>NC_140165.1:195165923-195578188 GCF_963971535.1 Notolepis coatsorum
ACCAAGGTCCCTGGATGAATAATGAATACAAATATATAATAAAGGAATAAACAACCAAAACCCCAGAAATCTCGGGTCTGGCGCCCAACGCATGGCGAGTTAAACCCGACTTATCTCGGGGTTGGCCTCCATTGAGTTAAAGTTACACACTGATTTTCAGACTTTGGAACACATTTATTTCAAAATGATGGGATTTAACTACTTACCATTCCATTTAGTCACTACCGAAATGATCACATCACTACCGAAACGTTACCATTTGTTTCGGTAGTGACTGTTTCGGTAGTGACAATTCTGGCAAACTTTGAGCATAACTAAAGAATGCTAGCAAGCACATGGCTAGCATACACATCTTTGAAGAGGTGTACACACATAAAAACATAATATTCCGCATGAAACCCCAAAAAGTTTACTTAATTGAAGAGAATATGTGGTGACAATTCTTAAAGTTACACACCGATTTTCAGACTTTGGAACACATTTATTTCAAAATTATGGGATTTAGCTACTTACCATGCAGCCATGAGGGACAGGAAGGCAGTGTCAATGCCTGGTCAAAAATGCAGGGGTGTGGCTAAAAACCAGGCTCAGCCAATGGACTAAAACTCCTGTGTTTCGGGTGGTCAGGTGGCGTAGCGGAGATTGCGTTCGTCACCAACACCGGAGACGCAGCTCCGGCGTTGTCACCAGCTTGGCTGGCCGTTCACACTAATACAATTGGCTGTATTAGAGGGTGGGAAAGCTAGCGGGGTGGGTCCGGGTCGTTGTAAACAGCGACTCCTACAGTTCGGTCGGGGCGCCTGCTCAGCGCGGATAGGATCTAAGGGGGGTAGTGTGATCCTTCCACACGTTACACCCTCTCAGTGAGAGTCCGCGCTGCCAGGTGAAAAGAAGCGGTTGATTGGCTAGACGTGTGTCGGAGGAAGCACGTGATAGCCTCCACTCTCCCGACTGTGGGGGGTAAGTGCGCAGCGACCAGGAAGGGGATTGGGAATTGGCATAACAACTAACATTGGGATGGGAGAAAATTGGAGGAAAAAGGAGGGGGAAAAAGATCAAAAAATAAAATAAAAATAAATAAACTCCTGTGTTTCGATAGTGACATGAAAACTAGGGATTTTTTAAGTATAGTTTTTTTACTTAAAAATTAAACCCACAATAAATCTAAATCTTTCAACTTCTGTTTAAACTTAATCATGAAGATCTTTGAAATTACACCATTGAACTAAATCTAAAAAATCTTTTAAGTGTTATTTACATACATTTAAATGTACGGGTCAGGGTTTGGGACAGCTACTTCCCAATAGAAAGTACCCTATAAATGATGATTTTGTATATATTTAGCTCATCCCAATCTAATTTAATGCCTTGGGTTTAAATAGATCATAACATATTCTTTAAAAAAAAAAGAAATTGGTTTATTTTTAGCATTTTTACAGCTTATTATGGTCACAGGACCGACAGAGGAGAGGGAGAACGGGAGAAGATGTGGGGGAGGACTTGCGATGAATCCGTCCGGGAGCGGGAGGCGAACCTCATAACAGATCATAACATATTCTTAGTAAATATCTATGTCTGAATACTTAATTGTTTTGTTAAATCGTTTTTCTTGTTGTGGGACCGCACTTTGAACTAATTCGGTAGAATGCCGCATATAACGTTACCTCATGTAGCCACGTTCTGACCCTGTATATAACGTTACCTCATGTAGCCACGTTCTGACCCTGTATATAACGTTACCTCATGTAGCCACATTCTGACCCTGTATATAACGTGACCTCATGTAGCCACGTTCTGACCCTGTATATAACGTGACCTCATGTAGCCACGTTCTGACCCTGTATATAACGTGACCTCATGTAGCCTACGTTCTGACCCTGTATATAACGTTACCTCATGTAGCCACGTTCTGACCCTGTATATAAAGTTACCTCATGTAGCCACGTTCTGACCCTGTATATAAAGTTACCTCATGTAGCCACGTTCTGACCCTGTATATAAAGTTACCTCATGTAGCCACGTTCTGACCCTGTATATAACGTTACCTCATGTAGCCACGTTCTGACCCTGTATATAACGTGACCTCATGTAGCCACGTTCTGTATATAACGTTACCTCATGTAGCCACGTTCTGTATATAACGTGACCTCATGTAGCCACGTTCTGTATATAACGTGACCTCATGTAGCCACGTTCTGACCCTGTATATAACGTTACCTCATGTAGCCACGTTCTGTATATAACGTGACCTCATGTAGCCACGTTCTGACCCTGTATATAACGTTACCTCATGTAGCCACGTTCTGTATATAACGTGACCTCATGTAGCCTACGTTCTGACCCTGTATATAACGTTACCTCATGTAGCCACGTTCTGACCCTGTATATCACATTACCTAATGCAACCTAACTTAGGAAAGATGTAAACTCTCATTAGCAAAAAGAATGCAGATGAGCCTAATGTGACAGTCAATGGTGGCGAGACTGTACAATGCCAGTTACTAATGTTGGGTACATTGTCAGTTCTATACACTGACCAGACATGTAGGATAGCTCTATACACTGACCAGACATGTAGGATAGTTATATGTACTGACCACAGACATGTAGGATAGTTCTATACACTGACCACAGACATGTAGGATAGTTATATGTACTGACCACAGACATGTAGGATAGTTCTATACACTGACCACAGACATGTAGGATAGTTATATGTACTGACCACAGACATGTAGGATAGTTCTATACACTGACCACAGACATGTAGGATAGTTATATGTACTGACCACAGACATGTAGGATAGTTCTATACACTGACCACAGACATGTAGGATAGTTATATGTACTGACCACAGACATGTAGGATAGTTCTATACACTGACCACAGACATGTAGGTAGTTCTATGTACTGACCACATACATGTAGGATAGTTATATGTACTGACCACAGACATGTAGGATAGTTCTATACACTGACCACAGACATGTAGGTAGTTCTATGTACTGACCACAGACATGTAGGTAGTTCTATGTACTGACCACAGGCATGTAGGATAGTTCTATACACTGACCACAGACATGTAGGTAGTTCTATGTACTGACCACAGGCATGTAGGATAGTTCTATGTACTGACCCCAGGCATGTAGGATAGTTATATACACTGACCAGGCATGTAGGATAGTTCTATGTACTGACCCCAGGCATGTAGGATAGTTATATACACTGACCAGGCATGTAGGATAGTTCTATGTACTGACCCCAGGCATGTAGGATAGTTATATACACTGACCAGGCATGTAGGATAGTTCTATGTACTGACCACAGACATGTAGGATAGTTATATGTACTGACCACAGACATGTAGGATAGTTATATGTACTGACCACAGGCATGTAGGATAGTTCTATGTACTGACCACAGACATGTAGGATAGTTCTATGTACTGACCACAGACATGTAGGATAGTTCTATGTACTGACCACAGGCATGTAGGATAGTTATATACACTGACCAGACATGTAGGATAGTTCTATGTACTGACCACAGGCATGTTCCGTATTGGGACCCAAGTTATTTATACTTTATGTAAATGACATTTTTACAGTATCGAATATTTAGAAAATTGTTACGTTTGCTGATGATACTCATTTACTTTGTTCAGGGGAGGACATAAAAGAATGATTGAAAACAGTAGAAAGGGAATTGATAAAGTTAAAGAAATGGTTTGATAGGAATAAGTTGTCTCTTAATGAAAACAAAACTAAATGTATGGTATTTGGTGGTGTTCCTATACCGACTGAAATTAAACTGAATTTAAATGGAACTGAAATTGAAAGAGTATATGAAACTAAATTCTTAGGTGTGATTATAGATCACAAACTCTGCTGGAAGCCACATATACAATATATCAAAGGTAAATTAGCCAAATCTGTTGGAATTCTGTACAAAACAAGGGAAATGTTAAATCAGAAATGTTTGCATATTGCATTTTTCACTTGTTGTGCCATACATGTAATTTGTGTTGAGGTCTGGGGGAATGTTTATAAAACAAATATAGATCCTATATATTAAACTACAGAAAATAGCTATTAGAATAATAAACAAAGCTAGTTAGTTACATTGAATCGACAAATCCATTATTCATAAAGTCCTGCACATTCAAATGTGTAGATATGGTGTACATAAAAAATTGGAAATTATTTTTAAAAACAGTATCATTTAAGAGGGTTAATCTTAAAACATGTAAAAAGGTAAGAACGAATGTAAAAGCTAGATGTGTTTAAATTTTGGGAGTTAAATTATGGAATAGCTTTAGTGACGGGTTGAAGTTGTGTACTTCTCAGGGGAGATTTAAAAAAGCCTTAACACTATGATCGCCGCGGACGAGTTAAGACGTCATTCCGAGCCATGCTCATTCTGCCGAAGACGCCGTAACTCGTCTTTGATGTCAATATTTCAAAAATCTGTCATATTTCCTTTCCGGAGCCCTGAGACACACTGGTGATCTCCTCTCAACTCTCTAGCGGTTCAAGAGCGCCATCTGGTGGCCGATCGGCAGATCGCCAACCGGATATTAACCTTTGAACTGGTAGTACTCATCCATATGTCGTCCGGCCACTCGCTATAGCTCCCGCGACTCCATCTTGAAACACTGGATAATAGATTGCTCGCCCTAACTCAATAAACAACGTTATTTGGACGTATATACTATTATACAACCTGGAAATGGATCGGGCATTTCTACATCCCATAATAGAAAAAAATCTGTTCCACGCTCATCTGCCAGCGGCGCGAGGAAGCCACGGTAAGATTCAGCGTTATTTTCTAACGTTTTCTATTCTAACTGATCTGATGAACAATTGACCCACTCTGGATGAATCATCTAACGCTGCCCACGGAATTATAAGCGATCCCCCGCCCATCCGGTCAACATCAGATGATGCGTAGAAACTTCTAGAAGTACGTGCAGTTGACATTTTTTATCTCGCACAGATTCCTACCAAACTGTATTTGATCATCAATATAATGCATTTGGGGCTATAAATCATGTTCTGAAGAAAGCTGCAGAAAACGATAAAAACATACTTATACTTTAGACCATATTTTAGTATGAATATGTGAATGAAAAAGTTTAACGTTGCTACACCCTGAACAATACATATAGGACATTGAATGGGCCATAATAATGGCAGTTTAGCAATAGAATTTAAAAAGTTATAGCCCTGCAAAGAAGGGGAACTTCTCCATAGACAAATAGAGCTGGCGAGAGATGGTAAATTATGAATTTAACCCATGGCGATTAAAGTGTTAAGGATAAAATAATTCAAGTAAAACATCAAACATTTGTTTTTTCTTTCAAAAAATTATATCTTGCAGCATATTTTAAGTTTTTCTTTCTTATATTAAAATATATTTAGTTTTTAAGAATTTGTATAGAATTTGTAATAATAATCAATTTTATTTGTATAGCACCTTTCATACAGAAACTGCAGCTCAAAGTGCTTCACAACAGAAAAAAGACAGGCATAAAATGAGCACATAAAGTGCAGACATATAAAATCACAGTTTTTCACATTAGGATCTAACATCCCAACAGGCCACCTTGTTTATGGTTTGATTCGGTTTTAAATAGACAATGATAAAAAGAGTAAGTTAAAATAGTGCAAATAGAGTAAAATAGTGCAGTGCAATAAAATAGTAGAATAGAATAGATACAACTTTTTTTTTTACAGTGCAATAAAATAGTTCTGGATTACTGTTCAACAGTTCAAAGTCGTCTTTACCTTCTCTGTTTGGTATCCACAGTTTAAAACTTGACAGTCTTCCCTCCTGTTTTATACCCACTTTGACCCTTCGAACCCCCAACTCAGGGCAAACCTCCCTCTCAGGGCACAGTTCCCTCTCTCAGGGTGCAGTTCTAGGCCTGAGTCCTACAGTTTTAAAGCCCAACAGTCTCTTGTTTGATACCCACACAGTTTAATACCTGACAGTTTTGAACCTGTAATAAAAAGTAATAGACAGAGTAAAATAATACAGTGCAATAAAATAGTAGAATAGAATATATAGTAAAATTATGCAATAGAATGGACAGAGTAAAATAGTGCTAGAGTGTATTAGAAGGCTATGGTGAAGAGGCTTATTTTTGAGAGATCTAGCTTCCCTAATGTCCATAGGTAGTGTGTTCCATAACTTTGGTGCATAGTTTGCAAAGGCTGCATCCCCGATTTTCCTTAGATTGTGGCTTGGAACCTTTAATAGACCAGTAGTAGATGATCGCAATGTTCTAGGAGGCACATAGTTGACTAGAGAATTTGAAATGTAGCTTGGTCCTGTTCCATTTAGTGCTATAGGCAAAAATAAGCATGTGCTTCAGCCTATTCCTTTTTTCGGTTGTTGATTTTGGATTTTGTGTGTGAGCTTGCCTTGAATATTTTTTTTCTTTTTTCTTTTCCTTTTGTAAGTCCACACGGGTGTGTTTGATTTGTCTGTAAACAAGACCGAAAAATAAACGTCATTAAAAGTTTTGTATATATCCCTACCCTCCTTCAAAACCACTCTCAAATAGCACCTACGGGTGGCTGCAATTAGAAACTGGCCCCAGTAAATGTCAAAATCCCCCCCCCCCCCCCCCCACCCAACCCCTCCAATGTACAATTTCTTCCCCTTCGGATCTATATTTTTTATGATCTATTTTTCTTACACAGTACTATATATTTGTATGTCTTGTATGTCATAAATGTCTTGATGAATTGAAAATGGAGGACCCCGATGTAAACAAGACGAAAGTATTTTTCTGGTCTGCATCCTCTTAGCAGTTGTTTGTATTGAGCCGTACTGTATTGTACCCATTCTGCAATCTGTTGGTTTTCAATCAATCAAACCACAGACATGTAGGATAGTTCTATGCACTGACCACAGACATGTAAGCTAGTTCTATGTACTGACTGACCACATCACTGTATAGAATACACAGAGATAGCACTTTAGTGAACATTTTCTGTAATTATAATTTTAGTTTTTTGAGAAATCTCAAGGCTCCCCTGGCAGCTCTCTGAGGCCCCCTAGTGGGCCACGGGCACCCTTGTTGAGAACCGCTGCTGTAATGGACCATCTGGCGGGTCAGGTTAGTGTGTAGACCACGCAGACTGATCAGTAGTAGTATATAACATACCCTAACCCAGGGGTCGGCAACCTGCGGCCCCGGAGCCGCATGCGGCCCTTTAGCAAATCAGCTGCGGCTCCCTGGCAAAAAAAGAAATATATATATTATTTTTTAAACTTTTTTTTTATCTCTTATTTTGTATATCGAGGTCATACTGTGACACTGAAATAAAAAAATATTTCATCAACAAAAATACGTCACACCCCGTGCCTCCCCCTGCCGTCTGCAAGTGGCTAATCTTGAGTTTACCATAGCCCCTTTCGTGACTGCGTGTGTAGCCTGGGGCTGTACCGCAGTCACTCTCACATAGACCGCGACCAGTTTAAAAAGAAACTACCAAGCGTGGACGGGGACGGGGACGGGGACGGGGGGGGGGGGGGGGGGGGGGGGTACAAAATATATCAGATATGAATTTCAAAGATACCCAGCGTACAATATGGGTTTAACACATCTTTACAGTGTGGTCTGGAAGCTCGGAGTTGCTAATAAACAGTTTAAAACATTGTTACTCCACGAGTGGTACTCACAGAGCGAGCCGTGTATTTCCGCCATTGGTGTCACCGTGCATGCGCACCAGGCATTTGGCTGCCTGGTCCAGGCATTACAGGCGGAAATACACGGCTCGCTCTGTGAGTACCACTCGTGGAGTAACAATGTTTTAAACTGTTTATTAGCAACTCCGAGCTTCCAGACCCCACTGTAAAGCTGTGTTAAACCCATATTGTACGCTGGGTATCTTTGAAATTCATATCTGATATATTTTTGACCCACCCCGAGCCCCCCGTCCACGCTTGGTAGTTTATTTTTAAACTGGTCGCGGTCTACGTGAGAGTGACTGCGGTACAGCCCCAGGCTACACACGCAGTCACGAAAGGGGCTAAGTTTACCATAGTGATCTAACACTAACCATATACTGATCTAAACTTTCTGATCTAACCCTAACCCTATACTGATCTAACCTTACTGATCTAACCCTATACTGATCTAACACTCACCCTATACTAGGGATGTCCGATATTATCGGCCGACCGATATTATCGGCCGATATCGGCAGTAAAATGTGATATCGGAAAATATCATATATATTTTTTTTTTTTTACATTTATTTAACCTTTATTTACCCAGGCAAGCAAGTAAGAACCAATTCTTATTTTATTTATTGTCAAAAGTATGCATGTTGGTTTAATTCAACAACAAGAGATATGTAATGTTAATTTTTACTTTTTTAATTATCATATTTTGCACAGATAATGCTTACATTTAGAAAGCCTTTTGAATGCATCCAGTGAAATTATTAATTACCTGAAATTATTCAGTTTTTTTGGGGGGAAACCCTGCATATATCGGTATCGGTTGATATCGGTATCGGTATCGGTATCGAAATTAAGAGTTGGACAATATCGGAATATCGGTATCGGTAAAAAAGCCAATATCGAGCATCCCTACCCTATACTGATCTAACCTTGCTGATTTAACCCTACTGATCTAACCCTACTGATCAAACCCTAACCCTACTGATCTAACCTTGCTGATTTAACCCTACTGATCTAACCCTACTGATCTAACCCTAACCCTATACTGATCTAACCTTATACTGATCTAACCTTACTGATCTAACCCTACTGATCTAACCTTAGTGATCTAACCTTACTGATCTAACCCTGCTGATCTAACACTAGCCCTATACTGATCTAACCTTACTGATCTAACCTTGCTGATTTAACCCTACTGATCTAACCCTACTGATCTAACACTAGCCCTATACTGATCTAACCTTACTGATCTAACCTTACTGATCTAACCTTACTGATCTAACCTTACTGATCTAACCCTACTGATCCAACCCTACTGATCTAACCCTACTGATTTAACCCTACTGATCTAACCCTATTCATCTAACCCTACTGATTTAACCCTACTGATCTAACCCTATTCATCTAACCCTACTGATTTAACCCTACTGATCTAACCCTATTCATCTAACCCTACTGATTTAACCCTACTGATATAACCCTAACCTTCCTGATCTAAACCTACCGATCTAACCTTATTGATCTAACCTTACTGATCGAACCCTAACCCTATACTGATCTAACCTTACTGATCTAACCTTACTGATCTAACCCTACTGATCTAACCTTACTGAGCTAGCCCTACTGATACTGATCTACCTTACTGATCTAACCTCACTGATCTAACCCTACTGATCCAACCCTACTGATCTAACCCTACTGATCTAACCTTACTGATCTAACCCTACTGATCTAACCCTACTGATTTAACCCTACTGATCTAACCCTATTCATCTAACCCTACTGATCTAACCCTACTGATTTAACCCTACTGATCTAATCCTATTCATCTAACCCTACTGATTTAACCCTACTGATTTAACCCTACTGATATAACCCTAACCCTCCTGATCTAATCCTATTAATCTAAACCTAACCTTCCTGATCTAAACCTACCGATCTAACCCTATACTGATCTAACCATAGCCCTACCGATCTAACCCTACTGATCTAACCTCACTGAGCTAACCCTACTGATCTAACCCTACTGATCTAACCTGTTAAGCTGTAGCCCTTTTTTTTTTTTACAAGGCCAATTTGCATGTTCTTTGTATCTAGGAACATCTAGGGACCTGTGGGTATATATTTCCAGAAATATTGTGTCTGTTACTAGGCTTGCGTAAATTGTAATGAAAAGAAGGAGAATATAAATTATGATTTATTTTTGCATCTGTGCCGGTGAATAACACCATGAAAACATTGAGGTTCTTTTGATTTCGCTCACTGAGCTCATTCACCACCTTCTTAAGATCAAGTGTAAAAAGAATCTAAGCAAATGAATAAAGGGAAGATGATTAAACAGAAGGATTTGTAGATACAGTAATAAATGATAATCGATTTTAATTATAAATTCATATTTGACCTTTAACTTGACCTTGACCTTATTATGGCCAAATCATACATCTATGGATAGGGAAAAGGCTCCTCTTTCCATTATCAGGGTTCAATCTGGATGTAGTAATTTCCGTGCGGTTTTACGATATAATTAGCATTTTTCCAATCAATTCTTATTTTTGGTAAATCGTATAAAACATCGGTAAAAATGAAAATATACACTTTGACTGCTGTTTTGATAGGGTTATGGTCTTTACTCTTGGATAAAAAAAAATGTATCTCTATTGATCGATTTATGATAAAGAAAAGCAGGGTCCCCTTATAAGGGGACCTTAAGGCTTAACATGCTAACCTTACTTCCCCATAGTAGAACATTTTAAATACTTGGGCATAGAGATATTCCCCACGCTGAACCAAACTACTAAGTACAACTTCACGGGTACTTATGATAAAATACGCCAGGATCTAGACAGGTGGTCGTCCCTTCCTAACTCCTTACAAGCCCGGGCTTCCATAATCAAAATGAACATCCTGCCTAGGATAAATTTTATTAGCTCAATGCTCCCCCTGCCCCCTCCAATAGACCACTGGCGCAAGGTACAATCGATGGTATCTAAGTTTATCTGGAATAACAAACGCCCGAGAATCAAAAGGGCTACTACTCAACTTAGAAAACAAGATGGGGGCCTCGCAATCCCTGATTTTAAACTTTATTTCTGGTCCTTTTCACTGAGACCTCTGATGTGCTGGCTAGACCCTGTAGAGGCTGTATCGTGGCGCTCCTTAGAAGCGGCGGCGGTATCTCCGCTAAGATTGCAGGATGTAGTGTACTCCACTGTCTCTATTTCGAAATGCCGGCTGAGGTATGGACCGATCATAACTCACGTGATCCAAACGTGGCGTAATGTACAGAGGTCGTGTGGGGTTAAATGCCCTTGGCACCTGGACTCTCCAATTTTTAATAACCAGCAATTACTTGTTGGACACAAGCCGGTTAATATTCCTCAATGGCAAAGGAGGGGAGTGCATACTCTGGAGGATATTTATGATAAGAACGGCCTCCGTGCGTTTCAGGACTTAAGAGAATTTTATGATCTTCCCGGCGAGTCCTTCTTTCTTTACCTTCAACTAAGGTCAGCACTGAGGGCGCATGGCGTACCGTGGGCTCAAGCCTTGCACCCACACCCCTTCCTCAGGCTCATAGTGGACAGGACGACATCCAGAGGGTTTGTCTCCGACTTTTATACGCTCTTAATTCAATCCACGTATAAAAATGTATCATTGGATACAATCTGGCGTGTGGATATCCCGGAGTTGGACCCCGAGTTTGACTGGGATGATGTTTGGGCAAATGTGGCATTATCTTCCCACAACCCCAATCACCAGCAAATTAATTTTAATTATATTCATAGGACCTATCTTACACCTAGGAAGCTATATGCTATGGGACTGATAACCGACTCTCGGTGCACTTTGTGCTCTCAAAAGGCCACGGGCACTTATATGCATATGTATTGGGATTGCCCACCAGTGGCCCGCTTCTGGAGGTCAATAACGGACAAACTTTCAGATCTGTGTGGCTTAACTATCCCATTCACAGCTGTTACGCTACTCCTGAACGATATAACGACACTACCCGCTTCCGTACAACTGAAAAGGGTTGTCCTAGCGGGCGTCACAGCAGCGAAGAAGCTGATAGCAATGAGATGGAAGGAGCCTGAGAAGCTTACAATGATTAACTGGTCCCTAACTCTATTGGATGTGATTTATCTTGAGATATCCACAGCCCGGGTGATTGGGGTAGGGCAGGCTGGAATTGACCTGTGGTTCGCAGCAGCTGAGAAGGTAAAGACCGCAGTGTGCGGCTGAGCGGGGTTGAGGTGCGTGTTCGGGTGAGTCCGGCGGTCTCTTGGGAGGGGGAGGAGGAAATGTTTTGTCTGTCTTGTCTTTTGTCTTGTCATCTTGAGTTTAGCTGGGGATATTATGGGGGGGCAGCTATTTGACTGTTTCTTCGCTGTTTGGCCACTTTTACACGGTCTCTGTGAGTCTATGGAACACCTCTACAGGTTTTTGTTTTTTCATGAAGGTTCATTGCTCTGTTTTCAGGTCGTGTTCTCAAAAAATGGTCCTTGTGGTGGATTGGAGATGTACGTTTTATTAATATAGGGTCACACGGCCGGGAATCGGGGCTGAACACTGGGAAAGACCATTTGTTAGATAGTACCCCTTGGAATTAAAATTTAGAAGGTTGAACTCTGTTTTCTTTTCTCTTTGTCTGTATAATTGTTAGTCTGTATTATTATTATTGTTTTTGTTATTTTCTTGTGAAGTTCTATGTATTGTGATTGTGGTTAATGTGTTGTCTTGTTTCATGTGAATAATAATAAAAATTTGATCAAAAAAAAAAACATGCTAACCTTACTGATATAACCTTACTGATCTAACCCTAACCCTACTGATCCCACCTACTGATCTAACCCTAACCCTACTGATCTAACCCCACTGATCTAGCCCTACTGATACTGATCCAACCCTACTGATCTAACCCTACTGATTTAACCTTACTGATCTAACCCTATTCATCTAACCCTAACCTTCCTGATCTAACCCTACTGATCTAACCTTATTGATCTAACCTTACTGATCTAACCCTACTGATTTAACACTAACCCCACTGATCTAACCCTACTTATCTAACTTGAACCCTACTGATCTAACCCTAACCCTACTGATCTAACTCTACTGATCTAACTCTACTGATCTAACCCTACTTGATCTAACCCTAACCCTACCGATCTAACCCTTCTGATCTAACCCTACTGATATAACACTAACCCTTCTACTGTCTGCATTGTTCTTAACTGGCCTTGTTAAATAAATGTTATAAACAGGGAGTGTAAACTCTGTTCTTATAACTTAACTCTGACACTAACCCTACTGATCTAACCCTAACCCTACTGATCTAACCCTAACCCTACTGATCTAACTCTACCGATCTAACCTTACTGGGTAACACTACTGATCTAACCCTACTGATATAACACTAACCCTACTG
The DNA here is from genome assembly GCF_963971535.1 of Notolepis coatsorum. Taxonomy (NCBI): domain Eukaryota; kingdom Metazoa; phylum Chordata; class Actinopteri; order Aulopiformes; family Paralepididae; genus Notolepis; species Notolepis coatsorum. The sequence goes on from NC_140165.1 coordinate 195,179,051, forward strand.
ATCTCACCCTACTGATCCAAACCTAATCCTACTGATCGAACCCTACTGGATAACTACTGATCTAACACTAACTATAAAAAAAAGCTCTGCCATGTACTTTGACGCACGCCTCACATATTAGGCATGTAACTCGAGAACCGCTGAACGGATTCGACAGGCAACAAATAGGGCTTTAATTATATATATATTGTATTAAAAAAATTCAGACCGAGCCGCTAGAAAAGTGACGGCAAAGTGGCGCGTCGCGCCGGTGGGCAAATCGTCCTCAAGAGGTCCCGGGGCCGGGTCGGTGCCAGTTAAGAGGTTCATTTTGTCATTCATGTTAGGACTCTGTAACTGGTGGGCTCAAATGCACAACACGGGAGACAGGATAATGTTCAACACCGTAGGGCATTTATTACTACGCAGAGGGGTGGAAAAAACAAGTGCGGTTTAGCCTGGCGGGCGGATGATCGTGGCCGGTGGGGAGCACTGGAGGTAGTGGGCTGTGGAGGACACAGAGAGAAAAACTAAATAAGTCTCCACGGGAAAACACTGCACATGTGAAGAAACACAAAGACGAAAATACAGGAAAAATATAGGATTTTATACAGAAATACAATATTAGAAAAAAACACGATAGAATGAAAATGTCAAAAATCATGGGAGGGTTGTATACAGAGAAATACAACGCAAGAGATCTCAACAAATAATTGGTACACATCATAATGAAAGGTAAGACAGAGGATACTTGCCAGGCCATTCTTAGGGAAGATCTGACGCTGAATGAACGGAGAACCAGGTCTCTTGTAGTGCAGGGTGGGTGAGTAGTAGCAGGTGTGGAGTCTCCATCCATCAGCATAATCCCTATCACATGTGCCAATTGCCGAAGCACAAGGAGTGTGTGAGATAGGTATGGAGGATTGAGCTGAAGTGCAGGGTGTGTGTGAAGATGGTATAGAGGGTGGTGGAGGTGAAACCATAACAATTTAGCTGACGGTTTTATCCAAAGCGACTTACAAGTTTTGTACGACAAGTCAGCAGGAATGGCACAATTCTCAGCTGAGTAACAATGTTAATCAAAGTGTTCAAACATGAGTGCTGCAGTGTCGAGTGTATGTTAGTATATTAGGAAGAGTGCATGACAGTAGAGAACAGTAAGAAGGTTCGGTTTCTTTTTTTCCCTTTCAGATATTGATTGAAGAAGTGTGTCTTTAGTCGACGGTGAAAGATTGGTAGGGATTTGGCTGTCCTAACTGGTGGGAAGTTCGTTCCACCATTGTGGGGCCAGGACCGAGAATAGGCGGCTTCTCTTTGATTACCCTCCCAGAGCTCGGATAGGAGTGGGTCTGAGGTGTCCAGAAGATGTAGAGTGGAGGGGTCTTGAGGGTGTGTAGTTAGAGACCATTGACCGGAGGTAGACGGGAGCCGGTCCCTTCGCCCATGGCAATGGGGAGCCAGTGCAGGTCCCTAAGAAGTGGGGTAATATGGGCTGACTTTGGTAGGTTGGAGATCAGGCGGGCGGCTGCGTTCTGAATGAGTTGAATAGGCTTGGTGGTGGTGGTCGTAGACCAGCAAGCAGTGCATTGCAGTAGTTGAGGCGAGAGATGACTGTTGATTGGACAAGGAGTTGGGTGGCTTCTTTTGTCAGGAAGGTGCGGATCCTTCTGACGTTGCTCAGGAGGAATTTGCAGGTTCTGGTTGTTGTGGCGATGTGAGCGGAGAAGTTCAGCCGATCAAGGACAACACCAAGGTTCTTGGCAGTCGGGGACGTGGCCACAGCTACATTCTCCACTGTGATGGAAAGGTCGGTCAGGGGGGAGGATTTGGCCAGCAGGTGAAGCAATTCTGTTTAGCTTAGGTTCAGTTTGAAGTGGTTGGTCGTCATCCAGGCGGAGATCTCGGACAGACAGGCGGTGTAGAGGGAGAAGAGGAGGGGTCCAAGGACCTGGGGGACACCCGTCTGAAGGGGGTAGGGGGACGACAGGGTCCGTCTCTATGATACTTGGTAGGAGCGGTCGTCAAGGTTGGATGTCAGCCATGCCAGCGCAGAGCCAGCCACTCCCATTCCTGCGAGGGATGTGAGGAGGATCTGGTGGTTGACTGTGTGGAAGGCTGCAGACAGGTCCAGGAGAATCAGGACAGAGGAGGAGAGGTCTCATGGCCCAATCTCCTATTGAGACTATTGAGCAATGATAGGAATTTTCCACCGATATATGATAGATAGATACAGCGGATTAGATGCTGCATAGTCTGCATTCTAAGAGAAAACGACCAAACTGGATATTACTTACTTCTGTGCACTGCCACTTAGCCTGTTGGTGATGGAGAGATACACTTTACATTTTGACAGACAGGGGAGAATATCCTGATTTAGATTCAGATACACAAGTGAGTCTTCATCACAAACGGTTCCAAAGATATTTAATGTTTTGCAAAACATGTCTAGTGTTGTGTGTGGGCATGACACTCAGCTTTAGAGGGTTAATGTCTACTTAATGGTAGAAAAAACACAAATAAACTAGCCCCATTTTGCCCGATCCTTAAGAGCTTAACCTCTTAAGCATCGGGCAAAAATATTATTTTTTAATAATAAAAAAATAAAATTACATCTGCTATTTTTTTGGTTTGTTTTTGACGATTGCATACCCAAAGTAATTTGGGATTTATTATACTTTATACTTATAGCACATGCATGAGTCTGGTCTCTTTTGAAAGGTAACATTCTGAAGTGTCTTACACAATACAGAGAAATCACTTTGAGTGCTAATTAAATAGAGTAACAGAGGTTTGAACACACTGAAGTAAAGGTTTTGTGGACTCACATTTCTTTTTACTGGTTGCCAGATGCCTGTTTTTAAGTTCCAGCTGAGAGGTAGGAGCTGGAAAACATAATGGTTCCATAGCCAAGTCTTATGTAGTACAGGTCCAAAGTTTATAAAAATCCCACAGAAAATGGGCGGCTACGTGGCATAGTGGGCAAGGCGCTCGCCACGAAATGCTGGAGACGCTGGGCTTGCCTGTTCGATCCCAGCGCTCCACATTGCTTTCAGTTTAGCTGGTCGTCCGTACTAATACACATTGGCCGTATTAGGGGGTGGGAAACTGATGGGTGGGGATCGGGCGTTGTGGACAGCGACTCCTACAGGTCGGTTGGTGCGCCTGCGCAGTAGAATCAGGAAGTGTCGGGGGCAGCGTGAGCCTCCCACGGGGAGTCCCACGCGTTACTCCTCGCCACTGAGAGATCGAGCGGCGCAGGTGAAAAAATGCGACTGCTGTTACCTCAAGTACCGGAGGGGACTTGTGCTATGTATGACTTAGTCCACATTGCAGCCGGCTTGTGGGAGGCAAGAAACAGCGTTCGTGACAGGGGAGGGTTGAATTGGATGATACGAAATTGGGATGGGAGAAAAATATAGAAAATGAGAGAAAAAGTGGATAAAAAAAAAAAAATCCCACAGAAAATGAATGTTTTACAAACGTTTCTGTAATGTGTGTACCGGTAACAATTCGGCAGGATTATCCAAAATGGCCATACGCTCCCATTCATTCAGAGGCTCTCGTCAAAACAATGGGCTTCTTTGTCTTCTTGTGTCACCTTCCCCCACTCTCAGCGCTCGTCTGGGATCGCTTTTGGAGCAGACACTCCTTGGCTACAACGCTGGTCAACTTCAGCGGTGACTGGTCAGTTCAGGACCGCTCACAACCGGCTTGTCAAATGATGCTCGCCGGATGTTTCGTCTTGTAATACGAGAATGGAATCACACAATAGTTTGACTGCGGTGATGATCGAAAGGTGGCAACTTAAACTTTCCAACAATGTATTGGTTGATCGGGGAAAACGCAGCCCGGAGCCGACAGACGAGAGCAAAATGCCACGACATATGCGTGAGTGCGTAACGGTCCATATATGGCAAACTGTTGTGATCAATATTTCTGGCCCGAGAGAACACCATGAATTTAGCTTTGCTTGCATTTAGTACAAGCTTAGGGCCTATAAGCTCATCTTGCAGAACATTAAATTAATGTTGTAGATTGTCAGTAGCTATTTTTACAGAATCTGCGGTAGCTTACAGTAGATAATTGTGTCATCCGCATATAAATGGCCTTGACAGCCCTTCAAGGACAAAATAATATCATTAATATAAATAGTAAATAAAACGGCCTAGGATTGATCTGAGCCTTTTGTAATGTGTAATAATGTGATCAGATGTGCTGGTGAGCAACACCGGCACACCCACCCCCCAAGCAACTGTACTGTCACCCTTCCTGTTCACCCTCTACACTTGACTTCTGCTATAACTCGAGTGGGTGCCACCTCTCAGGCTGAAGTTCTGACACAGATGACAGTGAGGTTGAGTACAGAGCCCCGGTGGAGAGGTTTGTAGGCTGAAACAGCAAGCACCTTCAACTCAACATCAACAAGACCAAGGATCTGGTGATAGACTACCGGAGAGGCAAGCCCCCAACTCCCATCACCATCCGAGGGCATGAGGTGGAGATGTTGGAGACCTTCAAGTTCCTTGGAGTACATTTAAACAACAAACTAGACTGGTCGGACAACACAGAGGCCCTCTACAGGAAGGGACAGAGTAGGTTGTTCTTTCTGAGGAGACTCAAGTCCTTCAATGTGTGCAATAGACTGCTATAATAATAATAATGGCTTGAATTTATAGCGCCTTTCACGTACCCAAGGCGCTTTACAATAAAAAGGGGGAGGGGAGAGGATAACGGTGACCTAAACTAAGAAACAAAAACAAAAACAGAACAGAACAGAACAGAACAGAACAGAACTGAACAGAACAAAACAAAGTAGAACAAAACAGAATTAATAGGATACTCGGGAGCATCAGAAACCATAGGCCTGGGTAAATCAATTTGATTTGATTTATTGACAAAAACATAACAAAATTGACAAATCAACATGTGTATGTGCATTGTCAGGGATATAACGAAAAGTCCAAGACTTATTTCCATCGTTGTCCCTGTTGTTTTCAAGTTCAGGTGGCGCGTTGGCGTCTGTTTGAAGTGCATTGAGCATTCTTAGTGAATAGTCTAAAGTGCATTAATAGAAGTAATCATGTTTCATTTAAAAAAAAATCATGAAAAGCATTAATCATGATTCATTGTTGCAATAAAAGCAATAGTTATTTTTCAACAATAAAGTGCATAAAGACAATAATCATGGTTCAACAGAGGTTCAGCACATCTACAGTCGCACAAACATTACAGTGGCAGGTTTAAGCATTACATCACGTGCAGGAGTGTGTTATAAGAATTAGAGCATGCCTAGGGGTGGTTGTTAGGCCCGAGGCGCAGCCGAGGGTCGTTAGACCCCCCTAGGCATGCTCTAATTCTTATAACACACGACTACAAGTGGTGTAATGTCTTTTATACAATTGCCGAATTCATCCAACCTTATTGCTATACAATAAACACACAGTAATTTAAGCATAATGAAGATGTATTCACAAAACCACCTGCAGAAAAAGTAGGTAAATTTTTTTTTTAAATTGCCTCCATGTGAAGTTGCCTCCGTGTCTAGAAACAGCTGGGAGGTGCTGTGTTTCAAAGCATGCCATCTAACAAAACCAATTACATAATCCAACATTGTGTAAACAACTAACATATTCCAGTTAACGGTATCTTTTTTAAATTATTCGTTACGAATATATCCATACTTCCATTGTGTCCGGGACATCCAGTGAAATCGCTTCGTGCGACAGTGTCCTTTGCAGAGGCAGGTTGCTACAAAGCATGCCATCTAACAGTGAAGTTAGCGGTTGTTATTGGAATGATTGATTGATTGATTGAAAATTTTATTACCAGATTGCAGAATGGGTACAATACAGTACAGCTCAATACACACAATTGTTAAGGGGATGCAGACCAGAGAAAGACTTTCGTCTTGTTTACATCAGGGTCCCCAATTTTCAATGCATCATAACATATATGACATACATGACATACAGATAGACAGTACGGCTACATCTATACATTTATGACATACCAGATTTACAAATACAGTACTGTTTTTGTAGGGTGATTATGGTTTATTTACATTGAGGTTCTGGGGTCACGTGGAGTGTATTATATACGAAATAACAACCGTCGGCTTTCCTTTTCTAAGCATTTTCGGTGATAGAAGTGATTGGGGAATAGTTGCGGGACCCCAAGATGTACCCACAGTAGAAAGCTCCCGTGGATCCTTATATTGGTTCTTTTAATACAGCGTTTTTTAAATCACGCGAAACAAATAACCTCTGTTCTCCTTGCAATGCAATTCTTTCTTATACAGTAGGAAGGGGGAAGAACACTATATCGTGGGTGTTCCTATGACTTGTATTCTGCTTACAGCTTCGAAACTCCACTTATTTCATTTTACAATGTCAAAGCCTTTTAAATATAATCAAAACGTTCCCGTATTTCTGCAATCTATGCACCAATAATAACGAGTTGAGTTCTATTACATGCTGGGTAGGCTGATAGAGTGTCTGCGCGTTCACCCGAGAGGAGTCGGATTCTGCAACTGCCAGTGCCCACTCCCCCCCCCGTGATTTATATTTTGTTTTACAATGAGTCATGACATTACATAATCCAACATTGTGTAAACAACTAACATATTCCAGGTACATTTATCTATTTTGAATGAGTCGTTATGACTGAATCAATACATCCATTCATAAAGATTATTGTCCGCCATCTTGGTTTCATTCAGTAAAAGAATGAACAGCGGAGTGATTCGGAAACAAAGTAATTCGGTTGTGGGCGGGTTCTGGGATCACGTGGAGTGTGTTATGAGAAATAACAAGTTTCAAGTTTCAAGTTTCTTTAATAGTTGTCATACAGAAGTACAGAATACTTTCATACAAAATGCTTCTTACTGTTACGCTCCAGAGACTGTGCTAGACAAGATAGTATCAAATAACATAGTATAGCATGTAATTTAGAAGTAGAAAATGAGGTCACAGTGTTCAGTATAGACATATGTACAATGTTCGATGCAGAATAGACGTAACTGAGTTACCATATAATATACAATACTATGCAGTGTACTAATGTACAGTACTATATAGTGCAAAGCAGAAATGGGATGAGGTACAATTTAGGTACAATTTACAGTAAGGTGTACGAGTTGTAGTGCAATCCTTCATCAATAAATATAAAGTGTGGGGAGTGGGTGCTACAGTGTGTTTGTTTAAAGTGGGTGTGTGCTATAAAGTGTGTGGAGTGGGTGCTACAGTGTGTTTGTTTAAAGTGAGTGTGTGCGTGTGGATGTGTGTGCTATGTGCGTTTGATGGTTGTTGTTGTGTAGTGTTCATTGTTCGTTTAGCAGCCTGATGGCCTGGGGATAGAAGCTTCTTCTGAGTCTTTCTGTGCTCGCCTTGAGACTCCGGTATCGCTTGCCTGACCGCAGCAGTTCAAAGAGGCAGTTGTTCGGGTGACTGGAGTCTTTAATGATTCTCTTAGCCTTGCCCTTGCAACGCTTGTTGTAAATGTTCTGGAGGGTGGGGAGCCCCCCTCCAATTGTGCGTTCGGCTGAACGTGTCACTCTTTGTAGTCTGCTTCGGTCTTGTGCAGTGCTATTCCCAAACCAGGAGGTGATGTTGCCAGTCAAGATGCTCTCTATTGTACATGAGTAGAAGTTCTTAAGGATCTTCTGACTGACTTGGAACTTCCTTAGGCGCCTGAGGAAGTAGAGGCGTTGTCGTGCCTTCTTCACAACACTGTCAATGTGTGTGGTCCATGTCAAGTCCTCGGATATGTAGGCTCCGAGGTACTTAAAGCTGTTGACTCTCTCAACCGGTGCCCCGTCGATGCTGAGGGGGCTGTAGTCCTTGACCCCCGACCTCCTGAAGTCCACAATCATCTCCTTTGTTTTGCTGACGTTCAGGGAGAGGCTGTTTTCCTGGCACCATCCCGCCAGGACCTTGACCTCTTCCAGGTAGGCCCTCTCGTCGTTGGCAGAGATCAGGCCCACCACCACTGTGTCGTCAGCAAAATTGTATTGCTACTCCGCTGAGCCACACAGTCGTGTGTGTACAGGGAGTAGAGGAGGGGACTCAGAACACAGCCCTGGGGGGCCCCTATGTTGAGGGTGATGGATGAGGAGGTGCAGTTGCCTGCTCTCACCACCTGGGGTCTGCCCGTCAGGAAGTCCAAGACCCACTGGCAGAGGTCATAGTTCAAGCCCAGGTCCCTGAGCTTGGCTATGAGTATGGAGGGGACTATGGTATTGAATGCCGAGCTGTAGTCGATGAATAGCATTCTCACATAGTTCCCCTGCCTCTTGTCCAGGTGTGATGCTGCTGTGTGCAGCACATGGGCTATGGCGTCCTCCGTGGACCTGTTGGGGCGGTATGCAAATTGCAGGGGGTCCATGTTGATGGGGAGGGAGGAGCAGATGTAGCCCTTTACTAGCTTCTCAAAGCACTTCATGGCTATTTGCGGTGAGAGCTACAGGGCGGTAGTCGTTGAGGCAAGCAGGCTTGGATTTTTTGGGTACAGGGATAATAGTGGACTTCTTCAGGCAGGTGGGGATGACAGCCTGTTCTAAGGACAGGTTAAATATGTCAGTGAATACCGGGGCCAGTTGGTCGGCACAGACTTTTAGGACGCGGCCGGGGATGCCGTCCGGACCTGCTGCCTTCCTGATATTCACTTTTTTAAAGGTCCGCCTCACCTCATGCTCTGTTACCCTGAACACTGAGTCTCCATCAGCAGCAGACCCCCCCCCCCCCCCATTGCCGTGGCTTGTGGGCTGGTGTTGTTATTACCAGCATCAAACCTTGCATAGAAGGTATTGAGGTCATTTGCTAAACATGTGAACATGTGAACGTCTGAAACATGTGTTTCAGCCAATCAGAATCAAGAAATTTGCATGCCATTCTATAATACTAAATAGCCGCTCCCTTATCCTGGATTTGAACACTGCAGCACTCTCAGTTTCCTTAATATTGAGTGGTATGTTCCACTCCACTGCACCTCTATATCTAAGTGAAAATTCACCTGTCTTCCTGTTGTGCTTACAGGGGACTACATTTCATTACATTTCAGAAGGTTTTTAAACTGGACAAGATAATTAGCATTTCGGATGCTGGAGTCATTTTACCAGGCTGTAGTAGCCAGTGTCCTCTTTTTTTGCCATTGTATGCTGGAGTAACATCAACTCAAGGGACACCAACAAACTGAACAAGCTGGTGAGGAAAGCTAGCTCTGTGGTGGGAGTCGAGCTGGTCAAACTAGAGGTGGTGGCACAGAGGAGTATGAGAAGGAAGCTGGCCACTATCCTGGAGAACCCCTCCTACTCTTTCTATGAGGAGCTAGCCAAGATGAGGAGCATGTTTAGCCACAGACTCATACCCACAGACAGTCCTTCATTTTATTGTCATTATTGTAGTTTATATTTGTTTATTAATTACATTTAACCTCTTAAGCCCTAGCCATATTTTATATTTTATAATGGGCCTAACAGTACATACCCAAGTAAATGGAAGATTGCTTCACTACTAGGTCCATTTGCATGTTCTTGGTATCTAGGGACATATATGGACCTCAGTTAATGTGTATTTCCAGTGTCAGAAGTATTGTGTCTGTTACTATGCTTGAGTAAATTGTAATGAACCAAAGGAGCCTATACATTATTATTATTATTATTATTATTATTATTATTATTATTATTATTATTATTATTATTATTATTATTATTATTATTATTATTATTATAATTATTATTATTATTATTATTATTATTATTAGTATTATTATTATTATTATTATTATTATTATTATTATTATTATTATTATTATTATTATTATTATTATTATTATTATTATTATTATTATTATTATTATTATTATTATTATTATTATTATTATTATTATTATTATTATTATTATTATTATTATTATTATTATTATTATTATTATTATTATTATTATTATTATTATTATTATTATTATTATTATTATTATACATTTTATTTACCATGCTATAGAATAAGAATAACACCATGCTAAAATAGCCACTGAGCTCATTCAGCACCTTCTTGAGATGTACTTGAAGTGTACTAGAAATCTAAGCAAATGAACAAACGGCAGATGATTTACAGTTTTTTTTAGATACAGTACTGAATCTAAAAACATAGAGGTTCAAACAAAAACAACATAGTTTGCTTGGAAGTTGCAGGTACAGTTTGTAATACCTGTCTCATCTATCTATATATCTATCTATCTATCTATCTATCTATCTATCTATCTATCTATCTATCTATCTATCTATCTATCTATCTATCTATCTATCTATCTATCTATCTATCTATCTATCTATCTATCTATCTATCTATCTATCTATCTATCTATCTATCTATCTATCTATCTATCTATCTTCTATCTATCTATCTACTATCTATCTATCTATCTATCTATCTATCTATCTATCTATCTATCTATCTATCTATCTATCTATCTATCTATCTATCTATCTATCTATCTATCTATCTATCTATCTCTCTCTCTCTCTCTCTCTCTCTCTCTCTCTCTCTCTCTCTCTCTCTCTCTCTCTCTCTCTCTCTCTCTCTCTCTCTCTCTCTCTCTCTCTCTCTCTCTCTCTCTATCAGATCTATATATCAGATCTATCTATCTATCTATCTATCTATCTATCTATCTATCTATCTATCTATCTATCTATCTATCTATCTATCTATCTATCTATCTATCTATCTATCTATCTATCTATCTATCTATCTATCTATCTATCTATCTATCTATCTATCTATCTATCTATCTATCTATCTATCTATCTATCTATCTATCTATCTATCTATCTATCTATCTATCTATCTATCTATCTATCAGATCTATCTATCTGTCCTCTTAAATATCTTCGTATGAACTTTGTTTGAGACCAAACCTAAGAAAGATCCCAGCCAGATTCATGAGTAAGTTGAAATGTGTTCAGTTTTTCTCAATTGCTTTGGTGCATTTCTCTGATCAGAAATTAAAGTTCTCATAACTGTTAGTGCATTTCTCAAAACAATTAGTACAAACTGCAAAACCTAGTTGATAACCTGCAGAAGCGTGTCACTTGCTCAAAATGGATAGTTCATTCTTCAAAAGCAAGTATTCATGTCAATGAAAGTGTCACTGTCATCAAAATGAAAAGTCCTGACACCATTGTTTATGAACAAGATAGTCAAATGGCTTTGTCATGTTTTTCATTATGACAGATCACTCTGTAAGTGTTTTCCAATGCAAAAAAGTCAGATATTGGTGACACTACCTGAAAATGCTCAAGACAGCACTATACACTATTTGCACAGCCATTTGAAATCTACAGTTACACATTACTATACACACTGTACACATTGTAATATTCCCTCCTTGTTGGTCTGGGACATCAATGGTTGCTCTCTGTCCAATGGGATTTCTTCCATGCGGTCTACCTTTTGCCAGATTGAAACTCGCCTCAAGTTCAAGTTCAAGTTCTTTAATAGTTGTCATACAGAAGTACAGAATACTTTCATACAAAATGCTTCTTACTGTTACGCTCCAGAGACTGTGCTAGACAAGATAGTATCAAATAACATAATAACATAATATAGCATGAATTTAGAAGAAGAAAATGAGGTCACAGTGTTCGGTATAGACATATGTACAATGTTCTGAGTTACCATATAATATACAATACACAATACTATGCAGTGTACTAATGTACAGTACTATCTAGTGCAAAGCAGAAATGGGATGAGGTACAATTTTAGGTACAATTTACAGTAAGGTGTACGAGTTGTAGTGCAATCCTTCATCCATAAATATAAAGTGTGGGGAGTGGGTGCTACAGTGTGTTTGTTTAAAGTGGGTGTGTGCTATAAGTGTGTGGAGTGGGTGCTACAGTGTGTTTGTTTAAAGTGAGTGTGTGCGTGTGGATGTGTGTGCTATGTGCGTTTGGTGGTTGTTGTTGTGTAGTGTTCATTCATTGTTAGTTTAGCAGCCTGATGGCCTGGGGATAGAAGCTTCTTCTGAGTCTTTCTGTGCTCGCCTTGAGACTCCTGTATCGCTTGCCTGACCGCAGCAGTTCAAAGAGGCAGTTGTTCGGGTGACTGGAGTCTTTAATGATTCTCTTAGCCTTGCCCTTGCAACGCTTGTAGTAAATGTTCTGGAGGGTGGGGAGCCCCCCTCCAATTGTGCGTTCGGCTGAACGTGTCACTCTTTGTAGTCTGCTTTGGTCTTGTGCAGTGCTATTCCCAAACCAGGAGGTGATGTTGCCGGTCAAGATGCTCTCTATTGTACATGAGTAGAAGTTCTTAAGGATCTTCTGGCTGACTTGGAACTTCCTTAGGCGCCTGAGGAAGTAGAGGCGTTGTCGTGCCTTCTTCACAACACTGTTAATGTGTGTGGTCCATGTCAAGTCCTCGGATATGTAGGCTCCGAGGTACTTAAAGCTGTTGACTCTCTCAACCGGTGCCCCGTCGATGCTGAGGGGGCTGTAGTCCTTGACCCCCGACCTCCTGAAGTCCACAATCATCTCCTTTGTTTTGCTGACGTTCAGGGAGAGGCTGTTTTCCTGGCACCATCCCGCCAGGACCTTGACCTCTTCCAGGTAGGCCCTCTCGTCGTTGGCAGAGATCAGGCCCACCACCACTGTGTCGTCAGCAAATTTGACGATTGTATTGCTACTCCGCTGAGCCACACAGTCGTGTGTGTATAACGTATAATGTGTGCAGCGGTTCCCTGGTACACGCTTTATCCCAGAAGAGAGAGAGATAAAAACTATAAACTTTTCCTGTGTAACATAATGCATTTTGGACAACATATTGTACAGTATGAACTGTCATGTACTGTAAGTGTACTGCATGGCACTACACAAAGTAACCAGTTTACAGCACTGAACATTTGAGTATGCATAGAACACATACATGTTTTACTTGTGCATACTGGTGGCGGATCTCCTTCACTCTGTTCCAGTCAAATGGCTACTCATTTGTCAATTGTACTACAATTGTTTCATGCACATTTAATTTCCACTGAGCACTCTGTCAATTGTAGCGATTGAAACGGATTCAATATTCCCAAAGATATTGTCATCCTCTATAACAGCGCTTTGTATCTCTGTCAACCTTATGGCATTGTTTGCAATCACCATTGCACAAATGGCTTCCTCTTGTTGTGGAGTAAAAAGGGGCCCTCTTCCACCTCTGCGAGGTTGTCTTGCAATCCTATGTGGTGCAGAGTAAAATTACAGTAATGTACAGCAAACATGAGATATACTGCTTTACAGTAACCCATATTACTGTAGTGTACAATAACAGTGCTTCCCACTTGTAAAATAATGCAGTACAGTACCATACTGTAAATATGGCAAATATTTACTGTAACACTACTGTACACTACAATACAGTAAATCTGTGCTGCAGTAAAGCTGTCTAAATGTAAAATGTAAAAAGTGACAAGTTCTTGTCCCACTGCAAGCTTCATGTATGACACAATGGCAGTAGTGCAGTGCAGATTGTTTAGTGCTGAATTACTGTCCAGTATACACACCTGCTCTCCCGACGAAATGTTTGAATACAGTAATTTAATTTACAGTGGTTCTCTCAACATTTGGCTGCACCCGTTGACCAGCCTGAGCCATTGTGAGGCCGTGATTGACAGATTTTGACAACTAGTTCAACATTTTTGTATGTAATGACTCAATCAATGAAATGAGGACTATTAGTTTTATAGGGAATGACTATTCAGCAGTCATAAGTATAGTTAATTTTGACTGACATGACATAAGCAAATGATAATGTTATAAAACAGCAGAGAATTGTATGAAAGCAATTGATGCATGTCCAAAAGCATTTGCAATTTGTTCGGAGGAATGAGAAACTGCTACTATGATGTGCACAAATGACAAAATGTTGTGGAGGTTGAACTAACAGTTATGAGAACTTTAATTCTGATCAGAGAAATGCACCAAAGCAATTGAGAAAAACTGTAAAAAGCCAGTGTTCTTTTTGCATACATAAACGCCCCACCAGCTCCTTATAAAATCATGCAACCACAGGAACACACGCACACAGAATCCACAGGCAACGCAAAAGCAATTTTAGATTCGATTCGATTCTAATGTATTGTCATTATACAGCCCAAGTACATTACAACAATACACCGAAGTTTGCCATCCAACCAGAGTGCAAATGTAACAGTAAAGTGCAATAGTAATATACAATGTACAGGTGATTAACCCGGGTATAAAATATATATATTACTGTAGTACTACTGAGTAAAGATAATATCATACAGAAGATCATGTAAAAGCCGAAAGCAAACACCGGTGGAGATTATTATAATTATTTAAATCCAAGGATGAGAATTGATCCCAATGATTTCTCACAAATCAAGCCCTTAAGAACACTCCAATCTGGCATATCTATGACTGCTTTTCCGCATTCTTAAATCCTGTTCTTGAATGAATCCCTGATATGAAACCATTCATAAATGCCATGCAGAATTGTCCCGGGAACTTTGTAAATGGAGTTAAGAAGAAATTTACTTTTTCATTCTGCATTTGAGAATGAGGTTCATTGTTCTGTGTGATGAGTCCTTCCTATAGTCGTCCTTCTAGAAAATAAATGTCTTTCCTTCCCTGTAATCTCTAACCCTAAACCTAATCTGTAATCTCTAAATCTGAACCTAATCTTAATATCTAACCTTAAACCTAATCTGAAATCTCTAACCCTGAATCTAATCTTAATCTCTAACCCTAAACCTAAATTGTAATCTCTCTAAACCTAATCTGTGATCTCTAACCCTAAACCTAATCTGTAATCTCTAGCCCTAAACCTAATCTCTGCTGACCATTTCTCCCCAGATTTTTCCACTAACCCTTCCTTCCTTCTGTGTATGTGTTCTTCTCCTTGGTTTATGTGTCTGGTGCTGTGTTTGTGAGGGTGTGCTTGTACTACTGCTCTTGCATGTGCGGATGCCTGACTAGCTGTCTGTGTGTGTGTGTGTGTGTGTGTGTGTGTGTGTGTGTGTGTGTGTGTGTTGTGTGTGTTTGTGTGTGTGTGTGTGTGTGTGTGTGTGTGTGTGTGTGTGTGTGTGTGTGTGTGTGTGTGTGTGTGTGTGTGTGTGTGTGTGTGTGTGTGTGTGTGTGTGGTTTTGTGTGTGTGTGTGTGTGCCAGACTCTTAGCTCGGTGCAGCAGTTGGTGGACATTGAGCCGTCGCCCGTCAGTGCTATGAGAATGACCCTGGCGCAGGTAGAGCTAACCTCAACACACACAGCTAACAGCTAAGCTCAACACACCACAGCTAACCGCTAACCTCCAGCCTCAACACACACAGCTAACAGCTAACCTCAACACACACAGCTAACCGCTAACCTCCAGCCTCAACACAAACAGCTACTGTAACAGCTAACCTCAACACATACAGCTACCGCTAACCTCCAGCCTCACACACATAGCTAACAGCTAACCTCAACACACACAACCTAACTGCTAACCTCCAGCCTCAACACACACAGCTAACAGTCAACCTCAACACACTCAACTAACCGCTAACCTCCAGCCTCAACACACACAGCTACTGTAATAGCTAACCTCAACACACACAGCTAACCGCTAACCTCCAGCCTCAACACACACAGCTAACAGCTCACCTCAACACACACAGCTAACAGCTAACCTCAACACACACAGCTAACAGCTAACCTCAAGCCTCAACACACTCAGCTAACCTCCAGCCTCAACACACACAGCTAACAGCTAACCTCAACACACACAGCTAACAGCTAACCTCAAGCCTCAACACACTCAGCTAACCTCCAGCCTCAACACACACAGCTAACAGCTAACCTCCTGTAATCTCTAGATATCCTAAAATACCTGCACATTTAACATTTGTATAAAGATGGGGGAGGGGCAGGGTTCAAAATAAAAATGTATTGGACACGTTTTTGTGTGTTTGCCATCAAGTGCAGAGTGACGTAACTCATGGATTTGGTACTTTTTCCAGGAAGAGAAAACAATGGATTATTTTACAAGAAAATAAAAAGGAAATTATTTGAAATGTCCGGCACAGTGATAAATAGATGAGACTACTGTTAGGCTACTATTTACGCATGCTCAGTACTGTTTGCTGAAATTATTAGATTTTTTTTTTGCATTTTCACTGGTTCCCCGTTTCGCATCCACATGCTTAACGTTGCTTCACCAATAGCCCTGGGACTCGTATGCAGGTGTCGGCAAGTATCAGCAGGTAATAGCAGGTATCAGTAGGTATCAGCCATGTACACAGAATGGGAAGAGGATTTTCTTTTTGTAATTTTGTTCAATAAAGATATTTAACATGAAGGAGGTGATTGACATTCTATCTATTCTATCATTTATTCTGTATTACTATTATTGAGTGAGAATGTATTAGGCTGCTGACAGATTTGATAACAGTCTTGATAACATGGAAAAAATCAAGACCAACGCAGGCCCTCGCCAATCCTTTCATCTCTCCCTGTCTCTGAAATAGGGATATGCAGAGACGTCATGATCTGTATTCGTTCAACCAACTAAATTATCTGTATCTGTATTCAGATATAATACCAGAAGTGGGTGTGGTTTATACCAGAATTTAGAATTTTATTTTATTTTGCATCAATTATTGTACAATACAAGATGGGAACAAATAACAAATGAACATTAGATTAAAGGAAGTCATGTTAAATCCAGCAAAAATTGGAAATGAAATTTTGGTCATCTGTATTTGTGTTCTCTTATAATTTTTTTGTCATACTGTAATTTTTTTATTGAAAGGATGGCATGTTCAAATTCCACAGTCAATGTGACTCAACAATCAGCCTAACATTATTTGCCTCAAAAGGTAAAAACTAAATGCAGAGAAAAGATAGAAAACAAAACACAAGCCATCTACCCTCCCTCCCTCCCTCCCTCCCTCCCTCCCTCCCTCCCTCCCTCCCTCCCTCCCTCCCTCCCTCCCTCCCTCCCTGAAGGCAGCTCCCTTCCACATCTCCACCGTCCAGCCCTGGCTCTATTCAACCTCGCCGTAGAGAGCTCTAGCATTATGACATCTACATACACACCAAGAACCCCCCCCCCCTCCCCTCTGCCGCCCTCCCCCCTCCAACTATCTCCTGTACGTGGCTTTCTTATGATTAGTCTAGTTAGCTACTCCTAATCCCCTATGTCCCATCACAGTTCCCGCTACAAGCAGTTAAGATAAGATAAGATATTCCTTTATTGATCCCCTTGGGGAAATTCAGGCATCATACCAGCATGGGGGAGGGGGGAGGGGAGGTATTGGTAGTAAAAAAGCAGTGTAAACAATATAACAAATCAATATAATTAACTCTGGACATGTGCATATGGGCAACAAGTGTGATATGAGGGTATGTATGCCCTCTCTGTTATATTTGCCCTGCTACAATAAATAGTTACAATATATAATCTAATAATCCAATAATCTAAATCTAATCTAATATATAATAATAATAAATAAAGAAAAACACTATTACACTATTCTTAACTCATGATCCAATTATGATCCAAATGATCTGATCGCCATTCCAAATACTGGTCGCGGAGGTCCGTCCCACGTTGTCCGGCATTGCATATGAAGGAGGGGGGGGGGGGGGGGGGGGGGGGGCAGCCTCGTAGATGTATCGTTGTAAACGCTCGTCCTGCCGGAGTCGGAGTATTTAAACCCCGCCCGCACGGCTCAGCTCGGCCCAGAAAACAAACTACATCGTTTCAAATGGAGTGCAATACCGGCTGGAAGGCGTAGGCAGGCGGTATTTGCCCTTTGCGAGCTCAGACCCATTCCCAATGATAACATCAGGCTGGATGGATGAAAAATTAATTGATATAGCCAGTGTTGGGACTAACACGTTACAAAGTAACGCGCTACAGTAACGCCGTTACTTTTGGCAGTAACTAGTACTCTAACGCATAACTTTTTAAATTCAGTAACTGTTACCGTTACTAAATGGTTTGTTACTGCATTACTGCGTTATTTGTATGTAGGTTGGTAGCAAGCGATAGCGATCAGTCCTGACTCCTGTGTGCGGAGAGTGCAGGAGACACGTTGTGGGTGTGTTTGTTTACACACTGCTACTACACTCGCGTCGCCAATAAACAATAGTTTCAAGACATTGCGTCGGTCTGAGAGAAGAATCAAGCATCGGAAATACATTTGGACTGCAGTATTCTGTTGTGGATGGTTAAAACCTTTGTTTACATATTGTGGTGTGGATTAAAACGTTCGTTTCTGGACCCGTTTTCTGCCTGGCGGAAATCAAGCTGGCAGGCTCGTTCAGAAGTTGAACACAGCTACAACCTCCACCACAAGTCTCTGTAAGTAAGCTAGCTTATGGCAAATGCACCCTTACACTACTGGCAAGTATTTTCATATCTTAACCAACGTTGCAACTTGCAAGCCGCTTATAATGAAACGTTCCAACGGCGACATCAAGGTCATTCATTCATTCAACCTAGAGTGCACTTATTTTCAACCTAGAACATAAGCTATCTCTCTCTCTCATTCTCATTCTCATTGATTATGTTACCAGGAAAGGGGCTCAGAGCCATCTCTCAATATTCTTCATCAAACCAGACCTCATACAGGCAGGCAACCACGTGTGTGTGTATGTATTTGTGTTGTGTGTGTGCATTCAGAAAGAGAGGGAGATATTGAGAGGGGGAGGGAGGGAGGGAGAAAGAGAGAGTGGGGGAGAACGAGAGACCGCGAGTAAGATATTGTAGAGAGAGAGAGATAGATAAAAAATGCTCTACACTTCAAGCCCAGATTCAATCTAAAGTTGCAATGCCGTGTGTGTGTGTGTGTGTGAGAGGGAGGGAGGAAGAAAGGAAGGGGTGGGGAGTGAGGAAGAAAGGGGGAGAATGAGAGACAGAGAGCAAGAGACATACTAGGAGAGAGAGATTAGTGGAAACTGTCAAAATTATCAACAGATGTTGACTGTAAGAATCTGTAAGGGCATTAATGGGAGCAATACTTTTTTTTAAAGTAACTAAATAGTTACTTTTCACAGTAACGCATTACTTTTAGGTGTAAGTAACTAGTAAAGTAACTGAGTTACTTTTTAAATGAAGTAATTAAATGGTAAATTCAATTATAATTCTTATAATAAATTCACTTTAACCTCTTAAGCCCTAGTCATATTTTCCAAAAATTCGCCTAAAAGTACATTTACATTTACATTTACATTTAGTCATTTAGCTGACGCTTTTATCCAAAGCGACTTACAAGTTCTGTACGACAAGACAGCAAGAAGGGTACAACTCTATCAGCTGAGTAAAAATGTTCATCAAAGTGTTGCGTGTTACAGTGTAGTTTAGTTTATTAGGACAAGTGCATGACAGTAAGGTTAGTCAGGGTTAGATTTTTTATTTTTTTTTAATTATCATTTCAGATAATGGTTGAAGAAGTGAGTCTTTAGTCGACGGCGAAAGATTGGACGGGATTCGGCTGTCCTAACTGGGATGGGTAGTTCATTCCACCATTGTGGGGCAAGGACTGAGAATAGGCGGCTTCTCTTTGATGACCCTCCGGGAGCTTGGATAGGAGTAGGTCTGAGGCGGCCAGAAGATGCAGAGCATAGGGGTCTTGAGGGTGTGTAGTTAGAGACCATTGACCGGAGGTAGGCGGGAGCGGTTCCCTTTGCCGCACGGTATGCTAGGTCGAGGGCCTTGAAGCGGATACGTGCAGCAATGGGGAGCCAGTGCAGGTCCCTAAGAAGTGGGGTGACATGGGCCGACTTCGGTAGGTTTGAGATCAGGCGGGCCGCTGCGTTTTGAATGAGTTGAAGAGGCTTGGTGGCAGTGGCCGGGAGGCCAGCTAGCAGTGCGTTGCAGTAGTCGAGGCGGGAGATGACTGTTGATTGGACGAGGAGTTCGGTGGCTTCTTTTGTCAGGAAGGGGCGTATCCTTCTGACGTTGCTCAGAAGTAAATAGTAGTACAAGTAAATAGAAGACTGCTGCACTTCTACAAGGTCCATTTCCATGTTCCTGGTATCTAGGGATATCTATGGACCTCAGGGAATGTATTCACAGTGTCAGAAATATTGTGTCTGTTACTATGCTTGAGTAAATTGTAATGAACCAAAGGAGAACATCAATTATTATTTTCTTTTTTGTTTTCCATATTTGACTGTGAATAACACCATGCTAACATTGGGTCTCATTCACCAACGGATTTAGGACAACATATCTGACTAATTTTGCTCTTAGCGCCACTTAAGACATTTCCGGGCCGATTTTGGGATTCACCAACCGTCCCTTGTCTTGGATTCGGCCCTAACTAAGAGCAGGATTTAGGAGCGCAGAAGAGCAGTCTTAAATTGACAGACTGGTGTGCTCCGTGTTCTTAAGGGCTTTATTTGGGAGGAATCATAGTGATTCTTTCATGTCAACTCTACAGGCCTCCTTGGAATTAATTAATCATAATTTAAATAAATATGACAATATTTGTATGATACAAAATTACGTTCTATATTTAAAGTCATGCCTCAATGACGCATTTGAAAATAAATAATATGGATTCATTTGATCATAGGGCAGCTAGATTAACCATATCTGAACCAGCTATTTTGGACAAATGTATAATTACTTAATTACTCAGATATTCAAACACAATTATGCAATTATTGTGAAATTATTGAAAATAATAATTATTTAATGCATTCTGTGGCATTTTTATTTCTTATTTGTTAAATATCTGTTTTATTGATTAATTATACATTTGAAAGAATGCAGGTTATAGCCAACATGCAATATATCCCATTGATTGGTACAATGGGACAGACATTTGTTGTTTTATATAGCTATAACCTGCATTCGTTCAAATATATCATTAATCAATAAAACAGATATTGAAATACACTATGTAGCCTACTACACCAACACTGCAAATGACAGTGGATAAATAAATAAGAACTAAAGCTAATTGCGTGGATATATCTATAGTGGAATAGACTGTATTAATATTCCATAAGTCTTGTTGCACCACACACATACACTCTATAGCCTACATGTCTAATAAATGAACAGTATAGGCTTATATTACTCAAATGACTTGTTTCATTAGGATTTAGTAGATACTATATGCTCTGCCCTATATGTACAGTAAGTACAGTACACATATTAAGGCCGCCAGAGTCGGGCGTACTGTGAGCGGACTGGACTCTGTGGAGATGTAACGCTAAGATGTGTACTGTACATACTGTACTACTATAGGGCAGTGTAGTATCTGTGATCTCCTAATAAAACAAGTCATTAGAATAATATAAGCCTACTGCGTTCATGTTTGTCAATGAGTGACATTCCTCATTGTGGGCATCCCAGCTAGGATCGTTTTGGCCACTTAAGACAGCCTCTCCACTAGGGCTGACCCCTATTAGTCGACTAATCGGTCGAAAGGAGCCGTAGTCGACTGCCAACCTCTTAGTCGAAAAATGTATATAATTTTTTTTATTTTTTATTTAAATTGTTTTATTCTTTCCAAAAGAAAAGAGGCCTAGAAGCGTGGCTAATGCTAATGGCACGCATACCAGAGGCTAACTGCCTAAGAAAACAGGCACAGAGGCACTGAAAGAGGATTTCACAGGACAAGAAGCCTTCTGTCGACTCCTTCAGACATTAAGCACCCCCACAGCCCAAATGGAATGATAAAAAAATAAATATTATACTTTAAAAAAATATATATAATTTTTTTAGGCGACTAATAGTCGACTAACGGCAAATTTTGGCCAATCATAGTCGACTATCCAAATCCTTAGTCGGGGACAGCCCTACTCTCCACGCGTTGGTGAATCCGGGTGTAATTGTCGGCGAGTTTGTCTTAGGTGGTTCCAAGATGGTTGCCCTAAGATAAATCTTATGGCAATATTGGTGAATGAGACCCATTGACCAGACATGAAAAATGTTGCTCATTCAGCACCTTCTTGAGATCAAGTGTACACAAAAATCTAAGCAAATTAATAAAGGGCAGATGATTTACAGGGGGTTTTGTAGATACAGTACTGAATTTTGCCATTCGGACACATGCAATTTCAAATATGAATAATAGACTATAGAATATAGAATATCAGGCCTATAAATTAACTTATTACGGCCAAGTCATACATCTATGGATCGGGCCAAATGTCATCTTTCCAATGGCAGAGTTTAATCTGGACTTAGTACCACCCGGCGCCTGTAACAGGGCAGCAAAGACCGTGAATGAAATCTACTGTAAGTACAGTTACTTTTTTATAATGTTTATAATTGCTCCGCCATTTTTCATCAGATTGAGACACGTTTTTTTTTCTAGACGTTCACAGAAAGGTAAAGAAACAAACTACGTTCTATTTTATGGCAATAACCATGAGATATGATTCCAAAAAAAAAGTCAAATGATTGACAGGGGTTGGCGTGAGCAACCCCGCCTCCTTTTTTGGAGGTGCGTGTGATATGAGAGCTACTGAAATTAGGGGGGGACGCCTCGTTTAAAGGCAGGAAGTCATTAGGTTTAAGCCATGTCTCAGAGAGGCCCAGTAAATCGAGACTATGGTCTGTTATCAGCTCATTTACCAATTACCACGATTTATTGCACAAGGACAAGCTGGGTAAAGAAGAGCATAACCAGATATTCTAGTTTAGATATTCTAGATACACCGGGTTAAGGATAGAGATAAAAAGAGAGGAGTGGGGAGCCTGATGGGGGAGGGACCCAACATGAAAGGTATACAGATTGGCAGGCTCCATGGGTTTAGCATGACTGGCAGGCTCGCTAAGCAAAATATGGACCAATCTATGTTTGTATTGTTATAATTAGCCAGGCTATGATACAAATTAAAGGTGTGGTGATTTTCACTCTGTCTGCTTGGCTGGTAGATATGTTCAGACTCAGAAAAGGGCAACGTAGATCATTATCATGCCCAAAAAGGTTGCCCATCCCTGGCCTAGATTGTTGTAATTAGTTAGATAAGATAAGATAAGATATTACTTTATTGATCCCCTTGGGGAAATGTGGGGAGCAGCATGGGTATGGGCAGGGTAATGGTACAAATATATAAATATAGGTAATACAATTTGATTTGAATATAAAAATATGAGAACAAATA
Source organism: Notolepis coatsorum (assembly GCF_963971535.1). Classification (NCBI taxonomy): domain Eukaryota; kingdom Metazoa; phylum Chordata; class Actinopteri; order Aulopiformes; family Paralepididae; genus Notolepis; species Notolepis coatsorum. Next base: position 195,202,146 of record NC_140165.1, read on the forward strand.
AACAGTGTAAACAAAGGTGCAGATGAGGATCTGTAATATTGGTTATATTATACGTTACAATAAATATAGGCAATAATGTGATCATAGTTCCTGTGATCATAAATCACAAAAGCTAAAGCTGAAAGGATACTGTGGGTTCGAGTTCCTGTGATCATAAATCACAAAAGCTAAAGCTGAAAGGATATTGTGGGTTTGAGTCCCTGTGATCATAAATCACAAAAGCTAAATAAAGGATACTGACTTTGTCTATTTTGCTGCTATCTATTTTATGCACTGTAGATTATTGCACTGCACTATTTAATTATTTTACACTGTCTATTCTATTTTACTCTTTTATCATTATGTGTTGTCAGAGTTGTTCTAGTGAGATAACAGGTCGAAACCCTCGGACAGAAGAGAGATAGTTTCGGAGTACCATAACCACACCCAGACTTGTGGTAACGTACCGGTAACGGTTGGAGTATATCTTGTACTGAGGGGTGTGGCCTCCAGGGCTTCTCTCTGTGTCAAAACAGTACATAGGGATTTTTTGTTATGCAATAATATAGAGTAATTATCTGGTAAAAAAAATAATAGACCATTGTGGGTTTGAGTCCCTGTGATCATAAATCACAAAAGCTAAAGTGGGTTCAAGTCCCTGTGATTATAAATCACAAAAGCTAAAGCTGAAAGGATACTGTGGGTTCAAGTCCCTCTGATCATAAATCACAAAAGCTAAAGCTGAAAGGATATTGTGGGTTCGAGTCCCTGTGATCATAAATCACAAAAGCTAAAGGATGTGTACCAGTGATAATAAAACCGTAAACAAAGAGGCCTATTAATATGTTAGATCTAGGGCTGTCAAAATTAATGATTTAACTCTGGAGATTAGTTTACATTTATTAAAGCATTAAAATAGATTTATCTAGATTAATTTATGGAGTGAAAAATCTTCAATCTTAGCGCCGCGGATATAAGAAAGAGGTCTAGCTGAGTCAATGTTGATGGTTTTGTTGAACATTTGTATTTCACAGGAGAGAAACTGTATTCAAAGAAAGCTATTAAAATAGTATTTGAATCTAAATATACTTTCTTTGTGTTGATTTTACATTAATTCCATGATTTTACTCAAGTAAATATCTGTTACAAGCTTCGGTTTTATGTAGACAAATGCTATTTTTAATCTAGATTAATCTAGATTAATTACAGAAAATTGTGAGATTAATTAGTTACTTTTTTTTAAATCTATTGACAGCACTAGTTAGATCTTAATATGAAAAACTATGTGATTTAATTATGCCTTACCTTGAATTTATCTATGTTGCTGCTATCTATTTTATACTTATTTTATGTTTAATTTTGTGCTAATTTCATGCCAATTTTGTGCAAATTTTATGCCTGTATTCTTTATCTTTTTACTGTTGTGAAGCACTTTGTGCTGCAATTCTTGTATGAAAGGTGCTATACAAATAAAGTAATTATTATTATTATTATTAATAAAGAATTTGAATCAGAATATATACTATGAGTAAGAAAAGTAAACAGTATACACAAGGTACCCTAACTGGCATGTTATATGTCATATGTTGTAGTCTGTGCAGGTTTTGGTAGTTAATTAAGAGTCAGACACACTTAGTGGTCAGACATTCCTAATAGTTCTTGAGTTCTGCAGCCTTGGCACAAAAGACTGGCTGAGGCGGTTAGTAGAGTGTCGGGAGGGGGGGGGGGTATTGTATGTGGCTGAACGTGCTCTTCATCTTGGCTAGATCCTCATAGAGGGAGTGGAGCTAGCCCAGGGTAGCGGCCAGCTTGCTTATCATCCTCCTCTCTGCCACCACCTCTAGTTCGACCACCTCTAGTTTTTCTTTTAACACATTTTTTTATTTTCAATGACATACAGTAAAACTAGACACACAAACATTAAAAGTAAAAATCCACAATAAATCATAGGACTATGATAGTCCAGTATTTAAATCAAAATAAATGTAGATTAAAGGATATACATATACATAATAATAATTACGATACACTACAAATACATACAAATGCTCTTGCTGGCTCTTCTGCACCCTTCCTTTCTCCTTCCCCCCCACCCCCCCCCCCCCCCTCAGGACCCCCCTTGGACAGTAACCACCATTTCGTTTAACACCAAGGATTACAAATTCAAATGCTGTGCTTTATCTTCTCCACCATATCTGACCAAATTGCTATGTTGGCTTCATTGACACCTAGAATTCGTGCGGTAGATATCTCTAAATAAATCACATCTAGATAGGTAAGAATCCATACCTTCAGGCACATTTTATCCGGTTGAATCCAGCGTGATGCTATTAACTTTTTGGCAGCCGTAAGACCGGACAAGATTAGCCTCTTAACATGTACTGAGTGTGATAACTGAGAGACATCATTCAGCAACAATACCGAAGGCAGTACAGGTATGGTCAGAAACAAAAGTTCTGATAATTGTGTGGTTACTTCTTCCCAGAATATCTTCACAGGGGGACATTCCCAATACATATGCATAAATGTACCGATCTCACCCTTTAAACACAATGAGCATCGAGAGTCCTGTTTAAGCCCCATAAGGTACAATCGTCTAGGAGTCAAGTAAGTCCTATGAATAAAATTAAGATTAATCTGTTGATGATCCGGGTTGCGTGACGACAGCCGAACGTTTGCCCAGACTTCATACCAATCAAAATCCACTTCCAAGTCTGGTATATCCTTCCTCCAAACTGAGTCTAGGGGAAGGACTTCATACGAAGACGTAAGTAAGTGATGATAAAAGTCAGAGACGAAGCCTCTCGATGTCTCCTTTTGTGGGGCGGCGTGGCTCAGGGGTAGAGCGGGTCGTCCAATGATCGAAGGGTTGGTGGTTCGAATCCAGCTCAAGCCCATGTCCATCCCACTGCCGTTGTGTCCTTGGGCAAGACACTTAACCTACTTGCCTCGTATGAATGTGTATGCATGTGAATGAATGTTGGTGGTGGTCGGAGGGGCCGTAGGCGATGATTATTCGCCATGCTTCCGTGAGTCTGCCTCAGGGCAGCTCTGGCTGCAATTGTAGCTTACCACCACCGGTACGACTGTGTATGAACAAATAATGGACTCTGTAAGCGCTCTGGGGTCTCTGGGGTGTCACGAAGAGCGCTATATAAATCCAATCCATTATTATTATTATTATAAAAGAATTTGTGATATCTGTGGTGCACAAGTGGACTCTTTAAAGGAACTCCATGAGCCTTCAAAGCAGCTCTTAATTGTAGATAGAAATAATAAGTGGAGCAGGTGAGGTTAAATTTGTTATGTATATCTCGATAGCTACAGAAACCCTGTTTGTTGAAAATATCCCCTAATGTATGTATGCCCTTCTTTTCCCATTTGGTAAATCTTATTGTTTTCCAATAAGGAGTAAATTGTTATTAAATATGGGAGAATGACTATGCCATTTATATTGGTTAGTAAATTTTTTCTGTGTGTCACGCCATATCCGGATCACATGTGTAATAAGAGGGCCAAATTTCAAGTTGCATTGCTTAATAGATAAGTTTGTGTATACTATATCCTGTAGTCTATGTGGTGCCACTATATTCTCCTCTAATGGTCTCCAGGATACAGTTGTTTGAGAGTCAAACCAGGTGATCAGTGGTCTTAAAGAGAACGCTTTAAAATAGTAGTAGAAGTCTGGAAATGCTAAACCACCGTCGGCTTTATTTCTATGTGCTGTGGATCTTTTTATTCGTGGAGGTTTGTTGTTCCAAATAAATTTATATGCGACGGAGTGTAATTTTTTGCAGTAACCAACAGGGGGGGGGGGGGGGGGGGGGTAACGGCAACATTGAACTGAAGAAGTTGATTCTTGGTAAGACATCCATCTTAACTATTGACGCTCGGGCCTGTACTGAGTTTTTTAGTTTTGACCATCTGTCGAAATCATTTGTGATTCTATCTAGGATTCCGGTATAATTATACTTCACCGTTTGGCATATAGTGGGGAATATTTCAACTCCAAGACATCTAAAGTGTTCTACCATTAGTATATTTTCTGGGAGGGAGGTAGCCTTCGCAGTGACATTAAGTGGAAGGAATGCCGATTTTGGCCAGTTTATCTTAAATCCAGATAGATTGCCAAAATCATCTATTAGTTTGAGCAGATGATGCATTGAGGTGGTAGGGTTTTGTATGAACAATATTACATCGTCCGCATATAAACTAATATGATGCTTTGTGCCCCTAATTGAGATCGGCTCTATGGATTGGGATTGTCTTATATATTGTGCCAAGGGCTCTAGGGATAGAGTAAATAGTCCGGGACTAAGAGGACAACCCTGTCTGGACGAACGCGATACAGGGAAGTGTGGGGAGGTGAATTTACCTGTTATAATCATGGCCGAAGGATCTTTGTATAGTACTTTGATCATATTAATGAATCCATCTCCTAACCCCATCCTTCCAAGTACTGCCCATAAATAAGACCATTCTAATCTATCAAAGGCCTTCATCGCATCCAGGGATAATACAGCTCTAGGAGGTACGGTATCCTTACTGGCGTCTATCACATGCAGTATCTGTCTAATATTATCCGTGATCAGACGGCCTCTTATGAAGCCTGTCTGATCAGGATGAACTAAAGATGTCATATGCTTTTGAAGTCTGATGGCTAGTACCTTAGCATACAGCTTGAGATCGGTTCCGAGGAGGCTTAAGGGTCTATAGCTACCGCATTCGTTGGGGTCTTTGTCCTTTTTAAGGAGGACAGATATGAGAGCCATATTGACGTCCCTGGGGAAGTTCCCCTCTTTAATTGAGTATAAAATCATATCAAGTAATAGGGGTCCAATTACATCCCAACATGAGAGGTACAGTTCTGGTGGGATACCATCCCATCCAGGAGCCTTACCACTTTGTAATTCAGATATAGCCTCCCTAAGTTCCTCTATTGTAATAGGTGCATCTAACTGTTTAGCGTCTTCCTCTGAAAGTTTAGGTAGGTTAATTTGATCCAGAAATATATCCATTTTATTATGATCAAAATCCACTTCTGATTGGTATAGGTTGGAGTAAAACGCTCTAAAAGTTTCGTTGATTTTTTTGGGGTCTGTAACAACAAGTCCTTGTTGGTTATTAATAGCAGGGATATCAGAAAATTGTGCATTGGATCGTATCCTCTAGTTTGATTGATTGAGTCAATAAAGCTATATGCCCAACTCTAGACCAGGGTGAGACAACCTTTAGACCAGGATGAGATCACTTTTAAACCAGGATGAGATGCCTTTTAGACCAGGATGAGACCACCTTTAGAACAGGGTGAGACCACCTCTGGACTACCTTTAGACCACCTTTAAACTAGGGTGAGTCCACCTCTAGGCCACCTCTAGACCAGGGTGAGACCACTTTTAGACCATCTGTAGACCATGGCGAGACCACCTGTAGACCACTTCTAGACCATCTGTAGACCAGAATCAGACCACCTGTAGACCACCTCTAGACCAGGGTGAGACCATCTGTAGACCACCTCTAGACCAGGATGAGACCACCTGTGGACTACATCTAGACCAGAATGAGACCACCTGTAGACCACCTCTAGACCAGGGTGAGACCACCTGTAGACCACATCTAGACCAGGATGAGACCACCTGTGGACTACATCTAGACCAGAATGAGACCACCTGTAGACTACCTCTAGACCAGGGTGAGACCACCTGTGGACCACCTCTAGACCAGGATGAGACCACCTGTGGACTACCTCTAGACCAGGGTGAGACCACCTGTGGACCACCTCTAGACCAGGATTAGACCACCTGTGGACTACCTCTAGACCAGGGTGAGACCACCTGTGGACTACCTCTTGACCACCTGTAGAATGATAAGATAAGATAAGATAAGATAGTCCTTTATTGATCCCTTGGGGAAATGCAGGCAGGGCCGGACTGGGGAAATAATTCATACCGGGAGATATAGCGTGAAATACTGTATAGCCCCAGTCAGGCCACTTTTTAAGCGAGGGGTGTGGGAGTCCCCCACCAGGAACATTTGAGTTACAAAGACTTAATTGACAGAAATGTTCAACAAAAAGCACCAATTGTCAAATAATATTGATCACATTAACTAGACTAGGGGCTAGATCCACAAAGAATGGATTGCACGGTGCTAATTATTGTGTGTATTGAGTCGTACTGTATTGTACCCATTCTGCAATCTGTTAATAAAATTGTCATTAAATCAATCACCTGCGCGGTAATTGATTGAATGAAAATTTTATTAACAGATTGCAGAATGGGTACAATACAGTACGACTCAATACACACAATTGTTAAGGGGATGCAGACCAGAGAAAGACTTTCGTCTTGTTTACATCAGGGTCCCCCATTTTCAATTCATAATGAATTGTAAGTAAGGGTGCAATTAGCACCGTGCAATCCATTTTTTGTGGATCTAGCCCTCGATGCTTTTGAGGAAATTAGAAAGGGAACAACAACTTAACCCTTGTGTCTGATCAGATTCTTATTTTTTTGATAACTTTGCAGTGATTATGTTTGTAGCCAATATATGTGGCAAAGGTGTGAGGGCTGTGTGTGTGTGTGTGTGGGTCATGAGCAGATAACAGGGACTCTTAAAGTTATCCATGAAAAGGACAACCACTAGACTGCTTACGCAGATATTTTAGGAGAGGGGAAAAATTAAACAACAGAAAACAACCTTTACAGGTGGAAATCTCAAAGTGAGTAATTAAGAAAATAAATCAAGTCCCAAAAAACAGGACTACTCTCAATAAAGAGGTATAGTATAAAAGTATATAAGCCACAAGGACACCTCCTAATAAAGGAGTTTATATTGGAAAAAGTAAAACAATAAACCTCCACTAAGGGAGTTTATGTGTAGAATCACGTGAGTAGCCTAAAATAAGAATGACTACCATAAGGCTCAATTCTGAATCAGAGATCAGACTACACTTCAATATAATGAGCGTGACCAAAAGGACAGCCAACACTAGGAAAATGAAAAAGCAGTTTGGATTTTGTGACTGGTCTGCCTCCTTCTGATGGTCACAGCGTCATCATGGTGGTGGTGGATAGGTTCTCCAAAGCAGGAGGCCAAGCAGCGAAGCGTACTCTCCATAGACTGGTTGGTGCGCTCTGTTTGCCCATTGCTCTCCGGGTGGAACCCTGATGACAGGCTAACCGTCGCACCCAGTATAGCACAGAATGCCTTCCAAAACCGAGCAGTAAACTGGGGTCCACGGTCCAACACCACGTCCTGGCAGATGCCATGAATTCGGAAGACATGGTCAACCACCAGTTGAGCGGTCTCCTGAGCAGATGGCAGCTTGACCAGCGGAATGAAGTGAGCTGCTTTGGAGAACCTATCCACCACCACCATGATGACGCTGTGACCATCAGAAGGAGGCAGACCAATCACAGAATCCATGGCGATATGGCTCCACGGACGACTAGGAATGGGCAAAGGATGAAGCAGCCCTGGTGGTGACTGTTGAGAACCTTTGTTCCGTGCACAAACGGGGCAGGCTGCCACAAATTCCCGAATGTCCTTCATCATACCAGGCCACCAGAACCTTCTGGCCAAGAAGTCACGAGTTCTGTGCACTCCGGGATGTCCTGTCAGCCGAGAGGAGTGGCCCCACTTCAACACCCAAGAACGAATGCTGTTTGGTACAAATAACCGACCCGGGGGCACCCCACCCGGATCTGGTTCCAAACGTTGTGCCCTCCGCACAGCAGAGTCAATGCTCCATGTCACAGGAGCTAGGATCTGTCCTGCAGGAACAATGGGCTCAGGAGGACGGTCCTCTTCTGATCCATCATATAACCGGGAAAGAGCATCCGGCTTGATATTTTTAGACACGGGACGGTACGTCAGGAGGAAATTAAACCGAGAGAAAAACAGTGGTCGCGAGTTTCTCCTCTGAGCACCCTGGATATATTCCAATTTTTTATGGTCTGTCCAGTAAGGCTGAGCCCGAACGTTCGTTCGTTACGCTGACATTCGGACTTTAATTAATGGGTTTGAACGTTCGGTAAAAAATAAATAAAGCAGGCGCACGACGTTGATGCGATGTGAAGCGGCGCGTCCCCCGAGGCGCTCGGCTCAACCAGTATGGTCTCTGCCGGGCTGTTGCTGGATACTCAACCAGAGCTCTAGTCTCAACCAATGCAATAGAACAATTTTGATTGACAGGCGATTCTGCCAATTACGTCACACCGCTTGCACCCGCCTCTGCTTTTACCACCAATCGGCAAGCATTTATTATTTTTTTTACTTCCGGCAATGCCGCCATTGATCTGCTTGCGAGAAGCACAACAGACTTAACGTAGCTAATACGTTAGCTCCCCGCAGAGGAAGTAAAAGTCGTAACAAGGTTTCCGTAGGTGAACCTGCGGAAGGATCATTAATGAATACCAGCCTTTTTCGGCCACGGAGCGTGAGCTTTATGGCGGGAGGTGGTTGCGTTGGAAACAACTCTGGCCGAGGGCGGACGGGCGCGCAGGCGTGTTGGGAGCCCGGCGGGACCCCGCCGGTGTCTCTCTGCCGTCCCCCGTTCCGAGGTAGACGGTGGACGGGTCTGTTGAGGAGCCGAGGCGCGCGCCTCTCTCCCCTTCCCGTCGACCAAGAGTGAATACCTGTTATTGAATGTGTAACACTAACTATATAACGTTAATGCCACAAAACGAATGCCTTTGTTTATCTAGCCCCTTACGTGACTGTGGTGTGCAAGGGCTATTGTTTATCATAAGTAGTAACTTTGATGCAGTAGCTTGTTTATTTTCTTCTGAGTGCTTTGTTTAATTACATGTTTACATGAACAGCCACCACTGTAAACAACATGTTTTTCACCAATAGACTATGCAATGCCATCCTCCGTAGGATCTATAATAATACAAAAAAATATATATATTATTAAAAAAATGAAAACAAAATTTAATAAATTTTTTTATTTTTTTTATTTTAAATTTAATTTATCGAACGTTCGTTCGATAAACCCTGGCGAACGTTCAAACCCTAAAAACAGGGTTTGGGGACAGCCTTACTGTCCAGACTGTGAATGGGTGTTCAGCTCCCTCTAGCCCAGGGGTTCCCAACCTTTTTTCCCCCAGGGACCCCCAAACATCTCTGATGAAATTCCTGGACCCCCCTCCTAATGAAATACCATAAAATATTTTTTTTTTGTCATTTTAATACTTTTTTTTGTCATTTTAATAACAAACTGCTTATACACAGGCATATGCATCATAATTAGACCCACTATGCTTCTTTGACTTGTGCCTTCAATCAACAAATCTAATCTTGCACCATATGTATTAAAAAAAATTGGCCAATATTCAAATCCTGTATTCATCCTCTCAAATCAGGCCCTAATGGTGAACGGTTTGCATTTATGTTGAATGAAGTAAGAATCCACTGCAGTAAAAATATCCTCACCTCGAGTGGTGGTAGTAAGGTTGACTGACATGAGAATGTCCTGCTTCAGATCCTCATTGTTCAATATATTGCACATAAACGATGAGCACAGCCTCGTCTGCGACAGTTGTAGTTTCATCAAGTTGTATGGCAAATGGACCCTTTCTAAGCTTTTCTGACAGCTGCTGCTCGCAATCACTTGACATCTTATCAATTCGGTCTTTCACTACATTGTTCGAGAGTGGTACTGATTTTAGTTTATCCGCCACCTGTGGGCCGCACAGTTTCTAAACCATTTTGATGCAGGCTGGTTTGATGAGCTGCTCGCCAATATTGTGCGGTTTCTTTGCTTTTGCAATTAAAAGCGAACACTCAAAGGAGGCTTCGGTAGCCTTCTGTAAATCACTGCCACCCCTGCTCCACGCTACTCTAACATCAACAGGCTTGTTCGCCTTGAGAGACTGTTCTTTCCTCCGAAAAAAGTCTGGATCCTTCCCAACGGTTTCTGGGTGCTTAGACGCCTGATGTCTCTTCAGCTTGCTGGGCTTCAGGCTCGAGTTTGCCAACTTTTCTCCACAAATCACACACTCAGGTCGTTTGTCTGGTCCCTCAGTGAAGCCCATGGTGATGTAATTTTCGCGATTGCTGTAGGTCCTAACTTTTTTTGCAGATGAGCTGCCGTTATCTCCTTTTCGTTTGTCACACATTTTCGCCTCTGGCAGCTGACTGCAGACAAGCCGAGAAAGTTAACTAGCGTGCTAGGCTAGCTACAGAAAGTGATACAGTCAACTGATTCGCGTTTTAGTGGCTACCCGGTAGCCTACTGTTAACGTTCAAAAATCATGTCTAGATGTTTATTTATTTATCTTTATTTTTTATTGTAGTGTAGAGACTATTCATGCTTCTGATGATAAAAATATGCTAATTAAATATTTCTCCGAAAGAAAAAAATAATAAAAAAAAGACCTCAAATCATCTGTGGTGGGAATCACTGCTCTAGCCAATGGCGCCACTCCTCCAATGCCAACTTGACCGCCAACAGCTCTCTGTCCCCAACATCATAGTTTCTTTCAGCCGGCGAGAGCCCACGTGAATAGTATGCACATGGGTGTACCTTACCGTCGGACGATGAGCGTTGAGACAGAATAGCTCCGACTCCAAGCTCAGAAGCATCCACCTCGACGATAAATGGCAGGGATGGGTTAGGAGTAATGAGGATAGGCTCAGAACTGAACCTTCTCCTAAGCTCAATGAACGCTGCCTCAGCCTTGGGAGTCCACTGGAAACGGGAAGGTGCTGTCTTCCTGGTGAGTGCAGTGATAGGCGCTACCACTGAACTGAAATTACGAATAAAACGACGGTAGAAGTTTGCAAATCCCAGGAATCGTTGCACCTGCTTGACCTGCTTGACGAAATAAGGCAAAAACCATGACAAAAGGTGTGTAATCTTTGAATTATCTTGGACTTTCTCTTTCATAAATTGTTTATTCAACTTCAGTCCTGATCATAACCACCACATATTGTTTTTTGTAATGTCAGATTTAACAACAACTCTTTTCAGAAAAGTGGGAGTATTTCATTTTGTATCAAAAAAACTAAAAATGTTATGATCAGGGCTGAAGTTGAATAAAAGATTTCTGGAAAAGAAAGTGGGAAATTATTTCAACATATAATATTTTTATGGCGTTTTTCAATTTAGTCCCCTAATATGGTAAGAGTATAACACTTTAGTTTTCAGACACAAGGGTTAAATGATTGATTTGTTTCTTGGCAGATTTAACATTGGGCTTTTCACAGGGGAGATGATGATGCATTGCATGGTAACTGTAGCTAAGGGGCTACACAACCCTGACTGTATTTAAATGTTTAGATTAGACCACTACTAAAGATATTAGTTAGCCAGACAATATAGTTACACAAAATGGCGGACACTCCATTAACTGCGAGGGGACAGTGAAACCGAGTTAAACAATCACTTTAATAGGGATAGAAAGCATATATAGAATATGAACACAGATCTCCTGTTATTACTTTAATATCAATGCCACAATGTCCGCGGTAACGATAGTTCCTATACTACGGGTACCCGACCGTTGGAGCTCTGAATGGAGTGAGACGGAGACGAAGCGAAGCAGTACAGGGAAAAGCAAGATGGTAGATGGAGACGGTACTTCTCTCTGGAGCTCCGACTCCAGAGAAACTGCAGACTGGTGGGATAATCCTGTCGTCGCTGGGAAAGAGGGTCTCGTACGGACTGGTCCTTGTATTCCTAGCGCCCGATGGCAGGATTAATAGCTATTAGTCCAAAGCCCGTTGGCATGGATGATAGCTAGTTAGCTCCGTTTGTACTTAAAGCTAACCCGCAGGAAGTCTTCAATGAGTAGTTATGTCCAGAACGTCGCTGGGTTCAACTATAAGTCTCTCCACGTTACAGTACTTTGCTTACACAAGTCACTATACTGTGCCAATAATGGCTCGACAATATTATGGTTGTATCTAATTAGCCGTTCGGCTCTCTATAACGATACGTTGCCTTGCCGTCCTGTTTACAACTGCTACCAACGTCTTCTCCACAACACACTCTGTAGCTGGTTACCTGCGGACTGAGCCTGTTCACCCACACAGATCAATGCGCTCTCTCTGGCCTTGTCTGGGCATGTTCTGAAACATGTCTAGATGGGCGCGCACGCTGGCGCCTACGGCGTTAAGAATGGGACATATACAAAAGGCGAATGATAAATACTGGTAGGTAAACAGATGACGTGAAGATATATATCTTATATATATAAACAATATAAAAGTTATACAAAATAATAAACGCAGACTTTCAGTGTTAATCTGGACCTTCAGAACAGCCGCCCCCTAATTAGTCCGAACCTAATTAGCAAATAAAATTTGTGGCACAGATTAATATTAAGGGTCAAGTCAACTTCTCCATAATGGGCTGTGGGGAGTTGGAAGTAATCTATAAAGTCAGTGGGTTATCGTCGTCGTCAGGGGGGTCAGGGAACGCAGGAAGCTCTATCAACTTAGCTACTGGTCTGGTATAAGTCCGCCCTTGGACGATGACTTCTGCCGCTCTGACCTTCCCATCCGAACCATTGATCACTCTGCTCACACGGCCGGCTGGCCACGTAGCTCGGGGTAGTGACTGGTCTATGATCATCACGACGGTCCCCACGGTCAGGTTGTCCCTGTCTTTCACCCATTTCTGACGGGCTGGAAGGGAGGGTAAGTAGCGTAGGAGGAAGCGGGCCCAAGACTGGTCGGTCAGTACTTGGCTGTGTCTCCACATCCTCCGTCCGTTCATCTCGTCCTGTCTGTACACAGTCTGAGGAAGGGCAGGGTCCAGCCGCCCCATCAAGAGGTAGTTTGGGGTGATGGGGTCGATGTCAGCTACATCGCTTGAAACGTAGCCGAGGGGCTTGGAGTTCAGAACTCCCTCTTCTCAAGCCCTCAGGTAGGCCACTGATCCGTACGCCACTTCTGAGGCGTCGCTGAAGACGTGCAAGTCTATCTGACACGTCTCCAGTCGCACGGTAGGGGGGAAGTAACTCCGCGGGATGGCCACCTCGCGGAGTAAGACAAGTTCATCCTCCCACTCTCTCCATGTGGTGGCTAGGTGCTCGGGTATGGGGTCGTCCCAGCCCTGCTCCTTGGCCCACAGTTCTCTCACCAGCATCTTCGCCCGGTTGGTGTAGGGGAGGATACACCCCATTGGGTCGTACTGGCTGGCGAGTGTTCAGTACACACTCCGCCGAGTGGTCAGTCTAGTCGTGGACGTCTCCTGATCCGTCCTCAGAGGTGTGTGTCGGTAGTGAAGCGAGTCCGTCTTGAAGCGCCAGACGAGGCCCTTTCTTTCCGTTGTGGGTGACCTTGTGGTGGGGCACGTACCAGGACTCTGTCGTCCCTTCTGCCTCGTGGTCATCGATTTTCTTTATGTGGCCGGCCGTTACCAGCTTCTCGATCTCGGTGCGATAGATCGTTGCTTGGGGGGGATCCTTGGCGAGGCGCCGCTCAGTGCTCTGTAGGTAGTGGTGCGTCGCTCCCTTAGGCACATGCAGAGTCGGCATCCCTTCCCGCCTCAAGAGTGGGGTTGCGTATCTTAGCACTCCGTCGACCTCGACCCTCGTAGTCTTCTGCTCTAGTAGAGCGATGGCATACTTGTCCTCCTTGGACCGAACCATCTTGCGTTCGTTCTTGAATGGCAGTGCGTCTAGTGTCCATAGCCTCTCAACGTGCTGTAGGAGAGTGTTGTCTGTGTCGCTCGCCTTGGTGTAAAGGCAGCGCGTGGACGTTGGTCGGCTGGAAGGCCCGGAGAGGGGGCCTTGGAGCGTCCACCCCAGTCGGGTCTTAACCGCGGCTGGGCATCCTCTGGGTCCGATGTGGACCGCATCAGTTGGGACAATGAGGTCCGCGTGGTCGGAGCCAATGAGTAGGGTCGGTGTAGCGCCGCTGATGAGCGGTATGGGCAGTTGGCGTAGGTGGTCATACTTTTCCCTCAGCTGTGGGATGGGGTAATCGTAGCGTGACAAACCTATGTCCTAGCTCGTGAACGCCTTGCTGATGCTGTACCGCTTCTCAGGCTGGTCGATCGCTGCAATGGTGAACGAGACGTTCTCACCTTTGATTGTCTTTAAGTCTCGACGAATGGTACGGAGGGTCATGGTCTCCTCTGGGCCCCGCAGGTCCAACTGGGTCGCGGCGAAGGCGAGGAGGAGGGTCTTCTCCGACCCGTCGTCGAGGACGGCGTAGGTGTCGAGTACCTTGTCCCCGTGACTGAGGAGTACTCGTACCACCTTGAGGAGCACCCTGGAGCTCCCACTCTTTGCGGGGTCGATGTAGAGTACTTCTGCTCTCGAGTTGCTTTGTGGAGCTGGGTTTCGCTTGTTGCTCTCGTGCAGTGCTTCGAGGTGAGCGCCGTCACACTTGCCACACTTCTTCTTAAGGCGGCATTCTGCTGCCATGTGGCCGCGCGCGCAGCGGAAGCAGCGACGGTTAGCTTTAATCCACTGACTTACTTCGACGGTGGTCAGTTTCTTGAATGCGTCGCACTGTGACAGCCAGTGTTCGTTGTCGCAGTATTGACATGCGATCTTCCATTTTCCCTTGGTGGGGGGGTTGTGACTCTTCTGCCGTGACACCGACTCGGCCTGGTGCATCACTGTGATGGGCCTGCTTTGGTCTTTAAACCTCCTCGGTCCCTCTTTAATGTTCGAGCCACCCCATGCGAAGGTGTCAATTCTTAGGCTGCTAACCTCCCTGGCTAGGAAGTCAGCAAGATCCAGCAGTGACTGTTCGGGGCCATTCGGGTCACGGTAGTTTCGTTGCCGCCGAAAGCGTTCTTGGCGGAATGGGGGGAGCTTCTCCAAGATGCGCTCCACGTTGGAGTTGGCGTACAACTCGTACATCCCCTTCTCTCGTTGGGACTCGAGCATCCCTACTAGGGACTGTACTTTGACGGATAGGTCGTCCAGGGCTCGGTTGTCTCTAGCCGGGGGGAGACGTTCGATCTCACGTATCTCCTGAATGACATAGTCCCATGTGCGTCCGTAACGTCCGTCGAGGGCCGCCAGGGCGTCAGAATAGGGAGTCCGTGAATTGGAGTATGCCAGCGCAATGTTGTGAGCTCTAGTTACCTTGAGATGCTTAAGGAGAATGGCGTACTTGTATGACTCGTCTTGTACTCCTGACATGATTGTCTCTAGGCACATACGCAGCTCGGTATACTGCGCTCGGTCTTCTCTTGTGAAGTCTGGGAATGTGGGTGTCCCAATGTAGGGTGCCATGGATGGCTGTGACACTGACGCACGTGGGGGGAGGGGCGTTCTTGGCGAGTCTCCCGGTGCATTGGGTCGTTGGTTTGTGCTGGGTGGGAACCAGGGGCTGGGTTGCCAGGTACTAGTCCTCAGTGCCGTCTGGTGCTCGAACTCCCCACTGGGACGTGTTGGGGGTTCATAACGCAGCGTGTCGGGACTGAGACCGGGGCTGCGCTGAGCCTCCTGGTCTGAGATGGAGTAGTACGGGTGGGCTTTCTGTCCTCCCTCGTCCTCCGTCAGGCTTTGTAGTCGCTGGGCTAGCTGCTCTGCAACGTAAGCAGGTTCTTCCCGTAGGCGGGGTCCTGTGTAGCTTTGTCGGGGAGGGTGCCCTCGACCCTTGTCGTGATGATCTCCGGGAACTCCGGGTGGAAGAGTGGGGTGTCACCTTCTGGAGCGCTTGCTCCATCATTTGTGCTTGTAGGCGGTCTCGTTCTGCCTCGCGCTGCGCATTGGCGCGGTCTCGCTCCATGTTTTCTCCAGCCTGGAGGCGCCTCTCTTCCAGTCTGAGATGTTCGCGCTCACTCTCTCGTTGCGCCGTGGCGTCAGCCTGGAGGCGCCTCTCTTCCAGTCTGAGGTGTTCGCTTTCACTCTCTTGTTGCGCCTGGAGGCGTCTCTCTTCCACTCTGAAATGTTCACGCTCACTTTCTCGTTGCGCCTGGAGGCGATCCCTTTCCGCCGAAGCGGTTATCGTGGCGATCAGGACTTGCGCTAGCCTCTGGTCGGCCTCGCTTGGGGATGACGCTGATGATGGTGATTTGGAGTTGGCAGGGCTTGGCGGTGACCTGGTCTCCTCTTGCGCTCCGAGGTCCATCTCGGAGGCGCTGTACTTTGTCTTCTCCCGCACTCCGAGGTCCATCTCGGGGGCGCGGTGCTCTTTACTTTGGTGCGCTCCGAGGTCCATCTCGGGGGCGCGGCGTTCTTTACTTTCATGCGCTCCGAGGTCCATCTCGGGGGCGCGGCATTCTATGGGTATAGTCAAGTCATGCCCCGCTTGTCCCCCCCGTAAGCTAAGTCAGTTTCACTTAAACTAGCTTGGGTCTCTACATCTGGGGTTGACAGGTCGATAAGGTTGGGCATACTTGAGCTACCAATGTTATCCTTGCTTAACGTCCTCGTAGATAAGCTATGGGGTAAATCTACAGCGTAGCCCTCCAAGTGGTGAGGGGGCTGACGCTGGCGCCTAGGGCGCTCTAATGGGGGAGAGCCGATTGGAGAGTGTCCGCCGCTGGCCATATTATCACTAATATTATTATTATTACTGATACCCTCCGGCTCGAAGGACCAATTGTAGCTAAGGGGCTACACAACCCTGACTGTATTTAAATGTTTAGATTAGACCACTACTAAAGATATTAGTTAGCCAGACAATATAGTTACACAAAATGGCGGACACTCCATTAACTGCGAGGGGACAGTGAAACCGAGTTAAACAATCACTTTAATAGGGATAGAAAGCATATATAGAATATGAACACAGATCTCCTGTTATTACTTTAATATCAATGCCACAATGTCCGCGGTAACGATAGTTCCTATACTACGGGTACCCGACCGTTGGAGCTCTGAATGGAGTGAGACGGAGACGAAGCGAAGCAGTACAGGGAAAAGCAAGATGGTAGATGGAGACGGTACTTCTCTCTGGAGCTCCGACTCCAGAGAAACTGCAGACTGGTGGGATAATCCTGTCGTCGCTGGGAAAGAGGGTCTCGTACGGACTGGTCCTTGTATTCCTAGCGCCCGATGGCAGGATTAATAGCTATTAGTCCAAAGCCCGTTGGCATGGATGATAGCTAGTTAGCTCCGTTTGTACTTAAAGCTAACCCGCAGGAAGTCTTCAATGAGTAGTTATGTCCAGAACGTCGCTGGGTTCAACTATAAGTCTCTCCACGTTACTTTGCTTACACAAGTCACTATACTGTGCCAATAATGGCTCGACAATATTATGGTTGTATCTAATTAGCCGTTCGGCTCTCTATAACGATACGTTGCCTTGCCGTCCTGTTTACAACTGCTACCAACGTCTTCTCCTCAACACACTCTGTAGCTGGTTACCTGTGGACTGAGCCTGGTCACCCACACAGATCAATGCGCTCTCTCTGGGCTTGTCTGGGCATGTTCTGAAACATGTCTAGAGGGGCGCGCACGCTGGCGCCTACGGCGTTAAGAATGGGACATATACAAAAGGCGAATGATAAATACTGGTAGGTAAACAGATGACGTGAAGATATATATCTTATATATATAAACAATATATAAGTTATACAAAATAATAAACGCAGACTTTCAGTGTTAATCTGGACCTTCAGAACAGTAACGTTAGCTAGCTAACATCCACATTTATTTTTATCACTGACTAACCTGACCTTGGTGCAAGAAAACATTTGATAAATGTTGCCGGATTTAGCAGCATCTCCTGCAAGGGCCTTTCTGTTTTTTGTTTTCTCCCTCTCGGCTCCACCCTTCCTCTTTTTTCCACTGTCCATCTTGACATCAAGGCTGAAGTTCAAGCGCAGGTTATGCTTGACGACGTTAATTGTCTCTCGCTCTATCTCTCCCTCACTACCTTTCATTCTGCAGAGTGCCATCTGCCATTCCATTTGCCGTCTTCGCTGTCAATCAGTTGTATGGCCTGGTCCCGCCTCCACCAATCACATGCGGCGGCTCCATTTGTGTGTGTGAGCGAGAGGGAGAGAGAGATAGAGAGAGATAGTTCTCCAACTCTGTCGCAGACAGTGATCTCCTGGTTGTTCCCCACCCACCTAGGTTATCTAACTATCGCGCCGCCGCAACTAGAAACACTGGCCTGAATTCAGGTGTCATAGCATCATGGGGATGGGGGACGGGAGGTACAGGCAGGGTAATAGAAGAAGACAATAAATATAGGTAATACAATTTAATATGAACAGTATAAACAAAGGTGCAGATGAGGGTCTGTATGCCCTATTATCGGTCTGTGTCTGTGGCTGAACATGCTCCTCATCTTGGCTAACTCCTGGGGTTCTCCAGGATAGCATCCAGCTTCATTCTCATCCTCCTCTCGGCCACCACCTCTAGTCTGACCAGCTCGACTCCCACTACGGAGCTAGCCTCAACAGCTTGTTCAGTTGGTTCATTTTGTTCTTGATTATGCTGCTATATTAAACATATATAATTTCCCTCCTGTCATTAAAACTCCAGCCATTTCTTGTGTGGTTCAACTCTCCTGATCTCCTGTCATCAGGGGTGCAGTCGTAATATGGGCGGAGGCCAAACGGTATCCTATTATTATGCAAAGTCTAGGCACTTACTTTGCATAATAATAGGATGCGCGCACTTCGAAGCCCAAACGCCGTTTGACCGCGGTTGCCCAGCACTGCACCACTGCCTGTCATATATTCTATTTAATTTTATTATTATTTGTATTTTTTGCGCAATCGAAGCGGGCATGGCCACCTTCATTTCACTATATGTCTTGTGTATGTATGTGATGAATAAACCTCTTGAATCTTGAATCTTGAAAGTTATCTTCTCCAAATTGTTGCTCCGCAAACAGCTATTTAAATTGTAGTACATATGTTGAAAAACTTCTCATCTTGGAGTAATATTCCAGTGCCCTGTCAATCCTTTTCCATAAAGAAATCCCATCCAGGAGTGGTTTTATGCCTCATCATACGGTTTATGGGAGGGAGATAACGTCACTGATATAAACTGCAGGCAAACACTGTTGTGAAGGATCAGATTAAACTGAATATATATATTTATTTATGGATATATATTTAATAGTATTTGTATATCGTTGATATCCCCTGTATATTCCTTGTACAATATACACTGAATATCCCTTTAGTCTACTAACAGCCCATAATAGTTTCATTCTACCATTGGACGAGAACCTGGCGCCAGCAGCCAAGCCCCTTGGTTCAAGTTCAATCGTGCCGACGAACATGTCGTTACAAGCCCGGTTCCGCGTAGGAATACGTCTGGCGAAATACGAATGGTACTATTTGTTCACAGCGCATATATATATGGCGCAAGTAAAGTAGAACTTTCTTTTAGTCCATTAGTCCTTTACCCTCCAACCTAGTAACAGACGCGAAGCCTCACCCACGACGCACGTGTGGTGCAGTAAGGCCTACTTGGCCTCAGAATAGGCATTGAGACATCGTGTGGATTAATAGTTGAATTGTCATAGTTTGGCACTATACCGTCGAGTGGGACGTATTTCTATTAAGTTAATAATAGTCTATTATGTATGGTGCATCGTTCGGTTAGAGTTATAAAGTGAGCAGTACCCCCATCGTTCCTGACGTTATCTGGAGTCTTAACCAGGCTGGGCAGACCACGTGTGGTGCTTGCATCCGAGGAGCTCCGGGCCAGGACGAGTGGACCTGTACATTGGATTACTTTACCCGGACGACGGCGAGCCTTCCACGGCTTGGATTATCTACGTGCTTTGGGTGCTTTGATTATGCCATGGATAACGGCCAACACTGCTGAGTGTTGGAACTACCCCCCGAGAGGAGTCCAGGTGAGACGGCGCTCTACCCCGAGTGAGGTCGCCTCACGTCTCTTCGTTGTGGACCGGCAGCTACCGTCCACCAGAGGGCCCAGCTGTATTCATCTGCGGACCGAGGTTCTGTGGGCACCGTGTTCAGCACTCTGAATTCTCCCAAGAAATCGTCGGCCAGATGGGATACCGCCAGCGGCTCTCCTAACCCCCCCTTTAGTGTATCCAGCTATAATCATTTAAGTACCATTGCTATAGTTCCCTAAAGAACCAGGTTGTATACTTGCTCCCTGCGTAACCAGAGATTGGACATTCAATGTTGATTTACCTACGAATACTCATTTGCCTTACAAGTGCATTTCAAATCATAAATGTCATTAAGTGAACGTTGTATATACCCTTTGCTATATAAAATATTCGATTTATACATTTGTGTGGACTTCGTTTCATCAGGTGGGAAAGTGTTCATCATATCTATATTGTGAGGTTTTGCCCGCTGCTCACTACCTTTTCTCTGTCTTCTTTAAGCCTACTGTTAGGAATTCCCTATTCTCTGTCTTCTTTAAGCCTACTGTTAGGAATTCCCTACTCACTCTCTCTAGCCCCCACCCTCTCGTTCCTTACCCTTAGTGGCCACACCTGTTCGATATTCTATTATCTCTCGCACCTGTGGTGGCAGGCTAATTAGTCCCCCTGTGGGCTTTAAATACCAGGGCGCTTCCCCTCGTTTTGGCGTGGGGTCGTGTTGTATACTTGCCGAGTCATATTCTCTAAAACATCTAGACTCTTTCGGGAGATCCTCTGTCTGCCTATGCTGTTCCATTCTCCGGCGTCGAGATGTTTGCTCCAGCCTTCGCCTGCTGTCGCCGTTGCCTGAGAGTGGGACTGGTCTGCGCTCCCTAGACTTCCACGGGAGGCATCCCAGTCATCCACTTCAGACCCCCCGCGCAGCTGTCGTCCTGACGCACATCCAGACCAGCGCAGACGCTCTCCAGTCCACAGCGCGCAACGCGCATCTTCCAAGGACGCTCGAGCTTGGCACGCTCTCCAGACCAGCGCGCAACGCGCATCTTCCAGACCTTCGAGCTTGGCACGCTCCTCCGTACCAGCGCACTGACGCGCATCTTCCAGACCTTCGAGCTTGGCACGCTCCTCCGTACCAGCGCACTGACGCGCATCTTCCAGACCTTCGAGCTTGGCACGCTCCTCCGTACCGGCGCACAGACGCGCATCTTCCAGACCTTCGAGCTTGGCACGCTCCTCCGTACCAGCGCTCTGACGCGCATCTTCCAGACCTTCGAGCTTGGCACGCTCTTCAGACCTCAGCGCGCCGACGCGCATCTTCCAGACCTTCGTGCTTGGCACACTCCTCCTGGCAGACGCACCCCGATGCGTCTCTCTGTTCCGACGCGCACACCAAGGTGTGGCGCGCCACTCTGTTCCTCGGCTCCGACAGTGGCTACCCGGTGGACGACATCCTCGCCACCGCCACTGTTCCAGCTCCCTGTTCCGACGCGCACACCAAGGTGTGGCGCGCACTCTGTTCCTCGGCTCCGACAGTGGCTACCCGGTGGACGACATCCTCGCCACCGCCACTGTTCCAGCTCCCTGTTCCGACGCGCACACCAAGGTGTGGCGCGCACTCTGTTCCTCGGCTCCGACAGCGGCTACCCGGTGGACGATGCCCTCGTCACCGCCACTGTTCCAGCACTCTGTTCCTCGGCTCCGACAGCGGCTACCCGGTGGACGATGCCCTCGTCACCGCCACTGTTCCAGCACTCTCTCCCTCGGCTCGGACAGCCAGCCGCCCCGGGGGCGATGCCTTCGTTCCCGTTGCTGTCCCTGTACCATTACGCATGCGCCTGGGTGAGTTTTGATTGTGATGTCACTCACCCAGCGTAGTGCCCTTGCCCCCGTTCCCGCTGCTGTCCCCGTACCTTTACGCATACGCCTGGGTGAGTTTTGATTGTGATGTCACTCACTCAGCGTAGTGCCCTTGCCCCCGTTCCCGCTGCTGCCCCTTTACCTTTACGCATACGCCTGGGTGAGTTTTGATTGTGATGTCACTCACTCAGCGTAATGCCTCTTGCCCCCGTTCCCGCTGCTGTTCCTGTACCTTTACGCATACGCCTGGGTGAGTTTTGATTGTGATGTCACTCTCCCAGCGTATTGCCTCTGTTTGTTAGTTTGGACATTTCATCTCCCAGCGTATTGCCTCTGTTAGTTAGTTTGGACATTTCATCTCCCAGCGTATTGCCTCTGTTAGTTAGTTTGGACATTTCATCTCCCAGCGTAATGCCTCTGTTTTTGGTTCTCACTTAGAATAGTATTTTTGGACTTTACATCTCCCCCTGTGTGTTTGTCACACGAAGATATTATTACTTTGTTCACTTTGTTTATTTGGACTGTTCTGCACCTGCTCTGTTTTTTCCCCTTTTGTGCATTAACTCTCTCCTCTGTTCTGCAGAGCGGCCCAGATGATTTCCACCAGTCCTCCCAGTTCCTCCCTGTTCCCCAGCCCGCCTCCGCGGGCCTCAGTCCCCTTCTAGTTTCCACCTAGTTCCTGGTCCCAAGTTCTCCCTTTCTAGTTCCACCTAGTTCCTGTTCCCTAGTTCTCCCCTTTCTAGTTCCACCTAGTTCCTGTTCCCTAGTTCTCCCCTTTCTAGTTCCACCTAGTTCCTGGTCCCAAGTTCTCCCTTTCTAGTTCCACCTAGTTCCTGTTCCCTAGTTCTCCCCTTTCTAGTTCCACCTAGTTCCTGGTCCCAAGTTCTCCCCTTCTAGTTCCACCTAGTTCCTTGTCCCTAGTTCCCCTAGTCCCCGTTTCTCCTGTTCCCTAGCTCTCCCAGTCCCTAGTCCTCTCTCCCTAGTTCTCCTTGTCCCTGGTTTACCTAGTCTCTAGTTCCTCTGTCCCAAGGCGTTTCCCTTAACCTTCCCTTCGGCGTTCCCTTACTTTCCCTTAGTGTTCCCTTTTCCTGCCCGCCTCTTAAAGGCACCTTTCCTTCCCCTCATATTATATTCCTGTATTTGTGATTCTCCCTTAAAGGGACAGTGCCCTTTTCCCTGTATTTCCCTGTTGTTCAATAAATATCTGTTTCTTGGCAAACCATCATACCTGTCTTGTGTTGTGCGATTGGGGTCGGTTACAAACCATAACAGTACGACCCCACCAAATCGACGACCCCAGCCAGCACAGACGGTGTATGTTGAGTTTGCCTTTTTTTTTTCTTGTTCCCTCTAGCTCCCCTGTTAGCCCTGTTAGCTCCCCGTTTAGCTTGTTAGTCTCCCCGGTTAGCTCCCCTGTTTGCTTCCCGTTTTGCCCTGTTTGACCCCCCTGTAGCTAGCCATGCCCTGGCAGCTAACCCAGTCCCTCAGCAGAGCCCCTGTCTGCTAGCTTAGCCCCGGCTGCTAGCACAGCCTCTATGTTTATGCAGCCCTTGCTGCTGGCATAGGCCCTGTAGCTAGCCGTGCCCTGGCGGCTAACCCAGTTTCCCTCTGCATGGCCCCGGTCTGCTAGCTTGGCCCCGGCTGTTAGCACAGCCTCTATGTTAATGCAGCCTTGCAGCTGGCATAGGCCCTGTAGCTAGCCAGGCCCAAGCAGCCAACCCGGTCCCTCTGCATGGCCTCCACTTTTTTGTGTAGTTTATCCCACTGCTAGGACTGCCCTTTCAGCTAGCAAGGTCAGTTTTTCTCACACAGCTAGGACTGTCCTTCCAGCTAGCTCGTGCTCTCATGCTGGTCCAGCCCTGTCTGCCAGCCTAGCTCCGGCAGCTAGCGCAGCCTCTATGTTGATGTAGCAGTACAGCTAGCATAGGCCCTGTAGCTATCAGTGCCCTGGCAGCTACCCCTTCCCTCTGCTAGCCTGGCTCCGGCAGCTTGCGCAGCCTCTATGTAGATGTAGCAGTACAGCTAGCATAGGCCCTGTAGCTATCAGTGCCCTGGCAGCTATCCTTCCCTCTGCTAGCCCTTTCCCGGTGCTTCCATGGTTACCCCTTAGCTACCCTGCTTGCCCCTCAGTTCTCTAGACCCAGTTCCTCTAGACCTGTTCTCTGGACCAGTTCTCTAGACCAGTTCCTCTAGACCAGTTCTCTAGACCAGTTCTCTAAACCAGTTCTCTAGACCAGTTCTCTTGCCCAGTTCGCTAGACTAGTTCTCTAGACCCAGTTCCTCTAGACCAGTTGCCCCTCTGCTACCCTAGTTACCCCTCGGCGACCCTGTTTCTTTTGCTAGCCCCACTCTTGTGGTGGCTTCCCCTACTGGCTTGGCCAGTGCCTTCGTTTTTGTCTTGTTTTGCCCCCTGCCACTCTGTCTGTATTTGTTTTGGGTCGCCGGGTGGCTCCCGTTGGAGGGGGGGATACTGTGAGGTTTTGCCCGCTGCTCACTACCTTTTCTCTGTCTTCTTTAAGCCTACTGTTAGGAATTCCCTATTCTCTGTCTTCTTTAAGCCTACTGTTAGGAATTCCCTACTCACTCTCTCTAGCCCCCACCCTCTCGTTCCTTACCCTTAGTGGCCACACCTGTTCGATATTCTATTATCTCTCGCACCTGTGGTGGCAGGCTAATTAGTCCCCCTGTGGGCTTTAAATACCAGGGCGCTTCCCCTCGTTTTGGCGTGGGGTCGTGTTGTATACTTGCCGAGTCATATTCTCTAAAACATCTAGACTCTTTCGGGAGATCCTCTGTCTGCCTATGCTGTTCCATTCTCCGGCGTCGAGATGTTTGCTCCAGCCTTCGCCTGCTGTCGCCGTTGCCTGAGAGTGGGACTGGTCTGCGCTCCCTAGACTTCCACGGGAGGCATCCCAGTCATCCACTTCAGACCCCCCGCGCAGCTGTCGTCCTGACGCACATCCAGACCAGCGCAGACGCTCTCCAGTCCACAGCGCGCAACGCGCATCTTCCAAGGACGCTCGAGCTTGGCACGCTCTCCAGACCAGCGCGCAACGCGCATCTTCCAGACCTTCGAGCTTGGCACGCTCCTCCGTACCAGCGCACTGACGCGCATCTTCCAGACCTTCGAGCTTGGCACGCTCCTCCGTACCAGCGCACTGACGCGCATCTTCCAGACCTTCGAGCTTGGCACGCTCCTCCGTACCGGCGCACAGACGCGCATCTTCCAGACCTTCGAGCTTGGCACGCTCCTCCGTACCAGCGCTCTGACGCGCATCTTCCAGACCTTCGAGCTTGGCACGCTCTTCAGACCTCAGCGCGCCGACGCGCATCTTCCAGACCTTCGTGCTTGGCACACTCCTCCTGGCAGACGCACCCCGATGCGTCTCTCTGTTCCGACGCGCACACCAAGGTGTGGCGCGCCACTCTGTTCCTCGGCTCCGACAGTGGCTACCCGGTGGACGACATCCTCGCCACCGCCACTGTTCCAGCTCCCTGTTCCGACGCGCACACCAAGGTGTGGCGCGCACTCTGTTCCTCGGCTCCGACAGTGGCTACCCGGTGGACGACATCCTCGCCACCGCCACTGTTCCAGCTCCCTGTTCCGACGCGCACACCAAGGTGTGGCGCGCACTCTGTTCCTCGGCTCCGACAGCGGCTACCCGGTGGACGATGCCCTCGTCACCGCCACTGTTCCAGCACTCTGTTCCTCGGCTCCGACAGCGGCTACCCGGTGGACGATGCCCTCGTCACCGCCACTGTTCCAGCACTCTCTCCCTCGGCTCGGACAGCCAGCCGCCCCGGGGGCGATGCCTTCGTTCCCGTTGCTGTCCCTGTACCATTACGCATGCGCCTGGGTGAGTTTTGATTGTGATGTCACTCACCCAGCGTAGTGCCCTTGCCCCCGTTCCCGCTGCTGTCCCCGTACCTTTACGCATACGCCTGGGTGAGTTTTGATTGTGATGTCACTCACTCAGCGTAGTGCCCTTGCCCCCGTTCCCGCTGCTGCCCCTTTACCTTTACGCATACGCCTGGGTGAGTTTTGATTGTGATGTCACTCACTCAGCGTAATGCCTCTTGCCCCCGTTCCCGCTGCTGTTCCTGTACCTTTACGCATACGCCTGGGTGAGTTTTGATTGTGATGTCACTCTCCCAGCGTATTGCCTCTGTTTGTTAGTTTGGACATTTCATCTCCCAGCGTATTGCCTCTGTTAGTTAGTTTGGACATTTCATCTCCCAGCGTATTGCCTCTGTTAGTTAGTTTGGACATTTCATCTCCCAGCGTAATGCCTCTGTTTTTGGTTCTCACTTAGAATAGTATTTTTGGACTTTACATCTCCCCCTGTGTGTTTGTCACACGAAGATATTATTACTTTGTTCACTTTGTTTATTTGGACTGTTCTGCACCTGCTCTGTTTTTTCCCCTTTTGTGCATTAACTCTCTCCTCTGTTCTGCAGAGCGGCCCAGATGATTTCCACCAGTCCTCCCAGTTCCTCCCTGTTCCCCAGCCCGCCTCCGCGGGCCTCAGTCCCCTTCTAGTTTCCACCTAGTTCCTGGTCCCAAGTTCTCCCTTTCTAGTTCCACCTAGTTCCTGTTCCCTAGTTCTCCCCTTTCTAGTTCCACCTAGTTCCTGTTCCCTAGTTCTCCCCTTTCTAGTTCCACCTAGTTCCTGGTCCCAAGTTCTCCCTTTCTAGTTCCACCTAGTTCCTGTTCCCTAGTTCTCCCCTTTCTAGTTCCACCTAGTTCCTGGTCCCAAGTTCTCCCCTTCTAGTTCCACCTAGTTCCTTGTCCCTAGTTCCCCTAGTCCCCGTTTCTCCTGTTCCCTAGCTCTCCCAGTCCCTAGTCCTCTCTCCCTAGTTCTCCTTGTCCCTGGTTTACCTAGTCTCTAGTTCCTCTGTCCCAAGGCGTTTCCCTTAACCTTCCCTTCGGCGTTCCCTTACTTTCCCTTAGTGTTCCCTTTTCCTGCCCGCCTCTTAAAGGCACCTTTCCTTCCCCTCATATTATATTCCTGTATTTGTGATTCTCCCTTAAAGGGACAGTGCCCTTTTCCCTGTATTTCCCTGTTGTTCAATAAATATCTGTTTCTTGGCAAACCATCATACCTGTCTTGTGTTGTGCGATTGGGGTCGGTTACAAACCATAACATATATCATGTACTGGATGGCCAGAAGTTAAAGTACAAGCGGTAGTGGTTTAATAATACCATACTTATCAATACAGTCAGGGAATTGTACCCCTCAGTTACAAACACCAATATGCTGTTTTACAGTATATCAATATGCTACAACCTTTTTTTCACCTCTGAATTATAGGGCTATGGCTTCCTATAGCATAGCTTTTTTGAGCTAACGTAACGTCATTAGTTTCCAACGGAGAGGAGAGAAAGACCTCGGCTCACAAGCAGCTCAAACTACCTGTTGGAATAAATTAATTGATTGATGTTTAACTTGTCCCTGTGTGTGTCCAGTCATTTCGACTAGCAATCGTTGTATATAACGTTACCACAGGATACCACTGTATTGTATTTAGTTGGTTAGCTATGTAGCTAATGTGGATAGCATTTTGAATAGCATCAATGCTAGCTGGCTGGCTACAGCTTTATTTACTAAATTATGGAAGCTTTTTAATCGTCAAGGTAAGAGAGGATTTGTCATGATCAACTGAAGGCGTATGCTATGGAACAATATGTGCTTTGGTTTTCATAAAAAGGCAAGCTATGTGACACTAATTATTTAGCTGATGTAAACAAGACAAACGTCTTTCTCTGGTCTGCATCCCCTTAACAATTGTGTGTATTGAGCCGTACTGTATTGTACCCATTCTGCAATCTGTTAAATAAAGTTTTCATTCATTCATTCATTCATTCATTCATTCATTCATTCATTCATTCATTCATTCATTCATTCATTCATTCATTCATTCATTCATTCATTCATTCATTCAGCTAATATTGATAGCATAGCTTGCTGGCTACGGCTCAACACCATACTATGGGGATACTATTTACTAAATTATGGAGGCTTTTTAATCGTCAAGGTAAGAGAGGATTTGTCATGATCAACTGAAGGCATATGCTATGAAACAATATGTGCTTGGGTTTTCAGAAAAAGGCCAGCTATGTGACGCTAATCTCTAGTTAGTATCGTGTATTGCATCAAGTGTAAGCACAGCAGAGCCCCCCTCCGCTTCAGACAGAGAGCACAGAGCATGTGTGAGCATGCATGTGTGTGCGCCTCGCGTCATCGGTTCAGGAGAAGCCGCGTATCGCTTGTAAATATGGTGACGCAATGGGGGGGCGTCTTCAGAGTTGCGCACTCTGGAGGCTGGTATCAAAAAGTACCGTCTTCAGGCTGCCAGAACGCAGTTCCGTGTGGCAGAACGATGCAAACGATCAAATACTTTGCCTAAAACGACCAAAATCGTCTTAGTCTGGACATGGCCTGAATGCAGGGGTTGATCTTCACAACAGTGGCGGCTCGTGGATGCTTCGCCACTAGGGGAGCTATACCAAACATTTTGCAAACATGTACAGTACCACGCAACCGACTCATGGCAAGACGTGAGCGATTCGACTCACGCTCACGGCAATGAATCGGCTCTTATGAACGAGTCGCTCAGCTGTTACTACAACAACACACAACCAGTCAAATAAAGTATAGTCTAATTCACAACTTGAAACAATATATAAATAGAAAAGTTAGAAACAAAACTCACTCCGTCTCCAAACACACGCAGATCTCTCCCTCTCTCCTTCTCTCTCTCACACACAGCGCGACGTGGAATCGATTCGTTACACAATCAGACCTATTATATACCAAGAATAACTTCAGTATGAGTACAGGGCTGTACACATATTTTGCATATTGTTAAACGAGCCAAGGCTAGCTATTAAACTATCGATATGAATCGAAAATCTGGGACCCTGATGTAAACAAGACAAACGTCTTTCTCTGGTCTGCATCCCCTTAACAATTGTATGTATTGAGCCGTACTGTATTGTACCCATTCTGCAATCTGTTAATAAAGTTTTCATTCATTCATTCATTCAAACATAGACGATATTGAACAAGCCATAATCCGCGTATTTTCAATCCGAGAGAGAGAGAGAGAGAGAGAGAGAGAGAGAGAGAGAGAGAGAGAGAGAGAGAGAGAGAGAGAGAGAGAGAGAGAGAGAGCGAGAGAGAGAGAGAGACTCACTGTTTAGTTGACACGTCCAGGGCTTGCCTTGATAAAGTGTATAATCCACTGTTGATTTATTCCAGACCACTGTCCACTGTGTCCAGACTGCATCCGCCATATAGCTTGTTAGCCATTGGTCACACAACACAAGTACTTCATTCCTTTGTCCATTTCCGCCCGAACAGACTGCAAACTACCTGGCGTTCTATCGCCATGCTCTAAGACAAACTCTAACCTTAACCAACTTTGAAAGAGTGCCTAAGCTTAACAGTCTAAAGAACTTGCAGTCACGGCACGCTCAGCTGCATGCATCTCACAACAACACAAATCTCTACCACCAACGGAGGACCAACCTAGGAATAAGCTAGAATTGGAACATTAGAAATTGGATTCGGCCAATCAGAGATCGTCTCTGTGAAATTCTGCTACGGAAAAAAATACTGGCGTCGGCCAATCAGAGAGCGTCTCCGCGAAATGCGGCTACAGAAATTCTTGACGCTACTGGCTAGACCGCTTCAAATCGCGCCCGGATTCCAACATAATAGTCATATTTCAACGCACAATGCGTTACGCACTGATTGGCTGCGCGTGATACAGCGATCAAACCGTGACGCGCACTCAGAGCGCTATCGCGTCTAGCCCGGGCCGAGAAATACAAAAAAATAATAAAAAAAGGAAAGGTGAGTCACTTCCTGTTCAAGAAAACGAGTATTTTTTTTTTAATATAATAACGTTATATTGTGCATTGGAAACACAAACATACTTAAAATGAGTCAATATTATTAATTTTAAACATGTTTATATTATTTATAGGGCTATAAAACTAAAAACTAAAAACTTATTTTTCTTGTTCTCTCATATAACCAGGGTAGGAGCTGAGGGGGGGCTGCGCCCGAGCGCCCCTAGTGGTAGAGCCGCCACTGCTTCACAATATAAACAAACTCTTTATTGCTGAGTAGTAGCGAGTAGCACGTAGCAAACAAAAGACGAGACAACTCAGTCTCTACAAAACACGATAGCACGTAGCAAACAAAAGACGAGACAACTCAGTCTCTACAAAACACAATAGCATATAGCAAACAAAAGGCGAGACAACTCAGTCTCCGCAAAACATGATGCGAAAAAAAATCACTAAACAGGGGGAAATAAATGGGAGAAAGCAAGTCTCCAAAACGGGATAAACTAAAGACTAGCACGGTGATTGACGGTGCTGCAGACACACGCATCAATGTATACTTTCAATGATTATTTCGCATGACAACAAAGCAAATGGCAAACGGACTTATTCCTCATGGCAGGAGTGATAAGTCGTAACTC
The DNA here is from genome assembly GCF_963971535.1 of Notolepis coatsorum. Taxonomy (NCBI): domain Eukaryota; kingdom Metazoa; phylum Chordata; class Actinopteri; order Aulopiformes; family Paralepididae; genus Notolepis; species Notolepis coatsorum. The sequence continues at coordinate 195,232,228 of NC_140165.1, forward strand.
ACAAAGGTGTACTCACGGGTAGGTTGACGATCTGAGTAGTAAGCAGGGAGGACATATAAAGCAAACTAAACTATATATACCAGGTACCAATAGAGCAATCAGGGCAGATAGACAGGAAATTACCATCGGGTAACGCTAGGGCTTTTGCTCCCAGATGAGAGCAAAACCCCAAACGATACACTATACTATGTAACTATACCATATATACTATGCTATACTATAATATATTATATATAATACACTTTATATACTATACTACACTATAGCCAAACTATACTATATATATTATACTAGCTGTAACTAAGCACCCAAAGTTTATAATAACTAGGGTTGGGTACCGTTCACATTTGAACCGATACCGGTACCCTACGGCAGTGTTTCTCAACTGGTGGGTCGCGACCCAAAAGTGGGTCGCGGGGCCATTTTGAGTGGGTTGCGGATGTGTGTGTAAAAAAAAAAAAAAAAAAAAAAAAAAGAAAGTAAAAAGATTATTATTATTATTTTTTTTTTTTTAACTTTTTTTTCCCCATTACCTATCTTTGTGAAAGTGGCTTCTCAGCTCTGGTCCAGCTGAAGACAAAGCGGAGGAACAGATTGGACATTGAGCATGACCTCAGAGTTGCTTTGTCTACCATCACCCCAGACTTTGAGACTCTTGTCAGGAGCAAACATCATCCCCAGTTATCCCATTAGGTCCCTGCATGTTAAGCTAAGAAGTCTGCTAAGAAGGATATATTATTTATTATTATTATTATTATTTTATTTCATTGTGTTTTTAGCCCTTAGTTGCACTTTTGTTGCAACCCCAGTTATCCCATTAGTTCCCCCAAACGTATGTCTGTTATGTTAAGCTAAGAAATCTGCTAAGAAGCATAATTATTTATTATTATTATTTAATTTCATTGGGTTTTTAGCCCTAGTTGCACTTTTGTTGCAACCCCAGTTATCCCATTAGTTCCCCCAAACTTAGGTCTGTTATGTTAAGCTAAGAAATCTGCTAAGAAGCATATTATTTATTATTATTTTATTTCATTGGGTTTTAGCCCTAGTTGCACTTTTGTTGCAAACTCAGTTATCCCATTAGTTCCCCCAAATTTAGGTCTGTTATGTTAAGCTAAGAAATCTGCTAAGAACCATATATTATTTATTATTCTTTTATTTCATTGGGTTTTTAGCAATAGTTGCACTTTTGTTGCACTTTTTTGTGTTTATTTCATGTTTTGAAAGATTGCGTATTACTGCAAATATTTTTTCTTTTACATAAATCATAGTGGTTAAAAATGTTGGGTTGCGACTTAATGACTAAGGAAAATGTTGGGTCCCGAGGCTAGACCAGTTGAGAACCACTGCCCTACGGTACCTTTTTCCGGTATTTATATTATAACACCATTTTTATTTCTGTTGTAAAACTATACTAAAGTCTAAACTTCTCAATGTATACATTGTTATCACACCACACAAACTAAAACCCCTCCCTACCTCCCTACCTTCCTCTCCCAAACCATTCCTACAACGATTTTTTTATGTTGCATGATCATGTGTAATGGTTGTGATATCGTCACCTTAAACTTCGATGCCCCGAGGGAGTTTCGAACCCATGGTCTCCCACACCGCGGGCAACAGCACAGACCGCTATACCAAGAAGTTAACTCACTGCTTTGTAACGTGTCTATGTGTCTTTTGAGGGTGAGAGTGAGTTTAACCCATAGCACCGCTACTCGCCCCAGTCACTTCACAACATCTGATTGATTGATTGATTGATTTTTATTGTGGAGTATTATTTCCATCATGGTCCCTGATTTTGGACATGGACAGACATCATAAAACATAGAGCATCATAATAAAACATACTAAAACAGAGCATCATAATAAAACATAGAGCATCATAATAAAACATAGAGCATCATAATAAAACATAGAGCATCATAATAAATCAGATCATCATAATAAAAAACAGAGAATAAAACATAATAGCAACCCCTACAAAAAAAAAAAAACACTCCCTACCCTCTCCTTCCTATGGCTATTCTATACTTCACTGGCTAGCCATTTCTTTGTGGCACGTCTAAAACTTCCCCCCTCATCGCGACTGCGCTTCGCGGTACCATCCGTTACACATGTATACATTTATTATGTATTATTATTCACCTGGCCATCCTCAGTAAATACTATCAAACTCCTCTGACCTCATCTGGTCTTTCCAAAGACAAGAGATGGGACGTGCACACACACACACACACACACACACACACACACACACACACACACACACCACACACACACACACACACACACACACACACACACACACACACACACACACACACACACACACACACACACACACACACACACACACACACACACACACACACACACACACACACACACACACACACACACACACACACACACACACACACACACACACACACACACACACACACACACACACACACACACAGGGAGCATGGCTCATAGCAGACTTAATGATTTTAGAATATTTCAGATAATGAAATTAAATGTTTATATCATGAACTATCCAGTTAGTATTTATAGTGTACCATTTGGCGACTTTAAATCATTGAATGTAGAGAGAGAGGGAGTGATGTATTAGGTTTGAGTTTGAGCCTATTGGATGCCGTAGTTGACTCGAGTATGGAGCGCGATGCATGCATCAATATATATAAATGAACAGCCAATAAATGTGAAGTTATCTTTGATCCTCGGTTGTCAAGCCTTGTCAATATATCACCCAACCCCCCTTTCCTCACTAATGGAACTGGTGTCGTGGAGTCACTCTAGTTAGCTTATCTTAGATAGCAGCTAATGTGGACATGGCAAGGATGCAAAGCATGTTAGACACATTGGACATTGCTCGCACTGGTCTGTGTCTATTATGAAATGACAAGTGCGTGTCATTTAACTGAGCATATTAGATCTATCAATAAAAGGCTTCAATGTCAAAGGTTCAAATCATAAAATGTCCCTTTACGCAGACAATGTATTGCTACAGTATATCTAGTGGATATAGATACAACTATTCCACAGGTACTTGATTGTTTAAGACAGTTAGGCTATGTTTTAGGCTTCAAAGTAAACTTAAAATAAAATGGAGGCAATGCCCATTGGGGTCCTGGTGAGATCTATTCCGCCCGAAGATTTCCCTTTTCATTAGTCTACCAAATTAATTATATACCTGGCCATTTAATCGGACCATCCTTTAGAAAATTAAGCAAACTCGGCGGCTGAGTGGCGCAGTGGGCAAGGCACGCCACTAACGCAGGAGATACTGGTATCGAGCCCAGCTCTCGGCGTTGCTACCGGCTTGGCCGGTCGTCATACTAACACAATTGGCAGTGTTAGAGGGTGGGACAGCCGGTGGGGGGGGATTGGACGTTGTGGACAGCGACTCCTACAGGTCGGTTGGGTGACGCCTGTACAGCAGAAACAGGAAGTATCGGGGGCAGCGTGAGCCTCCCACGCGTTACTCCTCGCTACTGAGAGTTCGAGCTGTCTGGTGAAAAGATGTGACAGGCTGCCTCCTCGTGTACCGGAGGGGACACCCAGGGGCGTAGCTGTGGGGGGGGTAGCTTAGGATGATTCCAAGGGCCCAGCACTGGGGGGGAGGGGGGCCCAATTTTTTTTTTTTTTTTTTACTAGACATCACTCAGGTGTATTATTGATGCTCTCATTGATACTATGTTTGTTTCTGAAGTGTGTGTGTGTGTGTGTGTGTGTGTGTGTGTGTGTGTGTGTGTGTGTGTGTGTGTGTGTGTGTGTGTGTGTGTGTGTGTGTGTGTGTGTGTGTGTGTGATATATAGAGAGAGAGGGGGGGCTTTGGTAGACTATTGCATTGGTCCATTCATTGAAGATGAACGCAATGCGACATCCTTTACTAGGCTCACCCACCAACAGTGCAGGTGCTGAACTGCTGATCCGAATGTATAGGTAAAAACCATATTATGCGTTTTCATCAATAAAAAAATGTCCAAAAATGTTTTCGCTCGCGCGCTTCCGCGCGCTCGCATTCACTGGGGGCCTACAAATACATTCTTTCATGGGGCCCAGAATCTGGAGCTACACCCCTGGGGACACCTGATGCAAGGCTTCTATCCTCACTACAGCCGACCAGTGGGAGGCATAGTCTAGCAACGTTCAAGACGGGAGGGAAGAATTGGAATTACGAAATTGGGATGGGAGAAAAATAGAAAAATAAGGAGAAAGTGGATAAAAAAAATAAAAAATTAAGCAAACTTAAGATCACACCATTGTAGACAGCATACAAGATATCATGGATGGGGAAAATAAGTGTGCTAAAAATGTATATCTTGTGTGTACATAATATACTACACCTAAATGTAGAGTGACTTCACTGACACAATAAAGTAAAAAAAATTATTATAATAATAATAATAATGAATATCTTGCCAAGAAAGTTATACCCTTTACAGATGTTGCCCAATTTTATTCCAAACACACTGTTTGCTAAATTAGACCAAATGTTTACCAAATTCTTATGGCAAGGCAAGAAGGTGCAAATGAAAATAGGAGAAGTACACCAGCTGAAGAACCAAGGGGGGGGGGGGGGTATTGGAGTTCAAAATATTACATTTTATTACTGGGCGGCACAATTACGATACATGTATGAGTGTGTCAATCCAGACAAGGTGAACACAGGGATTGAGTTAGAGTCTACAAATTGTGGCCAATTGGAACTGAAAGACAGTGTTCATAAGTTACAAAAAGGCTAAATGTGAAGTTCAGAACAATTTTATTGCGTCAAACACGTTAATTACATGGAACAAAATTAAGATTGGCTTTACGTTGAGAGATCACTTCTCTGTATTGGCCCCAATAGCTATAGTAACCTGGATTTTTTTGCCACCATGTCAGGACTTTTCTGGAGGGAAAAGGGTCTGGATATGGTGTCAAGGATCTTTAAGGGTGGTAAGTGCAGTCTTTTGAGGAATTGAAGTCCAAATATTCATTACAAAATTCACACCTTTTCCACTACTTGCAATTGCAGCATTTCATATCTAAAAATATACAGACTCCAAATATTTATTTTCTAGAAGAAATACTGATATAACCCTTACCCGACAGATTTATATCATACGTGTATAATACTTTTAGTATTCAATCATGAAAAATACACTTTGAGCTATGGTACAATGAACTGTCACATCTTCTGTGTTTTCTAGCAGATGACGGAGAGCATTTAAAAATCAGACACAATGCTAAGCTTATCAGAATATTATTGTATATGGCAAGAAAGGTAATTCTTAAAGACTGGAGCTCCTTCAATAGATGACTGGTATGTGGAACTTTTGAGAACATTACCCCTGGAGAAGCTGACTTATACCATACATGACAATGTGAAGGGATTTGTCAAAATATGGCAACCGGTCATCAATGCGTTGGGCCACACTGGACTGAACCTTTTTTACCCACTTGACCGCCTTGGGGGTAAATACACAGGAGATTATATTATTTATTTATTTATTTATTTATTTATTTATTTATTTATTTATTTATTTATTTATTTATTTATTTATTTATTTATTTATTTATTTATTTATTTATTTATTTATTTATTTATTTATTTATTTATTTATTTATTTATTTATTTATTTATTTATTTATTTATTTATTTTTGTCTTGTTTTGTTCTCTTGTGTCTTTGTTTTGTTGGGGTGGGGAAGGGGCGGTTTTATGTACAAATGACATGTGACATTATTTTTTAATCATGCTGAACCTCAAGTATATACCAACTGCATCACAGTCTGGTACGGCAAATGCACTGCCTCTAACCGAAAAGTGCTGCAAACCGCCCATAGCATCACCGGTACATCATGCCCTACTTGGCCTACTATTTACTCTATCCATCACAAACAGTGTCTGAGGAAGGCACGCAGCATTGTCAACTGGTACGGTACAGGAACAGCTTTTTTCCCTCAGTTGACATCTCTGAACTCTGTGCCATGTTGACAGCCCCCCCATACCATATAAACTCTGACTATATATTTGTATGTTTACTGCATATATACAGTACCGGTATATCCATATTTGTCTGAATATACCTGCATACAACCCCTCTATATACTTACTTATACACCTGCATACAACCCATAGCTCTGTATGATGTTATCATATACCATATATATATTTATTCCTACCGCATATATATCTATCCACACCTGTCTGTATTTACCTGCATAGTCCTTTTACATATCTGTAGATACTACATCTATATTTCTGTATATATCCTACTCTTACTAGGTATGCTGCTGGCCAGTATGACTTCTACCATACTAATTTCACTCTACATAATATGATAATATTATACTACAACTCTGTACATCCATCTGACTAGCACTACAATACAGAGGTGTGGTGGTTACGTCATTGTTGTTTCCGGCCGGTCCACCTCGCTTGAAATCGTAATGTATTTCCCCATTGCCCATTTATAAATTGTCTCGTTTAAAACAAATAAAGCATGAACATTTGCATGGTGTACCTTTCTGTGCATATTCATCCACAATCTATAGCTCAACATGAAGATATTCACAATTAATCGTAAAATAATTACGTAAAATTTTATTTCAACCAAAAATGCTTAAACAATAATGTTCGTGATAGAAGGGAACTCATTTTGTGCAAAAATGGAAAGCTTGCCAATGTTCATGAGGCATAATTATTACAGTTCCCAATGATAAATCCCTAAACGGGTGGACTGCACGGTACTAATTTGTATATGTTGTACCCAGTTTATTCACCTGTACATTGTATATTGCTATTGCACTTTACTGTTACATTTGCACTCTGGTTGGATGCCAAACTTCTTTTTGTTGTACTGTACTGTTCTGTATAATGACAATACATTTGAATCTAATCTAATCAAATGCATATTATTTTCCATTTAATTTAGTCCTACTTAGAAATATGACCAATGCATTTTGACTGGTAGCTGAAGTTATGCCTTAAAAGCAAGTCATTTTGTGTGCTTCTGTTCCCGGGAAAGAAAATGTGTAATTTCTCGGGAACAATATTAATTACTAATGTAGTGTGTGTGTGTGTGTGTGTGTGTGTGTGTGTGTGTGTGTGTGTGTGTGTGTGTGTGTGTGTGTGTGTGTGTGTGTATGTGTGTGTGTGTGTGTGTGTGTGTGTGTGTGTGTGTGTGTGGTGTGTGGTGTGTGGTGTGTGTGTGTGTGTGTGTGTGTGTGTGTAGAGTCATCAGCTGGAGTCAGAGTCTGGTACGACAGAGGAACACAGTCTCAATAAGGAGGCCAGGAAGTGGGCGACCAGAACAGCCAGAGAACACAAGAACATCATCCTATACCAGAGAGTCAGTATAAATACACAGTATAAATACACACAGAGTCAATATATATATAACTCATGACAATGTGTAACGGTTCTCAATTGATCAGAGATTGAAGAGACGGAACTGCATTTGACCATTTATTGCCTATGGATGACACATAAAATACAATAACTGTATTTTTCTGGTCACTGCACATCTTGCATACCTCAGCAGACAGGTACAAGACTGCTCTTTTTATAATGTCTCAATGACACAGTATTTATAAAAGTACATGTATTTTACATTCTCATAACAATTAAAATAACAAACCCACTATTTTCCAATACAATGTACCACGACACAGTATCATAACATTCATTTGCAGGTCTATAAACCAAATTGGTAAACTTGCACGACCTGCTGGACATAGCAGGAAATGCATCAGTATAAATGAACAACAGATATAATGACGTCGAAAATAACATGTTTGCACTATGTATGGAGCCACATACCTATGGACGACACATAAAATACAATAACTGTAGTTATATTTCGTATGGCTATCGCGTCCCGCTCAAGCCTATTGAGATACCCCTTATCTCCTTGTACCTAGTGTACACCACCACGAACAATTTATGCACCCACACCTGACCGGGTCCCGCCTCTATGGAGGCGTAGCCTATAAGACCATGGTACTGGTCACAGGCGGCTAGGTGGTGTAGTGGTCTAAGGCACTCGCCACCAGTGTGGAGACGCTAGGATTCGCGTGTTCGAATCCAGCTCTCCACATTGTTTTTCAGTTTGGCTGGTCGTCCGCAGTAATACACATTGGCCGTATTACGGGGAGGGAAAACTGAAGGGTGGGGATCGAACGTTGTGAACAAGCGACTCCTACAAGTCGGTTGGTGCGCCTGCGCAGTAGAATCAGGAAGTGTCGGGGGCAGCGTGAGCCTCCCACGCGTTACTCCTCGACACTGAGAGGTCGAGCTGCGCAGGTGAAAAGATGCGACTGCTGTTACCTCAAGTACCGGAGGGGACTTGTGCTATGTATGACTTAGTCCACATTGCAGCCGGCTTGTGGGAGGCAAGAAACAGCGTTCGTGACAGGGGAGGGTTGAATTGGATGATACGAAATTGGGATGGGAGAAAAATATAGAAAAAATGGGAGAAAAAGTGGATCAAAAAAAAAAAAAAGACCATGGTACTGGTCACCAAACACCCTTCCTCTATTTTCGTTCCATCATACTGGATGCAATGCACCTTATGTAACTAGTAGTATGAAAAAGATTGGAGGAATTGCGTAATGTTGAAAGCTTACCGGAGGTTTGCGTGCCCCTGGCATCTTCGAGGCATGTTTCAGCGACACGACGGGCCTATGTTGATGTTCCTCATCTGTCGGCAGCCAGATCAAGGTGCAGCGTACAACGTTGGCTATCGAGCCGGGTTGTACAACGGTGAGCCCTGTGTCATTAGGCACGGGTATTAGTGTTAGTAATGCTGGGTTGTTGTTACACAACCATGTTGTGTGTCGGCGCCATGGGGGGATGGTTTGGTGAACGTTCACTGCGGTGAACGGGTTCCAAATTGTCCTGCAAGCGTGCTGTTAAACAACTAATGCTAGCTACATGCTAATACTAATGCTACATGCTGAACTCTACTGCTACGCTGTTCTAATGTCTCCGCCATGAGATGTTGTCACTTCTCCCTCCTCTTGCCCGGTTCATCAATGAAGGTCAGTCGGTAGCTGATGTGGGGGTTTTGCTGAGTCCTATTTACCTTTTTACGGGTAAATGGGTTGACAACAGGGTAGGCCGTGGCTAGGTAGCCTAGCCAGGTACGTTACCCTTGTGTTCCGGCGGGGTCTGTTGAACGGTGTCCCCATCTGGGAGCCGATGCGTGAGCTCGGCGGTGTAGCAGTAGAGCTATACTACTGCAGGATGGGACTTAACGGCGGGTTAGGGCTCAGCTGGCTAGTTCCTATCCACATTGGCGTCGGGTAGTGGGGCTATGGGTCCAGCCGACATTGTAAACATGTTGCGTGTTGTGCGCAGGCGGTTGTTGATCTGGGTTCCACATCGCCTCACGCTAGGCTGTAGTAGTGTAGTGGGACTGTTTTGTTCTGTCACTCTGCTATGAGAAGGTCTGTCTATGCTACAGCTTTCTCTCCTTTCAACCATTCATGCTGAAGGTCAATCGGTGTCTATTGGGGGAGTATGCGGGGGGGGGCTTTGTTTACCTTTTTTGGTAAATGGGCTAAGCTAGGGCTGGTGTGCTGTTGTGAATATTTTGAATGAAGGCGGGACTAGTTAGTTCTGGTCCGCCTCCCCTTAACGTTGTGTATATGGGTTTGCTCATTCTACAGTTTTGTGGTTTAGTTCTTTTATTCATTTAACCCTTTCATGGTGCACACCACAGTGGAGGTTGCTGTTTGCAACCACCAATGGTGCTCCGTGTTAACATCAGTCCTTTGCTTTTGACATATTGAAACAGTGCCCCGCCCGGCCGACGCCATGGGTGGGTCAGCCTGGCGAGTGGCTGGTGGGCTGCTAAAGCCTGTACCGCCACGGTATGGAATTGGCAGCGATTAGAACTGGGTTCGAATTGCTGTTTTTTCTATTAAAAAAATGGTGTCTGGTGGCGGGGCCTTGAGGGCCAGCCGACGTCAACACATCGCGCGAGGTTGTTGACGTTATTAGCTTTGACCCAGCCGCAAGCTATAACCACTCAGGGTTCCCCTCTCCGCAGGGGATTTTGGTCTTCTGCTGGAGCGTGGGCGGTATTGTCCTAGGCCCCACACCGCCTCACACCGCGCAGCCAGAAGAAGAGAGCACGGCCTCGTCAGCGGCGATGACGAGGCCCTCGACAGGCGGCCATGTTTTCCCCCCGCCGGAGGTATCCTGGGTGTTGAATCGACAGGTGTCCACAAGGCCGAGGGATCGGCCATGTTGGATGGGTTCGGCTTGAACACCAAGCCGTCACCGTCCTGCCGCGAGCAGCCCGCTCTCCGATCACTCCCTCCCCCAACACCAGCGGAAAAAGTGGGCTCTGATTGTTTCCTTTGGCTGCGGGCCGCGTGCCTTCGTTGAAGCGTGGGCTGCCCCACTTTTCGCTTCTCATGGGGACAGGGGCTGACACCCAGTTGATGGCTGAGCCTGGGTCTGTCCGTGAGAATGTTGTGCTGTCAAGCGGCTCCCACACCATAAGCTGTGTTGGTTGAGCCTGGTGTTACGTCTGTCAACTATAAGTGTTGTAAGCAGGGGGGCTCGAAACCTTTTGAGGCACACAGTGCGGGCTTCCCCGGCCTCGCCTTCGCCAGGCCAGGTATCATGTTGGTGCCTCCCACTCCTGAAAGATTGGCAGTGGTCTTGCAGGCACGCGTGATTTGGGTGGTAGTAATATCACTGCAGGGCTACGGTGTGTAGGAACCCATGGGGTCCTTACACCTTGCATATCCGGCTGCAGAACAACTCCTCAGCATGTTCTGGAGGGGTGTTCAGTGGGGGGGCTTTTTTCACCAAGAAAGCCCCCCGTATCAAACCGGCCCTTTCTGTCGGGGTCCCCCCTTGGGTGCGATTGCCTCATGGGTGGTGTCAGGGTCAGATGTCCCGACACGGAACGCTCTGCTCGCACGGTTCCAGGGTTGGCTACGCACAGCGGGGGGACCAGGCCAACTATCTACAGTTCCTGGCGGACCTGCGCCACATGGCGGCGGGTGCGTTGGGAGTGTCATCACATATGACTACGGCAGTACCATATGTCGAGGTGGATGGAGAGAACGCTGAGGCGGGGACTTGTGTTTACACAACTGTCCCATGGGAAGGTTCAGCATTTTTTGGATCGTCTCCTACCTGTTGAACACTGTCAGGTGGGGGTCTGGTTCTCCTCCATAGACCTGTAGGATGTGTATGCGCATCTCCGATCTTCCATCCTACGGCTTACCTACGCTTCCTTTGCAGGGTTAGCGTATGAGTACCAGAGGCTGCCGTTCGGTTTTCTCTGGCTCCCCGCATCTTCACCAAGTGCGTGGAGGCCGCACTGGGGCCTCTGCGTCGTCAGGGGTTACGGAGTGTATTCTGCCCTGACGACGTTCTGGTCCTTCGCGGTCAAGGTGGATCGTCAGGTCTCGTACCAGGCAGGTCCCTACCAGCCTGAAGTTGCTGTAGACTGGAAGTAGAGTACTCCTCTTCCCAGTCAACGGTTGGAGGGCTATGGGCATCCCTCTCAGAGCGTGTTGAGGTTGTCAACACGCTCGGGAGGTTCCGTCCTAGGACGGTAACGGCGCTGTCTCACGTCACGTTTTTCACCGACGCCTCCCTCGCTGGTGACGCGTCGGGCCAACGCAGTAGGGGGCAGCTGGCAAACCATGCTGCCCGGTCTGCGCTACGTTCAATGTGTTGGTGTTGAAAGCGGTCCTTCTGGTCCTCAAACGGTGTTGATCAGGACGGACGATACGACGTCAGTGTCGTGTATCGACAGACAGGGGGGAGTACGCTCCCCCCGTCTGCACCAGGCGGCGGGCGGCTGGCTATGGGCGTCCTCCATCTGCGTGGCCTGAGAGCTCCCCACATCCCCGGCAGGGAGAATGTGGGTACAGGTGTACTGTCGCGGGGCGGTCCTCATCCTGACGGGTGGGGATTACGTCCGGACATAGCCAGGCAGGTCTGGGACCGATGCCGTGCCGCCTGGGATTCTTCCCCATACATCTGTTAGGTCAGTTGTTGGGACGGGTACGTTGAGGGGCGCAGGTTCTTGATCCTGATGGTGTTACCATCCGGAATGCGCATGCTCCCTCCACTGTCGCTCTTACGTGGGCAGATGACGTATGTTCCAAGTGTGGTGTAAGGCGGGGGGCCCAGTCTCCTGCCCCCTGGATGCTGTCGTTAGTTACCTCCAGTCTCTCCTTGATAGACTGTCGGCTTCGACGGTGAGGGTATATGCAGCAGCTATATCCTCCTATCATGAGGGATTTGAGGGGATGTCTTGTTCAGCCACCCTCTTGTGAAGCGTTTCCTGCTTGGCGCTCGACGCGTTAAGCCGGTGCAGCGCTCCTTGGCTCCGACTTGGGATCTTCAATTGGTCCTCGGTCAGTTGTCCTTGGCCCCGTTTGAGCCGCTCGAGCAGGAGCCGTTGGAACAGCTGTCGTTCAAGACCGCGTTCTTGCTGGCCGTCACCTCCGCTGACGCGTGGGTGTGCTTTGTGCTCTCTCGGTACGTCCAGAGTGCCTGTCTTTCGTCCGATTGCGGTGCCACTCTGCGGCCTAATCCTGCCTTCGTGCCTGTAAATATCCGAAGTTCTTCCGCTCCAGGGATATTGTGGTTCAGGCTTTCATCCGCCTCCTCACGGTAGTGAGTTAGATGCGGGCCTTCACCTGTCATGTCCGGTCCGTGCTTTGGGAATTACCTCAGCCGTACTCAGGACCTCGGGGTCACCGTTCAGCTTGTTGTCTGTCACGGTGGTTCTCAGGCCGGTGAGGCACTATCGAACAACGCCTGTCCCATTGGTTGTGCGAGGGCATTGCCCTCTGCTACACGTTGGCTGGGCAGGATCCCCCTGGGGGCGTCAGGGCGCACTCCACTCGTGGGGTGGCTGCCTCTGTCGCTCTCCTGGGTGGGGCTTCGGTGGAGGATCATGGTCCTCCCCGGGCCCCTTTGCAAGGTTTTACCTCATGGACATGACCGGGGGTTCTGTCTCCCAGGCGGTTCTGGGGTCTGTGGCCTTTCCTGCTTCCCGTCCGTTGGTAGGGTAGCAGGAGTGTGTGGGTATGGGCCACAGTGTGTTAGGTCACACGTGGGTCCGCCTGTGCTGTGTGTTCAAGGGGTTCTAGTTCCCTCTTGTTCGCACTCAGGTGGAGTTGACTGCGCCTCCCCTTCGTTAGGAAGGATGGGGTGACAGGGCTCCCCGCACCCCTTGATGTGGGCTTACGGGTCCTCAGGGGGTACATCTGTCGGGTCTCGCGTCCGCTCTAACCCATATCTCAATAGGCTTGAGCGGGACGCGATAACCATATGAAATATAACGATAGGTTATGTAGATAACCTAGTTATATGAGTATTGGCTGAGCGTCCCGCTCTAAGCGGCCCTGAGTTCCCTTTTTGAGGGATCTTTTACTGGAACGGGATTTTGGCGAGGAAGGGTGTTTGGTGACCAGTACCATGGTCTTATAGGCTACGCCTCCATAGAGGCGGGACCCGGTCAGGTGTGGGTGCATAAATTGTTCGTGGTGGTGTACACTAGGTACAAGGAGATAAGGGGTATCTCAATAGGCTTGAGCGGGACGCTCAGCCAATACTCATATAACTAGGTTATCTACATAACCTATCGTTTTCTGGTCACTGCACATCTTGCATACCTGCATGTACAACATAAAAGAATACATTAAACAACAAAGAAAGTTTTCGCGCCATAGCACGTTTCCCCAGTTCTAACGTTTGCAAAACGCAACACACACAGAACCAGTGGCGTCGCGTGGGTAAAATAACTGGGGATGCCAATCTTTTTTTTTATTAAATTTTTTTTTATTTTTTTATTTTTATATATATTTAAGCCAAATACTATTGTGACAAAATAAAAATTCACACTAAATAAAAATACACATTTCAAGAGTAAACATACAGCTATACTATTCCATGGGCTAGATTTAATAAGATTCAAGCTGAGTAAAGCTCTTCCCACACCTCCAGGGCGGCAAATGTACAGAGGCTAGAGTACTTAGGTCGCTTTCACACAGGGGCTGTTTGGTCCGGACTATCGGACCAGAATTCGATAGTCCGGTTTTTCGGGTTTGTGTGAATGCGCGTCGAACTTGGTCCGCGGACCAAACACACAAACTCTGGTCCGACCAAAAACATAGGTCTCGGTTCGCTTCATCGGACCAAACGTGGACCAAATATAGGAAGCTTACAACACTTATAGTTGACAGACGTAACACCAGGCTCAACCAACACAGCTTATGGTGTGGGAGCCGCTTGACAGCACAACATTCTCACGGACAGACCCAGGCTCGATTATTACCACTGAGCGCGGCATTCACTGCAAAACAAGCACACTGCATCTATCTCTATCTATCTATCTATCTATCCTATCCTATCTATCTATCTATCTATCTATCTATCTATCTATCTATCTATCTATCTATCTATCTATCTATCTATCTATCTATCTATCTATCTATCTATCTATCTATCTATCTATCTATCTATCTATCTATCTATCTATCTATCTATCTATCTATCTATCTATCTATCTATCTATCTATCTATCTATCTATCTATCTATCTATCTATCTATCTATCTATCTATCTATCTATCTATCTATCTATCTATCTATCTATCTATCTATCTATCTATCTATCTATCTATCTATCTATCTATCTATCTATCTATCTATCTATCTATCTATCTATCTATCTATCTATCTATCTATCTATCTATCTATCTATCTATCTATCTATCTATCTATCTATCTATCTATCTATCTATCTATCTATCTATCTATCTATCTATCTATCTATCTATCTATCTATCTATCTATCTATCTATCTATCTATCTATCTATCTATCTATCTATCTATCTATCTATCTATCTATCTATCTATCTATCTATCTATCTATCTATCTATCTATCTATCTATCTATCTATCTATCTATCTATCTATCTATCTATCTATCTATCTATCTATCTATCTATCTATCTATCTATCTATCTATCTATCTATCTATCTATCTATCTATCTATCTATCTATCTATCTATCTATCTATCTATCTATCTATCTATCTATCTATCTATCTATCTATCTATCTATCTATCTATCTATCTATCTATCTATCTATCTATCTATCTATCTATCTATCTATCTATCTATCTATCTATCTATCTATCTATCTATCTATCTATCTATCTATCTATCTATCTATCTATCTATCTATCTATCTATCTATCTATCTATCTATCTATCTATCTATCTATCTATCTATCTATCTATCTATCTATCTATCTATCTATCTATCTATCTATCTATCTATCTATCTATCTATCTATCTATCTATCTATCTATCTATCTATCTATCTATCTATCTATCTATCTATCTATCTATCTATCTATCTATCTATCTATCTATCTATCTATCTATCTATCTATCTATCTATCTATCTATCTATCTATCTATCTATCTATCTATCTATCTATCTATCTATCTATCTATCTATCTATCTATCTATCTATCTATCTATCTATCTATCTATCTATCTATCTATCTATCTATCTATCTATCTATCTATCTATCTATCTATCTATCTATCTATCTATCTATCTATCTATCTATCTATCTATCTATCTATCTATCTATCTATCTATCTATCTATCTATCTATCTATCTATCTATCTATCTATCTATCTATCTATCTATCTATCTATCTATCTATCTATCTATCTATCTATCTATCTATCTATCTATCTATCTATCTATCTATCTATCTATCTATCTATCTATCTATCTATCTATCTATCTATCTATCTATCTATCTATCTATCTATCTATCTATCTATCTATCTATCTATCTATCTATCTATCTATCTATCTATCTATCTATCTATCTATCTATCTATCTATCTATCTATCTATCTATCTATCTATCTATCTATCTATCTATCTATCTATCTATCTATCTATCTATCTATCTATCTATCTATCTATCTATCTATCTATCTATCTATCTATCTATCTATCTATCTATCTATCTATCTATCTATCTATCTATCTATCTATCTATCTATCTATCTATCTATCTATCTATCTATCTATCTATCTATCTATCTATCTATCTATCTATCTATCTATCTATCTATCTATCTATCTATCTATCTATCTATCTATCTATCTATCTATCTATCTATCTATCTATCTATCTATCTATCTATCTATCTATCTATCTATCTAACTGTGCATCTTGGGGAGAAGGAAGAAAAAACGCGGCTTATTATATTATTACCGAGGCGCGCGGCATTCACTGCAAAACAAGCACACTGTACACATATGGGCAGAAGACCAAATAAAACAGCTACTTGTGGGCACTCATAAAAACAATGCGGTGTACAAGTTGTTTAGCGAGAGGATGGTGGTAGTGGGCTTCAATAGAACAATGGATCAATGTCACGTCAAAATAAAAAACTCCGCCTCCGCTGATCTGGAGGGCTCGCAGTCCACACACACAGACACACACACACGCGCGCGCACACACGGGCTCGCAGCCACACACACACATTTTTCCACTCTCTATTGTCCAATAGACGAGCGCCATTTTCGACCGCGTGACATTGTTCAGAAAGTTCGGTGCGCTTGACAAATTGCTATGTGAACGCAGGCGAACCAAATGAAGAATGCAACAATGTTGCAACTTCACCACCAGAACCGCACAGAGTCCACCAAAACTATATGTGAAAGCGACCTTAGTTTGCTGACGGACCCGTTTTAAGGTGTGGGAAGGGCTTTAGTCAGCTCGAATCTGATTGGCTAGTATTGGTTTTGGACTCCACATACATGAATCACATGGTGGAAGCTGGAGAAAGACACCTCCCCTCTGCCTCCTCTCCTCTGCTGCAGTGAGCACAGAGTCACTGCCTCAGTGAGTGCACTGTGTCTCAGTGTGTTAGAGAGAGTGAGAAGGAGAAGAGGGAGACATTTCAAAAAAAGAATTATAACACAGAGATGAAAAATAATATTTTTTTATTATTATTGTAAACTATTTAATAATTTTTTCTTTCTTTCATATTTCATATTAATTCATATTTTAATAATGGGGAAGCCTGGCTTCTGTTGGCTTCCAGGAGGATTCGCCACTGCATAGAACCAATACCAGCGGTCAAACCAACACAGTTATCATTACATTATGTAATACAGTGAGCGTTATGCACTCTGTTATTACAGTTTACCGTTTAGGTAACACTTTATAATAACACTCAGTTATAAGACCTTTATAAGGTATTTGTAGATAATGAACTAATCATGAACAAACCATTTATATACATTCGTAAATTATTATTAAATCATTTATAACTATATTTGTATAACATTTACAAATGAGTTCTACATTATTTATAACTCATTATCAACATTGTTTGTACTTGATTTGTTCATCATTAAATAATGTTGTTTAATGTGTAGTAACACATTTGTAGATGCTTTGAAAAATGGATATGAAAAAACGACTATACTGTACCTCCATTTATTTGTTCATGTTCAACAAATTATTTGTTAAGACATTCATAAAGCATCTATAAATCATTTGCAGATGCTATTGTGTGCCCTAATCTAAAGTGAAGCCTATTCATCATTAACACATGTCTAATAGTTTGTTTATTTGTCGACATTTATGAATACACACAAAGCAATTACCAGACTTGTCTTTTGTTGTTTAACAAATGATTTGTTAAGACATTCATAAAACATCTATAAATCATTTGCAGATGCTATTGTGTGCCCTAATCTGAAGTGAAGCCTATTCATCATTAACAAATGTCTAATACAGTTAATTATTTGTTTACTTTTTCATCACCTGTTACAAATGTTGTAGACAGCTTTCGGATACACCCTTCAGGGGGGACCCTGATGTAAACAAGACGAAAGTCTTTCTCTGGTCTTCATCCCCTTAACAATTGTATGTATTGAGCTGTACTGTACTGTACCCATTCTGCAATCTGTTAATAAAGTTTTCAATCAATCAATCTTTGTGACATCAAACAGTGACAGAATTAGGACTATAGATAAATGCAATTTTATTAACATATAAAATACATGTGCATAACATATAGTGTAACATGGGGGGCACTAGGACCCAGGAGTACCCTGGCCAGGTATTGACAGAGTATGTAGAAGAAGTATCACACGAGTGAGACTTGACTTCACGTGTGTTGCCGTCTGTTGAATGGAAGCACGATACATTAGCAGAGCCAAGTTATTCGTGCTGCCCCAAGCTTTTAAGGTATTTTTTTTTTGTTGGTAAATCTATTCCATCATTTCCGACCTACAACTCTTATATGTTGTGTACAGACATACTTGATGTGGTGGGCGCTAATGTTACATTTGAATTATGTGTTTGTTCCTAATGTGTGCTCAGTATATGTGATGATGACACAAGGGTAATAATTATTTGTATTTTCAGCCTGTATAGGCACGGATATTATGAATGTCTCTTAACAAATCATTTGTTGAACATGAACAAATAAATGGAGGTAGAGTATAGTAGTTTTTTCATATCCATTTTTCAAAGCATCTACAAATGTGTTACTACACATTAAACAACATTATTTAATGATGAACAAATCAAGTACAAACAATGTTGATAATGAGTTATAAATAATGTAGAACTAATTTGTAAATGTTATACAAATATAGTTATAAATGATTTAATAATAATTTACAAATGTATATAAATGATTTGTTCATGATTAGTCCATTATCTACAAATACCTTATAAAGGTCTTATAACTGAGTGTTATTATAAAGTGTTACCAATTGTTTAGACAAATTCTAACCAGAGAAAAATAGTGAAATAGCGGAGCTACACTTCAAAGGGGAACCTACCTCAGCAGACAGGTACAAGACTGCTGGGTAGGTACGGTATCCCCACAGGGACATGCAGCGTGATATACAATGACCCCAACACGTCACAGGTGGCTCCCAATACAAATACGGTATGATGTTTCTCAATTTAGATAAAATTCACATGCAAACAAATATAATTTCTAACTCTGTTACAAATGCAACAAATGGGAGACCACACAGAATATTGAGTAAAATAAAGGTATTGAATTCAAAATGAACAGTTAACAGGAATTAACTTCAGTATAAGGTAAACATTATACAATGGCATGCAAATTTCTTGATTCTGATTGGCTGAAACAGTCAAGTTAGACGTTGTTATTTCGTATAACACACTCCACGTGACCCCAGATCCCTCCCACAACCGAATAACTATTTTTTTCTGTCTGAATGAATCCGCCATAGATAGACAAATGGAAGTATGAATAGCTTTTGAACAAATCCTCCAAAAAAGATAGTCAACTGGAATATGTTAGTTCGTTACACATATGTTGGATTATGTAATTGGTTTGTCATGACCCATTGTGAAACAAAAGAAAAATCGCAGACCTTTTTTTTGTCAGACCATTGGATTTGATTGATTGATTGATTGAAAATTGTATTAACAGATTGCAGAATGGGTACAATACATTACGGCTCAATACACACAATTGTTAAGGGGATTCAGACCAGAGAAAGACTTTCGTCTTGTTTACATCAGGGTCCCCTATTTTCAATTCATCATAACATATATGACATACATGACATACAGATAGACAGTACTGCTACATCTATACATTTATGATTTACAAATACAGTACTGTTTGTGATACAAAAATAGTCTAAAAAAGAGAGTATATAAATTTGATGAAGAAACTGTACATTGGAGGAGGTTGGGTAGGTGGGGTGGGGTGGGGAAACTGTACATTGGAGGTGGTTGGGTAGGCGGGTGGGGGGGGTAACTGTACATTGGATTATCGACAAAACCTTAATTGGTCCCAAGAAGAGGGTCTCGTGTATTATTGAGTTAGGACATTTACTGTACATTGGAGGGGGTTGGGTTAGGACATTTACAGGGGCCAGTTTCGAATTGCAGTCTCCCGTAGGTGCTCTTTGAGAGTGGTTTTGAAAGTGGGAAGTGATTCGTATTCCTTTACAGCTGTGGGTAGGGCGTTCCACATTGATGTGGCATAATTGCTAAACGTGTTTAGTCCCTTGTTTGAGCCGAATCTGGGTTTAACATGGTTTGTGGAGCTCCCTCTGGTGTCTACTAGTGGATCTACTATTGGATCTACTTTCTCTGTGGATGGTTTTGTGAATAAATCTCCATTATGCTTCAATTACTGTGTGTTTATTGTATAGCAATAAGGTTGGGTGAATTGGGCCATTGTATAAAAGCATTACATCACTTGAAGTCGTGTGTTATACTCATTAGATCACCCCTAGGCGTCATCTAATGAGTATAACACACTCCTGCGTGTGATGTAATGCTTAATTAACAAACAGAAAACAACAAAATGGCTTCTGAAGACAGAGGAGAGATAGAGCATGGCACCAGCCATCTCCTTTATACTGCTCATCATCATCAACCCCCAATCTGAAACACCTGCCAGCATTTCGCTCTGCCGGGGTGAACCTACGAGATAGGTAAGCGCAGGGGTGAAGAGTTCCGTCCTCTGCGGATCGTTGGGAGAGGACGGCTCCAACCCCGTATCCGACACGTCTACCTCCACAATGAAGGAACGGGTCGGATCAGGATGAGCTAGCACGGGTGCCGTGACGAACAACTTCTTAAGGGCAGTAAAAGCGGCTTGCACCTCTTGAGTCCAGACCAAAGGTCGGAGCGTCGAAGTGAGCGTGTTCAGCGGCGCGGCCACCTGACTAAACCCCTTAATATACCGGCGGTAAAAACCCGAAAACCCCAAGAATCTCCGCATCTGGGTGCGGGAACTGGGCTGGGGCCACTCCTCCACCGCCTGTATCTTACGGGGATCAGCGTGCACCTGACCTCGCTCCACAATATCACCCAAATACTCCACAGAGGCGGCGTGGAAACTGCACTTCTCTGCCTTAACAAAGAGCTTATTCTCCAGGAGACGCTGGAGAACAAGCCTGACATGTTGGGAATGCTCGGCCACGGTACGGGAGACCACGAGTATATCGTCGAGGTACACGACGACGAACACATTGATCATGTTGCGAAACACAGACTTCCACTCGTCGCCCTCACAAATGCGGACAAGGTGGTAAGCATTACGGAGGTCAAGCTTGGTGAAAACGTTGGCCTGGGTAAGCGGTTCAAAAGTAGAGCTCATTAGCGGTAACGGATAACTATTCCTCACCGTGATAGAGTTTAACGGTCGGAAATCTATGCAGGGGCGGAGCCCTCCATCCTTCTTCTTCACGAAGACAAAACCTGCTGCCACAGGGGAGGAAGAAGGACAGATAAGCCCCGACGTCACAGACTCACGGATACACTCCCGCATTGACTCCTTCTCAGAAATAGACAGATTATACAAACGATGAGAGGGAAGAGGAGCTCCAGGAATGACTTCAATGTTTATGTGTTGAAGTGCCACAAACAACTAGTGACACTTTTTATTATGACATCCTGTTCTCCCTGTCACTTGTAAGATATAAAGGATTAAGCATATGTTTATTATATATATCTGTTTTAAATCTAAGCATATGTTAAGAGATGACTTAAGCGTCAGTAATTATGAAGAATGTCTTTGTATTCTTCCTCCTACTTGTGTAAAAACTGTAAATATATTGTGTAGTCCTGCAGAATGGAAAGACTTACTCACAGACTTACTGTTCTGTGAAGCCAGGAATGTGACCTTGACAGAGAATTGCTGCCTGCAGAGTTAACCCTTGCAGTTATGAGGCAGATAACTATTATACACTTTAAACTACAAAATAGTTTGGGCATGTCAATCAGTGTTTAAGTATATGAGTATTGAATAGTACATGTATATATATGCTATATCTGCTTTCTGTAGAATTTGGATCATTGCAAACATGACATAATAGGGGCTTTCCACAGCCACAAGGAATCTATTACTTTCCCAGTTACTGTAACAACTAGAAGGGGAGGAGAGGCTTCAAATATGTCAATGGAAAAGATGGTGTATATTGTTAGACGTAAACAAAACATTTTTGATAATGCCTGGGGACCATTTGTGTACTTCTTAAAGCATAATACGAATGTTGGGAACTTGCTTCAACAAGAACGGGATTAGGGGGAGTACTGTGGGACAACTCTTATCATTGTGTAAAAACGACAAGAAACACCCTTTACTTAATGTGTAAAACATTTTGGTTGTATTATTATTTATTTATGTTTATTTTTTATTTAAATCTGTATCCTTCCTATGTGAACCTGTTTTTGAAATTAATTATTATTTTGTGGGGTGGGGTTAGGGGAGGGAGAACGGGGTGAAAATGTTTGCTGAATACTGCTCTGCTGATATACATGTTGTAATTTGCAAACTAAAACCCAATAAATATATTGTTAAAAAAAAAAAAAAAAAGAAGGGGAGGAGAGTTCATCCTTGCTGAATTGTGTGTTGATTGGCTGGTGGAGTAGACAGGAGCCAATGGCAAAGATACAAGTTGGAAGGAGGAGTGTTTTTCTGTGCCTACTATATGACGCTACGGACCTGTGTATATAAGTGACAGCTCCAGTCTCGTCGAGTCAGATTTTTCAGATTTTTAGACTTTTCCACTTTGAAGAGTTTTTATAGAGCCAGGCAATGTCGAGCGTTGTATTGGGGCATGGCCTGGCAATTTTTCAGAGTGGAGTCCCTATGACAAGACTCTGTTTTTTTAGATGCTCTAAATCTTTTAAATGATAGCGACAAAGAGAGTTTTTTTGCTATGCTATGCTAACAGAGAGATGTTTTGTTTTATACTTACTTTTACTGAATTGGACATTTCCAATGTAGTCTCTTTGTAACTTACTTTTTCTAATTAAAACAACTATTGTTTAAATACTTATTGAATTCGTGGACTGCTTTCTATCGCAATGTGCCACGACGCTGGCCTCGCCCTGCTCTCATCTGAGGTAAAACGGTATAGCTATATTCTGGAAGCCATGCAGATTGAATCAATTGCTGGTTACTGCTTTTCAGCTAAAGTTATATAAAGGATATATATATATATATATATATATATATATATATATATATATATATATATATATATATATATATACTATTGACAGTAGTAATGCTTAGTTTCACTGTTTGTTGTTTGCAAGCGCCGGTAGCCACTGTGTTCGACGGGCTCCATTGGGTTTGTGGGAAACTGAGAGTCTCGCCACTGCAGTGCCGGACGATCGGTGGCCACGGATTGATGGACCTGTCGAACTGATAAGGGGTTATGAGGCTTGCAAATGATTGTTAGTGTTAGTACGCTAATATTACATTATTAGCAGTAGTAATACTTATTAAAAGAGTAGTAATATCATCAGGCTTACAAATGATTAGCATTACCGGCCTTTCCTAAAATGATGATAATAATGATAATGATAATGATAATGATATTATTATTATTATAGGCAAAAGAGTTCTCCCAGACATACATTCGGTTTATTACAAACAAAGAAGAGGTTAACAACTCTTCTATGCTTATATTTCATATCAACTGGATATAACTAATTAGTGACTATGAAGTAAGCGTGATAGAAATAGCAATTGACCCGAGAACTTAGCGAGTTTAGCACCTCGCTGGGGGATATCGGGCGGCCACAGGGTTATATCTCGAGTAAGTGACCTGAGATAGATAGAGACAACCCATCGGCATTCATAAGGACGGTGAGGAGGCAGGGACAGAGCGCATTCCTTGCAAAAAAAACGCAGCAAGGTCATGATACTCTGGGGGAACACCTTGGAGATCCGGAGACGCAGGGTCGGGTTTTGGACCACGAGGTGGAGTCGAGGCTGAACGTAAACAGTTGGCATGACAGGCCACACTCCAACCGAGAATCCTCCCAGTGGACCAACAAATATGAGGGTTGTGAAGTTGCAACCAGGGGCGACCCAAAATGAGGGGAGTGGACGGTGCAGAACAAACGCAAAAACTGATACTCTCCGAGTGGTTACCTGTCACAGTGAGTGAAATGGAGGGGGTGCCATGGGTCAACGGAGCTAAGTTGCGTCCATCGATAGCGCGCACACGAACGGGAGCCTTTAACGGCATGGTGGAGATCCCCAGCTGTCTAACCAGTGCTGCGTCAATGATACACACATCCGCCCCGGAGTCAATCATAGCGCCTATCGACAACGACTCCTGTGCCCACGCCAGCGTGACTGGAAACAGTCTATTTAGAGGGGTCCTCCGCAAATTGGATACTACTTGGCTCACTAACACCCCTCGAGTTAGTGAGCCGGATCTTTTGGCCGCGCTGGGCAAGCGCAAACCAGGTGCCCCGTCCTCCCACAATAAAGACACAACCCCCCTTTAACATGAAACTCGCGCTCCTCAGCGGTAAGGCTCGAACTACCCAATTGCATGGGTTCCTCCTCTCGACGTGAAGAGGAGGCAGAAGCGTTACCGAAGGCGGACCTCACTAAGACCTTGTCGGTACGCGCTCAGTAGGGCCACATCGCCCCAGCCACAACCCGCAGCCAACGTGCGAAACTCGACCGTATACTCAGCCACCGAGCGAGCCCTCTGTTGTAGGCTATGACGACGAGCCGCCGCGAGTGGGCCGTCCCTAGTCAAACAAGACGAAACTCGTCACAAAATGCACCATAATCGGTAGCTAATACATCGCCTGGTGCTACCGCGGCAGTGGCCCATCTAAGGGCTCTCCCCGTTAACAGTGCCACCACGAACCCCACTCTCGAACTACCAACCTGAAACCTGCTAGTCTGGTTCTCAAACACAAGGTCACACTGACGGAGGAAACCTTTACATTCCTCAAAGTTACCGTCATAACGCGGAGGTAGGGGAAAATGAGACTCATGACGGGCTGGGGATGCGGTAGCCGTGTCACTCTGTAGGGGGCTGGGACCAAGGGAGGACCTAGCTAAATCCAACCCTGCCAGCCTCCCGTCGATGGAAGAAAATGTGCGGTGTAACTGAGTGACCAGCTCAGTAACAGTGGTGTTTAATTCCTCAACCGAGGTAGTTCTAATCGTTGGGCCTGTTGCATTCTCAGGGTCCGACATGGCGAGTTCGTACTGTTATGGGAACAGAGGAACGGGACCCGAATAAGAGAATGCAAACAGTTCAACAGTTTAAACGCAACAAATAGCGTATATTTAGTCACAACAAGATATCAAAAGACAAGCAGAGTAATACAAACACAAACGAGGTGGTGCTGTCGTGCGAGTAGGCCGGGAGGCCTGGGTTGAATGAGATGTGTAGTTACTCCCAAATGTGTGGTGTAGCAATAATGACGATGTGTGTGTATTTAATATCTATATCTGTAATGGGGTCTTACCGTGTTGTATATGTCGTGGAACAAGGTTGCCTCAGCAATGCCAGGAAAAGATATTGGGAATACCCCCAAGGGCATAACATGCGAGGAACTTGGCGAAGTAGGGGAGAAAAGAACCAACAGGGGGGAGAACGAGTGAACTTGAACGTGATGTGCGCAGCACGGCTATGAGGGCGATGTCTTCCTAAAGCAGAACTAGGCACAAGAGAAAATGAACACGAGATTAGTAACCCAGCCAATATCTACCCAAGCTAGAAGGGAGAGAAGGTTAGGATTAACGAGGCAGATAACACGCGCAACAAACAACGAAGGTTTAACACTAGAATATAGAATGTATCACAATGACTTGGAGATAAGGACACAAATAGTCAGAGGTAAAATATTAAGACGCAACCTACTGTTCCAACAGAACGAACTTGCGTAGTCCACTGAGCTGCTCAGGAATTTATAGTCCGGGGGGGAACAACAGTCTCTGATTGTAGATCAGAAGCAGCCGTGGAACGGAGGCGTCTAGTGAAGCGTGCGCGTCGGGCTGCGTAACAGCGCCACGCAACCTCTGGGGGAAACTGTTGGAGGCAGGGACCTGCTCAGATGCAGCCCTCACAACAAGCATGGTGTTATTCACCGTCAAAGATACAAATAATATAATAATAATTAATATCCTCCTTTGGTTCATTACAATTTACTCAAGCCTAGTAAAAGACACAATATTTCTGACACTGTGAATACATTCCCTGAGATGCATAAATGTCCCTAGATACCAAGAACATGCAAATGGACCGTGTAGAAGTGGAGCAATCTTCCATTTACTTAGGTATGTAGGCGAATTTTCAGAAAAAATGGGTAGGGCTTAAGAGGAAGGAGGGGCGAGAGAGAGAACGGCTGATCCAGTTGAGGTGCAGCCAGGACAGGAGCTGTACTCAACAGCATTTTAACATTTTCAAAGGCCTGTTGGCAACCTTGAGACCATTCAAACTTGACTTTTAGCTTCAGCAGATTGGTCAAAGGAGTGACTACCATAGAGAAGTTTGAACAAAAGTTACCGTAGTGCAATGCCAAACCTCTGTTGTTCACCATTTTCGCTTGTCTTTTAGAATATGACACGCCCACTGATGAATTCGGTTCCAGCTGAGCACTGACTTTTCACGTTCCGTGTTCCGAATTGCATGTGTCCGGATGGCAGAATTCAGTACTGTATCTACAAAACCTTCTGTTTAATCATCTTCCCTTTATTAATTTGTTTAGATTTTTCAGGTCTGGTCAATTTTAGCATGGTGTTATTCACAGTAAAATATTGAATTTATATTCTCATTTGGTTCATTACAATTTACTCAAGTCTAGTAACATACACAGTATTTCTGACACTGGGAATACATTCCCTGAGATCCATAGATGTCCCTAGAATTAGATACCAAGAACATGCAAATGGTTCATTAAAAAAAATCTGTTCTGACGTTCTTATGGAATGAAAAAAAAAAAAAAAATTAAATAAAAATTTAAATGTTATTAACACTTTAATCGCCGGGAACGCCGAAACTCGTCATTCCCCGCCATGCTCATTCTGCCGAAGACGCCGTAACACGTCTTTGATATCAATATTTCAAAAATCTGTGATCGAAATCATATTTCTCCCCCGGGGACCTGAGATATACTACTGAGCTCCACTCAACTCTCTAACGGTTCAAGAGCGCCATCTGGTGGCCGATCGGCAGATTGCCCAACAGGAAGTCATGTGGATGAAGTGGTGCTCACCCATATTTCGTCCGGGCACTCGCTATCATTAGCAGGACTCCATCTTGACACAGTGAACACCGATTGGTGCAAATAACTCGACAAACAACATGATTTGGACGTATATACTATTATACAACCTGGAAATGGATCGGGTATTTATACATCCCATAATAGGAATATCTCTGCTCCACGCTCATCGCCCAACGGCGCGAGGAAGATACGGTAAGATCCAGCGTTATTTTCCAACGTGTTCTTTACTAACTGCTCTGATGATCATATCACCCACACTAGATGAATGATATAACGTTGCCCACGGAATTATAAACGACCCCCCGCCCATCCGGTCAACATCAGATCATACGTAGTAACTCCTAGAAGCACATCCAGTTGAAATTTTTTATTTCGCACAGATTTCTACCAAACTGTATTTGATCATCAATATAATGCATTTAGGGCTATAAATCAAGTTCTGGAGAAAGCTGCAGAAAACGATAAAAACATACTTATACTTTAGACCGTATTTTAGTATGAATATGTGAATGAAAAAGTATAACGTTGCTACACCCTGAACAATAGATATAGGACATTGAATGGGCCATAATAATGTCAATTTAGCAATACAATTTAAAAAGTTATAGCCCTGCAAAGAAGGGGAACTTCTCCATAGACAAATAGAGATGGCGAGGGATGGTAAATTATGAATTTAACCATGGCGATCAAAGTGTTAAAAAAAAGATTTTTTTTTTAAATTGATTTTGAGTTAATTTTCATAACGTGATAATTTGCTGTGTAATTAATTAATCTAATTAACACAATAAACTGACAGCCCTATATATATATATATATGTATATATATATATATGTATATATACACACACACATGTGTATTGATTCTGGTTGTGTATAATGTTTGTGTGTGTGTGTGTGTATGTGAATGTGTACTGATTCTGGTTGTTTATAATGTGTGTGTGTGTGTGTGTGTGTGTGTGTGTGTGTGTGTGTGTGTGTGTGTGTGTGTGTGTGTGTGTGTGTGTGTGTGTGTGTGTGTGTGTGTGTGTGTGTGTGTGTGTGTGTGTGTGTGTGTGTGTGCGTGCGTGCGTGCGTGCGCGCGCGTGTGTGTGTGTGTGTGTGGGGGGGGGCAGGTCTTGGAAGAGTGTGAGGGTCAGATCTTACCCCCCACAGAGCAGGGCAGAGCAGACCTAGAGCTGAGGATTGACGATACCAAAGACCACATCCGCAAAACAGAGGTAACCTTCTCTCCTCCTCTCTCCTCCTTTCTCCTCTTCTTTCCTCTCCTCATCTCTTCTCCTCTAGCTTCTTCTCTTCTCTTCTCTTCTCTTCTCTTCTCTTCTCTTCTCTTCTCTTCTCTTCTCTTCTCTTCTCTTCTCTTCTCTTCTCTTCTCTTCTCTTCTCTTCTCTTCTCTTCTCTTCTCTTCTCTTCTCTTCTCTTCTCCTCTCCTCTCTTCTCTTCTCTTCTCTTCTCTTCTCTTCTCTTCTCTTCTCTTCTCTTCTCTTCTCTTCTCTTCTCTTCTCTTCTCTTCTCTTCTCTTCTCTTCTCTTCTCTTCTCTTCTCTCCTCTTCTCTTCTCTTCTCTTCTCTTCTCTTCTCTTCTCTTCTCTGCTATCCTCTTCTCTCCTCATCTATTTTCTTCTATCCACTTCTTGTTTCTTCTCTTTTTCTATTCTATCCTCTTCTCTTCTCTTCTTTTCTCTCCTCTCCTCTCCTCTCCTCTCCTCTCCTCTCCTCTCCTCTCCTCTCCTCTCCTCTCCTCTCCTCTCCTCTCCTCTCCTCTCCTCTCCTCTCCTCTCCTCTCCTCTCCTCTCCTCTCCCCTTCTTCTCTCCTCTTCTCTTCTCTCCTCTTCTCTCCTCTCCTCCCCTCTCCTCTTCTCTCCTTTTCTCTTCTCTTCTCTCTTCTCCCCTCCTTGTAATGGAGGGGGAGGGGTTGAAGTCGTTGTGGTTTCAGAATATATGACTGATCAGCGACTTATCGGGGGTAGTCTGAACTTTGTACACTTGTCACGAAAACACATGCAAGAAGTAAGAGGGGTTTTGGTCATTCACAAAGCGTGTGCAAAGGGTGAAATACGGTGCTAACAGCGTTGCTATCAGCACGTCTCTGTGCGTCGGTGATATTTGCGGGTATTTAAATGAGGTACTATGGGCGGAACATGTGCCCCTTTCTATGCAAATGAGCCTCATTGCAAAAACACTCAAATTCACAAAGATCGGCTCTAATTGCCACGCTATGTATGTTTTCAGAGGATTGGTGGTAACTAGGGATGGGTACCTTTCACATTTGAACTGATACCGGTACCGGTACCTGTGAATTGATACCGGTACCCAACGGTACCTTTTTTCTGTACTTTATTCTCAATTTTTTTTATCTACTTACCTCAGTTGTAAAAAAAAAATCCAAACTTAATATTTTGTTAATAAATGATGTATTATTATTTATTATTATTTACATCTTACTGATGTAAAGCACTTTGAACTGCAATCCCCAGTATGTTAAATTAAAATTAAGGGCACGATTATCGCAAAAAAATCGCAAAAAGATCTGTTTCATATATCTCAGCCAATATTGCAGATAACTGAACAAATTAGGTGTCTAGACCCATGTTTTGAGGGTCAAAGATCACAATAACACTATTCCTAGAGTGATCACATGTTTCTATGTAATTTTGCCCATGCGAATCTGTGCCGTCAATACAAAATAATCACATTTTTACTAATTAGTTGAGTAGGAAAGCGGATACTATCATGCACCCCCTGGAAATATATTGTTAACCAGTGTTTCTAGATAGGAAAAAATTTGTAGAAAATTATAGGCTATGTTAAAAATCTGTCAGTGTCTCATGTATCATTTATATGCAAATTAATGACGCCATCATCAAAAAATGAAAGTCACTATTTCAGCCAATATTGCAAATAACTGAACAAGTAGGTTGTCTAGACCCATATTTTGAGGGTCAAAAATCATAATAAAACTATTCCCAGAATGATCACCTGTTTGTGGCGAGCTAGTATGCAAATTAGTGTAACCTTTACAAAGAATAAAGCATTTTTACCAATAAAGACACATCATATTCAGTGGCGAATATTCATGGAGCCAAGGTGAGCCAAGCTTCCCCAAAAATATAAACAGTAAAAAAAATTAAAAAGAATATATATATATATAACCCAATGAAATAAAATTCTTAGCTTAACATCCCAGGGAACTAATGGGATAACTGGGGATGTTGTTTGCTCCTGACAAGAGTCTCAAAGTCTGGGGTGACAAAGCAACTCTGAGGTCATGCTCAATGTCCAATCTGTTCCTCTGCTTTGTCTTCAGCTGGACCAGAGCTGAGAAGCCACTTTCACAAAGATAGGTAGTGCAAAAAAATAAGTAAAGAAAATAATTTAAAAAAATAAAGTTATTATTATAATTATTATAATTATTATAATTTTTTTACACACATCCGCGACCCACTCAAAATGGCCCCGCGACCCACTTTTGGGTCGCGACCCACCAGTTGAGAAACACTGTTCTAGACTACATCTGTACGTTTTTCTTTAAAAAAATTCATTGTTTTTTATTTCTAATCAAGTACTCAAAAACAGCTTTTTTCTAGTTCAAGATTTCAAGCTGTTCTGGCCTGGCTCCGCCCATAAGCGCTTTGAGTGACAGTCACCCACACAGTCTGCGACTGGCAGACAAACATTTTTACACACACTCCTGCGCGCGGTCCCTCTCTCTCCCTCTCTCTCCCTCTCTCTCTCTCTCTCTCTCTCTCTCTCTCTCTCTCTCTCTCTCTCTCTCTCTCTCTCTCTCTCTCTCTCTCTCTCTCTCTTTCTCTCCCTCTCTATCTCTCTCTCTCCCTCTCTATCTCTCTCTCTCCCTCGTTCTCTGCTGTCTGTCGGACTCTGCACCCTGTTTGAGGAAGTAATTCCACTCGCTCTGTTGAGCGAATTGTGGGCGGTGACTACAAATAGCTGAAGTTGTCAAAAAACCACAGTATTTTTATGATCATATAGTTTACATAAGAGAAGAACATGACCATATGACCAGACAAGCTACGTCAGGCCTTCTGTGACTTACAGAGCTATCATGGAATGGAACTCCTTGCCAAGCTACTTCGCTGAAATAGAATCCAAAAATGTAAATACCATTTACTAATGAGCATGCACTGAACCCTTATGGCATAGCAGTGAAAACCAATTGACTGTTAATTGTATTTATGTTGATGGCAGTGAGTGCTGCTCAGGAAGCACTATTTATTTTATTTTAATTATTTTATTTTAATACTTTTTACTAATAAATATCTTGTACAATATCATCCTAACTGATGTTGATAATGATGTAATTGATGATGTAATTGATGTTGATGTTGATAATGATGTAATGTATTGAATATTGTTGTATCGTTGTGTGTGCCGGACCCCAGGAAGAATAGCTTTTGTCAAGTGCAAAAGCTAATGGGGATCCTAAATAAACATAAACATAAACCACAGAGCCAATCAGATCACAATCAGCTCAATCAGCTCCTTATTCACATCAGCAAAACAGTAAAATCAGAACGGCTTAGTTGAGTGAGGGAAGATCTCGTGAACTCGAGACTAGACTGATGAGTCAATATGATAATTAGAGACACAGACCACATTGATATAATCCCCCATTGCTAGGAAACAATGCTAAACACTGGAAAATGCCATTTATAATGCATGGGACCTTTAAATACAAAATAAATAAAGGTATTGTATTTAAAAAAAATAACAAGTATAAAACAAGGGTAAACAAACCACTCTAGCAGCAATGAACTATTCTGCTGATAAAGAAATACACATCTATATATTTAAATAACAAATAAATTAATGTATTTTACAACTGATTAAACAAACAAACAATCTAGCAATGAACTACTCTGCTGCTGAGTGAGTATTCTAGCAGTTATTTTATAGAAAGATTAACATGTTCACTCTCTGGTAAGAGCCGAGCCCGCTCCACACTCACTGTGTCCCCCGCTTTGGAGAAGACCCGCTCTGCGGTGTGTTTTGGGCTTGTTTAGTGACATCGCATCCGCTACTCTTCTGCACTGCTACTGCTTGCACTGTAGGGAGCTAACGTTATGTCCGACGATTAGCTAACGTTAGCTTAACACATTCCCTGCCACGCAATTTGAGCATCTTATACCACTCTCTGCCACCACTCTAAGTCTATGGAGATGTTCACCTTCTTTGCAGGGCTATAACTTTTTAAATTGTATTGCTAAATTGACATTACTATGGCCCATTCAACATCGATTATCTATCGTTCAGGATGTGGGAACGTTATACTTTTTCATTCATATGAAAATACCGTCTAGAATATAAATATGTTTTTATCGTTTTCCGCAGTAATTCCTAGAACATGAGATATAGGCATAAACGCATAATATAGATTATCAACTGCCGTTTGTTGCCGATCCACGCTATATAAAAAAAATTCAACTGTACATGATCCTAAACGTTATGACTTATCATGCGCGGATGAATGGGGGGGGGGGTCGTTTATAATTCCGTGATCGTCAGTAAATGCTTTATGTAGTATGGGTGATATATTGATCAGAACGGTTTGCATTGATAATAATAAACAAACAGGCTGAAAGTAACGTCAGCGTCCTCTTACCGTTCGCCGATGAGACTGGAGGAGAAAGATCCCACTTATTTGACGGCGATCTCCTAAATCCATTTCCGGTTTGTATCATCATAATAAACGCCCAAATCGTATCGATTATTGCGTTATGGCAGCGATCGCTACACACGGACGTGTGTCTACAGTCACGCAACAATATGCGAGTGCCGGACGCATTTGCCAGATGCACCGGGATCACAAGAGATCCACTTCCGGTTGCAACTCGCCGATCATCCACCAGGCGGCAGTATTGAAGCGTTGCAGAGTTGTGCATGCTCCCACTGCATCAGACCAGGCTCCGTGAGGGAATTATGAATAACATGGCGAAAAAATGAAATATGATCTCAATAACGCCGTACGCCGTGGAATGGCAGAAGTCGCATGAACTTGAAACACGTCGTAAGCCGTTTCCGGCGTGGGATGTGTTAATAACGTTAAATGGGTTACAAATATGTGCAACTATGGAAGGAGTAAGCCGACCGCTAAAAAGAAAACCCACCGCGGCAGCAAGAGCACATAACAAAATAAAGTTTAGAGAGGAGTGGAAGTTTGGAGATAGTGGTGTTTCAAGAGACTGGCTACAGTAATATGATGCTGGGCTGTAGTGATCAGTTGTTCTGTGTGGCGCAAGTATGTCAAAAAGAAACAACACGTTTGTCATCAGTAGTAAATACATGTTTCCAATCTTTCACCGTCGACTAAAGACGCACTTCTTCAACCATTATCTGAAAAAAATTATTATAAAATTAAATCTAACCCTAACTAACCTTACTGTCATGCACTTGTCCTAATAATCTAACCTACACTGTAGCACTCAACACTTTGATGAACATTGTTACTCAGCTGATAGAGTTGTGCCCGTCCTGATGACTTGTCGTACAGAACTTGTAAGTCGCTTTGGATAAAAGCGTCAGCTAAATGACTAAATGTAAATGTAAATGAAGCTGGAATCGATTCGTGACCATGAACAGAGCCAGTGTCCCATTGGCTGCATGTCTGTGTCCCGGATTCAATCGGAGCCTCTCCTCTAAAGACGCTCTGTGGCTAGGCTAACAGCCATGTCAGAGCAGAGGTGGAAACTGAGCTACACTTTCTAACAACCTGCCCACTGTACCAAGATATCAGACATATACTCGCCATGAATTGCAAACACCCAAAGAGAGTTTGAAAACATGTATTGACGTTAACGTGCGGTTTCGTTTTGCGGTATAGTGCAGTATTTGAAATACAATGAAAGGAATATGGCTGGATTTCTTATCAAAAGGAAAAGTGTCACTGTGTTATTTAAAATAAATAAACAAACAAGTTAGAAGGCCATCAATATAAAATGCTGTACTGTTTCAAAACAACACTGCTTTGTTGATTCTATTTTTAAAATACGTACATTGTCTGTCTACATTTATTTAGACTAACATTATTTAAATATTGAGTGCAACTGTGGTGGATTACGTAATTCGGTGAGTTGGAACTATCTATGGGTTGGCGGGTCCGCAGGGACAGTTTAGCGTGTGGGACCTTCTCGACTCTAACGTTACCGTTACCGGAGTTGAATCGAGTTGATAACATGCAGTGGAAAAGCGGCAATAGTCCCGGTTGGAGTTAGTAAACACAGTTGTATGTTAGCCTTCTTGGATGTTGAATAAACGCCTATCATTGTCTTTCAACACCCCGCCTTTCAGACTCCCATTTTCTCCTCTGCTAGCTAGTAGCTACGGTAACATTTCAGGTTGGCTGTATTACAGCTGGCGGGCTACTACCATAGTTAAAGTGCGTTGTGTTGTTGTACAAACCGTGCTAACGTTAACGTTATGATGTGTGTAGGCCTATGTTAATGGCTATGTTTTTAAAGTCGTAATGAAGATTCATTTATAATATATTGCGCTTGCCATTTCCACAAACTGATTAGCACCTGCTGCCAGCTGAGCAGCCGGTGCGTCACCTCTCCCGGCTCCCTGACAAATGAAGATTTTTTTTGCTCATCCCGTGAACCGTACAATACACACAAACCGGGGAGGTCGTGCCGAACGGTGTATGGTTCGAATGCATACCGTTCCACCCCTAGTCGGTACCCTTAAATGTACCGAATTCGGTACCCATCCCTAGTGGTAACTAAGCGCATTAGTGGCCAGCATCTCCCGTGATCCGTTGGGATAGGTAATAATCACAATGAAGAGAATAGAACCTGCACACTCATATGCTCCAGAATAAACTTAAATTTTTGTATCCACTTTTTCTCCCCATTTTCAAATGTTCTCCCATCCCAATTTCGTATTATCCAATTCTTCCCTCCCTTGTCTTAAACGTTGCTAGACTATGCCTCCCACAGGCCGGTTGTAGTGAGGATAGAAGCCTTGCATCACGTGTCCCCTCCGGTACACGAGGAGGCAGCCTGTCGCATCTTTTCACCGCAGCAGCTCGAACTCTCAGTGGCGAGGAGTAACGCGTGGGAGGCTCACGCTGCCCCCGTCACTTCCTGCTTCCGTCGCACCGGCATCACCAAACCGACCTGTAGGAGTCGCTGTCCACAACGTCAAATCCCCACCCACCGGCTTTCAAACCCTCTAACACTTGCCAATTGTGTTAGTATGAACGACCGGCCAGCCGGTAGCAACGCCGAGAGCTGGGCTCGAACCCAGCGTCTCCTGCGTTAGAGGCGAGCGCCTTGCCCACTGCGCCCATCTCCAGAATAAACTTTGAATGTATAACGTTTCGTCAGGTCCATGAGGAGTAGACGCTGGAAACAATGAAACGTTTATTCTGGAGTATTTAACTAAACATTAAATTTAAATTCATTTCTCACTCTAAAAATATTCCTAAGTCTGAAATAAGTTTCACTGGCACACAGTGCCTAACTTTGGCCGAAAGATGCAGCACCATGGACACTGTCTGCTCAAACTAATTTATTTTGGGATCAGTGCCGTCTGGGAGAAATGCGAGGCCCTGTGCGTGATTTAAACACGAGGCCCCCCCCTAAAGGTTAAAAATATATATATATTTGTTAATATAATATTTATTTTTATTTTGTATTATTAATTAAAAAATTTTTTTAAATTGTGTGCATACAGTCAACGTATTCTTAAATAATAGCGCTGCCCGAGGCTGGGCATAGGGTCAACATATTCTTAAATAATAGCGCTGCCCGAGGCTGGGCATATAATACAGTCAACGTATTCTTAATTAATAGCGCTGCCCGAGGCTTAGTGGCAATGCACCTGTACAGTCGTACACCTGGCAGTAACAGGGAAAATGCATAAAACACCCCTGGTGTTGGTCATAAACAAGCTTAAAGCCAGGTACATTTTTCAAGCACGACATGCAGATTTGCAGTTTTGCCTTATTTGAATCGAACTCTATAAGCTTAGTACACACGTCACAAACTGCACGAGCACAGTGTGAAATGTTCCCAGAGAGCAACTTGTAAAGCTGGAATGATCATGTTGAGCAGTAATGTCCAGGCAGCAGAACAGTGCATAGCATTACTGCGCCATTCAATATTGATACCGGAGCAGACCCTGTTGCATGATGCAACACACCGAGTGAGACAGAGAGAGACAGAGAGAGTGCGAGAGAGAGACAGAGAGAGATATAGAGAGAGAGAGAGCGCGCGAGAGAGCGAGAGAGAGCAAGAGAGAGAGAGCAAGAGAGAGAGAGCACGAGAGAGAGTGCGAGAGAGAGAGAGAGAGAGAGATCCACGGCGGGAACAGAATAGATTGCATTAAAAACTCACCCTAACGCAGAATCAGGTCCAAGAGGAAGGAGACGACCGTGGAGATGACAAAGTTCACCAGTCCCATGATATTGTCCCCCCCGTTGGGATGAACTTGGGAGTCTGTTCCTAGTTTATCTGCCACACGTTAGCACTCGATAGCACTCGAGCTAGCTAGCTTTTTAATACGCAACAACTTTCATCTTCAGTCCATCTGCCGAACGTCCTTTTCGTCTTGGCATAACCTAATCACTATACTTGTTATTGATAAGCTTACGGCACGCGGCGTTATTTCTTCTGCTCCGATGCTGCACATTTGGTTTTCAAAAGTAGGATGCTCTTGGCCAAGACATCCACTCGCTCCCGTGGATAGCACCGAATAGACCCCGTACCTGTACCCCCTCCCCTCGTGGATAATACCGGTCTTCTTCACATCTCTCTACCGACTACCAGACCGATGCCAACCAGCTCCCCCTAGTGTTAGTCCTCCAACGATGCTTTACACAAAAGTAAACGGGTCATAGAATGAAACCAATAGTATATCTGCAGAGCCGCAGAGCCTGGAACACTATTCTACAAATGTGTCTAATGTGAAATATATAAGCATGTAAGCAAAACTAGATTTTAGGTCTGTGATGGAAAGTGATTGTTAACATTCTATTTATTTTTATTTTTATAAAAAAAAAGAAAATAATAATAATAATTTCTTCTCGCGAGGCCCCCATTCTCGCGAGGCCCTGTGCGACCGCACTGCTCGCACGCCCCTAGCGGCGGCCCTGTTTGGGATGACATGACAAACGATTTGGTACCTTCTGGGTGGGCAAATTCTAGATGTTTTATTCCTATACATCCCTAGATTGTGTTTTGATATGACCATGATCACGTTTTATGCACCTGAGTCTCCTGAACACGTAGAGATAAACCCAGAGTCGACCTTCCTACACTGAGCTACATGGTCACTTTCGCGCACCTACCGCATAATACCTGCAGAGTAGCCGTTTTTAGACTCCAATTCATACAACGTTACCTCACAGGAAGTTATGATGTGTTGTGGAGACCTCTGATGAGCCATATTTTAACTCAATGGATGCCATGCAGTTGAGCATCGTTTGTACTTACCACACCAAGCTCTAAGAGATAGGAATAAGTGGCGGTGTTTGCAGGGCTATAACTATATTCTATATTATAGCCATGGATACAATACTATGGCCCATTTGACATCGACTATCTATCATTCAATATGTGTTAAAGAACTTTTTTTTTCATCCATACATTTCCGTTTTATACCGTGGTGAATATGAGTATAGTTTTAGAGTAATCCTGTCTAATCCCAGAAAACTACGCTATGCATCAATACGTGCATTTCACTAAAAACTAGGGATGTCCGATATTATCGCCCTACCGATATTGGCATTCAAATGTGATATCGGAAATGATCGATATCGATTTCAATATTTTTTTTTAACCTTTATTTACCAAGCAAGTAAGAACACATTCAGATTTTTTTATTGTCAAAAGTATGCATAATGTTGTGTTAATTCCACGACAAGAGATATGTAATGTTAATTACCTGAAATTAGGGGGGCAGGTGGCGCACGGAGATTACGTTCGTCACCAACACCGGGAGACACTAGGATTCGCCTGTTCGAATCCAGCTCCCGGCGTTGCTATCAGCTTGGCTGTCCTCTCACGCTGATACAATTGGCTGTATCAGGGGGTGGGAAGCTGAAGGGTGGGTCCTGGGCGTTGTGGACAGCGACCCCTGCAGTTCGGTCGGGGCGCCTGCTCAGCGAGGGTTGGATCTGAGGAGAGATAGTGTGGCCTCCCACACGCTACACTCTCCCCGGTGAGAACCTGCGCGGCCAGGTTGGCCTGCCCCAGGCTGCACATGCGTCGGAGGAAAGCATGTGACAGTCTCCGGTCTCCCGGACCAACAGTAGGGGAAAGTACGCAACAACCAGGAAGGGTGGGATGGGAGAAAAATCGGGAAAAAGGAGGGGAAGAAAGATAATAATAAAAAAAAAAGAAAAATTACCTGAAATTATTCCGTTTTGGGGGGGGGGGGGGGGGGGGGACCCTGGGACCCTGCATATATCGGTATCGGTTGATATCGGTTGATATCGGTATCGGAAATGAAGAGTTGGACAATATTGGTATATCGGTATCGGTAAAAAAGCCAATATCGAGCATCCCTACTAAAAACGTTGCCGTTTCTCGCCTTTACACCTTACTATTTGGAAATCAAATCTATTATCGTATTATGTTTCATCATGAATGCATGAAAGGGTGGGGGGGGGGGGGGGGGGTCGTTTTTTGATGCTTTGATCGTCACCAACGGCATACGTTGTGGAGTAACGTTACACACATATGTTGTGATCGAGGTGAAGTCATGATCGGATCACAGCAGGGTTGATATCATATAGCCCTTACCTTCACTAGGATGTACCCCAAAAAGAATATTCCAATTATCTGATTGCGAGTCCCAGTATTGGTGTCGATCGTGTCGCCAACATAATCCACCACACATCATGCATGGGGAGCATTTCACGCTTCTCAATCTGATCGGGACAACCGCTCCACTTGCCCGACAAAGAAAAGTCCGACCGGAGACTTTTGATCGACGCACAGGCCAAGATACTGGGTGCTCAAAGGGTGCTCGATACTGCCACCTGGGTGGATGCAGCCGGTATTGCACTTTGGCATTCTCAGGATGATTCCCCATGTTAACCCCGAGTCCGTGTGCCTGTAATGAATGGAAATATCGAATAAAAGAAATAACAATGAAAACCCGACTATACTCTGGTCTGGCGCTGAGCGGTTCGCGAGTTAACCAGACTTTACTCGGGTCTGGCGCTGATTGAGTTAAAGAGTGTACATGGGTGGGGTTTAGATGCATCATTGTTTTTAACAGACTGTATTTTTGAGACTGAATGTAAACACATTGTCACCTTTTTATAAAGGACTGTTTAGAGCCTGGACTATTTTTTATTGGTGCAGGATGGAGCCTACAACATCACTGTTTTGGCAGGAGTCTTTAATCCAGGGGTCAGGTTGGAAATTCAAGGAAACAGTAGGCCTGGTCTCCAACAGAGACTGTGCTCAGCTGAGACTTTACAACTGAAGCACATAGTGGATGTGCCAGGTCCAAGGCTTTACGACACAGAGGCAGTGTCTTCGCTACTGGGCTTGAGGTCAAGTCGGCACACCAGAGACATTCCGAATGCTTGGCTAAATAGACTCACGAGCGAAGAACTGGACATGTTACAGGACTTGTACTGGATCTCCTCTCTGGTAAACAAGAATACCCTGAAGACTCTGGCAGGAGCACTCATTCAAGGGTACTACGACTATGCTTGCACCTCATGGTACCAAAGCACCTCAAAGGCGCTAAAAACTAAATTACAAACATCACAAAACAAACTGGTCAGACTACTGCTTGACCTTACTACTAGAACCCACCTCACCCCTGCCCACTTTGACAACCTAGGATGGCTTAGAGTAGACGACAGAGTACAGCAACTTGCAATGGGCCTGGTCTACAAGATGCACTACACCACTAAGGTACCCATGTACATGTCAAAATACTTCCCAAAGGTCAGTGAATACCACGACCACAACACCAGAGGGAGCTCCACAAATCATGTTAAACCCAGAATCGGCTCAAATAAGGGACTAAACACGTTTAGCAATTATGCCACAACAATGTGGAACGCCCTACCCACAGCTGTAAAGGAATGTGAATCACTACCCACCTTCAAAACCACTCTAAAAGAGCACCTACGGGAGACTGCAATTCGAAACTGGCCCCTGTAAATGTCCAAACCCAACCCCCTCCAATGTACAGTTTCCCCGCATACCCAACCCCCCCCCCCCCACCCCACCCACCCAACCACCTCCTATGTATAGTTTCCCCCCCCACCCCGCCTACCCAACCTCCTCCAATGTACAGTTTCTTCCCCCTCAAATGTATATACTCTCTTTTTAGACAATTTTTGTACTCACAAACAGTACTGTATATTTGTAGATCTGGTATGCCATACATGTATAGATGTAGCAGTACTGTCTATCTGTATGTCATGTATGTCATATATGTTATGATGAATTGAAAATGGGGGACCCTGATGTAAACAAGACGAAAGTCTTTCTCTGGTCTGCATCCCCTTAACAATTGTGTGTATTGAGCTGTACTGTATTGTACCCATTCTGCAATCTGTTAATACAATTTTCAATCAATCAAACTATGCTGTGGGGACTGAGGTGCCTGATAATAGGGATCCTTTCCCTCAGCTGGGCCTTGAAGTAGAGTTGACCGGTTTGACAGGGCCTTTGCTGGATTTTGTGAGGAAAAATTATTTTATTATGTAAACGGAAAAATGTTGTATAAATATTGTGTCGTTGCTTTAAATAAAAGGATGCTGAATGGGAGAAGGGACACTGTATGGAGAGAACAATTTGATGTGGCAGATGACTGTAAGCCAGTGTGGAGGGTGCGTTATAAAGCCCCACTGAATAAAAGGTCAGGTGACCTGCAGTGGAGGGTCTTGCAGGGAATGCTGGCAGTCAACAGTGTTGTCACAAAAATGAACACAGATGTATCCAACAAAGTGTCCTTTCTGTCAGTCACCAGAGACCGCTTTTCACTGTTACGCTCAATGTGGGAGACTGCAGGTGCTTTTTGGTGCTTTACAAGCTATTTTTATAACTTTGTAGTGGGACAAGCCAAGTTGTGCATATATAAAAGTAGGAAAAACTGTATGGAAAATGGTTCAGGGGCAGACTTGATTCCTCTGTTCATTGTGAAAGCGAGAATCAGAGTGGACTTCAGGTTTTTTCTTCTGATGAAGAATGTAGAATGTAGTCACTTTAAAAATAGTATAGTAACAGTGTATTGCACTACCAAGGGACCTAGCATGTCCTTCATGCTCTGTAAATAACTATGTACAAATACCGTGATGTCCCACTATGTTACCTGTTTATTGCACAATGTTGTCTATTGGTACTACTGTATTGCACATCGTTGCGGGCAAGACCACCCGCATTTCATTGTATACTTGTATGCCGTGACAAATAAAACTCTTGACTTGACTTGACTTGACTAGAAGAGTTTATTTCAAGGTGGTGCTATAATGAAGCCATTTGTTCAGTCATTGAGGAAGAACTGGTTTTTAATAAAGTTTTTGCATAGTTTTTAATGTTGTCGAGTCTGTGATGGTTGATACAAATAGATATTTGTATTGATGATTTGTTAAAAATCTCCTTATCTCTCTTCTCTATCTTTCCTCTTCTCTCATCTTCTCTTATCTCCTCTCCTATCCTCTTCTCTCCACAACTCTCATTTTATCTTCTCTTCTCCTTTCATCTCCTCTCCTAATCTCTCCTCTCCCCTCCTCTGCTCTCTTATTATCTCCTCTCTTCTTATCTCCTCTTCTCTCATATCCTCTTGTCTTTTCTTCTCTCATCTCCTCTTCTCTCATATTCTATTATCTCCTCTTCTCTCCTCACTTCTCTTCTCACCTCTCCTCTCCTCTCAACTTCTCTCCTCTCATGTCCCTCCTCTTCTATCCTCATATTCTCTCCTCTTCCCTTTTCTTTTCTTCTCTCATCTCCTCTTCACTCCTCTTCCCTTCTCTCATCTCTTTCGATACTATTCTCTCTTTTCCTCTTCTTGTCTCTCATCTTCTCTCCTCTCCCCTCTCTTCTCTCCACTTCTCTCCTCTCATCTCCTCTTCTGTCATATCCTCTTATATTTTCTTCTATCATCTCCTCTTCTCTCCTCTTCTCCCCACCCTCCTCTTCTCTCATCTCCTCTTCTATTCTCTTCTATTCTCTCCCCTCCTCTTCTGTTCTCTCATCTCCTCTCCTCTCATTCCATCTCCCCACCCTCCTATTCTCACCCCCTCTCTTCTCTCATCTTCTCTTCTCTCCCATTCTCTCATCTTCTATCCTATCCCCTCATCTTCTCTTCTCTCCTCTTCTCTCATTTCCTCTTCTCTCCTCTGCTCCCCCCTCCCCCACCCTCCTCTTCTCTCATCTCCTCTTCTCTCCTCTCCCCTCCTCTTCTTTTCTCTCATCTCCTATTCTGTTCTCTCCTCTACCCTTTTATCCTTTCCTCTCCCCTCTCATCTCCCCCACCCTAATCTTCTCTCCCCCTCTCTTCTCTTCTCTTCTCTTCTCTCCTCTTCTCTCATCTCCTCTTCTCTCCCCTCTCCCCACCTCCTCTTCTCTCATCTCTTCTCTCCTCTCCCCTCCTCTTTTTTCTATCATCTCCTCTTCTCTCCTCTCTTCTTTTCTCCTTTCCTCATCACCCCCTCGTTTCTCCCCCTCTCTTCTCTCATCTCATCTTCTCTTCTCCCATTTAATCTCCCCTCTCCTCTCCCACACCCCTATTCTCTCCTCTTCTCTCCTCTCCTCTTCTCTCCTCTCCTCTTCTCTTATCTCCTTTCCCCTCCTCTCCCCTCCTCTCCACCCATCTCTTCTCTCCTTCCCTCTCCCCTCTCCTCTCCCCACCCCCCTCTTCTCTCATCTTCTCTCCTCTCCCCTGTTCGTCTATTTTCTTCTCTTTTCTCCTCTTATTTCTTCTCTTCTCCTCTCCTCTTCTCTTCTCCTCTCCTCCTTTCAGATTTTAAAGTTGAAGGCAGAGGCGAGGTTAGACCTTCTAAGACAGGCTGGTGTTGCTGTGGATACTTGGCTGAAGAGTGCCATGAACCAGGTACGTGTGTGTGTGTTTGTGTGTGTGTATACATATATATATATGTGTGTGTGTGTGTGTGCGTTTGTAAACATTCTCTGTGTTGCAGGTAATGGAGGAGCTGGAGAATGAACACTGGGTGGACTACACTACCCATGACCCCTCACTCTTGGTGAGACTCCTCCCCTCACCATAATCACCACACTACGTTATGATGCGACTGGCATGTTGGAATCACTTTGTTGAAAATGTATTCGTGTACAAACAACCTACCATGATACCATGGCCATTGGTTAAACACATCATGAGAATACTATAAATGGACCATGTCTTAACCCTTATCTAGCCAAGGAAGACTGACTGAATACAGTTCTACTTTC
Organism: Notolepis coatsorum; assembly: GCF_963971535.1. NCBI lineage: Eukaryota > Metazoa > Chordata > Actinopteri > Aulopiformes > Paralepididae > Notolepis > Notolepis coatsorum. The sequence continues at coordinate 195,275,720 of NC_140165.1, forward strand.
AAACCCTATCTTAACTACCCTAGTAGTATTTGAATCCTAGCTTAACTACCTTAGCGGTTGTACATCTGTGTACATCTGTGTACATCTGTTTAATATCAGTCTTCGCTGTGGTAAATCAATTTAATGGGAGACTTAGCTGTGATAAATGAGTTAAATAAGAGTCTTAGCTGTGGTAAATCAATTTAACTCAATCAGCGCCAGACCCGATGATAGTCGGGTTATCTCGCCATGCGGGTTTTCATCGTTATTTCTTTTATTCAATATTTCCATTCATTACAGGCACACAGACTCGGGGTTAACATGGGGAATCATCCTGAGAATGCCAATGTGCAATACCGGCCGCATCCACCCAGGTGGCAGTATCGAGCACCCTCTGAAACATTATATCTTGGCCTGTGCGTCGATCAAAAGTCTCCGGTCTGACTTTTCTTTGTCGGGCAAGTGGAGCGGTTGTCTCGATCAGATTGAGAAGCATCAAATGCTCCCGATACATGATGTGTGGCGGATTATGTTGGCGACACAATCGACAACATATGTGTGTAACGTTACTCCACAACGTATGCCGTTGGTGACGATCAAAGCATCAAAAACGACCCCCCCCCCTTTCATTCATTCATGAGGAAACATAATACCGATAATATAGATTTGATTTCGAAATAGTAGCGTGTACAGGCGAGAAACGGCAACGCTTTTAGTGAAATGCACGTATTGCTGCATAGCGTCGTTTTCTGGGATTAGACAGGATAACTCTACAACTATACTTATATTCACCACGGTATAAAACGGGAATGTATGGATGCATTTTTTTTTTTTCACATATTGAACGATAGATAGCCGATGGGCCATAGTATTGTATCCATAGCTATAATATAGTTATAGACCTGCAAACACCGCCACTTATTCCTATCTCTTAGAGCTTGGCGTGGTAAGTACAAACGATGCTCAACTGCGTGGCATCCATTGAGTTAATGAGTCTTAGCTGTCATAAATCAGTTTAATAGCAATCTTAGCTGTGGTAAACCAGTTTCATAGCAGTCTTAGCTGTGGTAAATGTGTTTCATGGGAGTCTTAGCTGTGGTAAATCAGTTTAATGGGAATCTTAGCTGTGATCAATCAGTTTAATAATAGTCTTAGCTTTGATCAAGACGTTTATAGCAGTCTTAGTTGTGATTAATCAGATTAGTAGTAGTTTCAAGTTTCAAGTTTCAAGTTTCTTTAATAGTTGTCATACAGAAGTACAGAATACTTTTGTACAAAATGCTTCTTACTGTTGCGCTCCAGAGACTGTGCATGACAAGATAAGTATGAAATAAAAACATAGTAAAAATTAGAAGAAAAAAAAAAAGAGGTCACAGTGTTCAGTTTAGACATATGTACAATGTTCGTAGACGTAGTTACCATACAATATACAATACTGTGCAGTGTACTAATATACAATACTATATAGTGCAAGGCATAAATGGACGAGGTGCAGTTTAGGTACAATTCACAGTAGGTGTACGAGTTGTAGTGCAAATCCTTTATCAATAAATATAAAGTGTAAGTGTGTTTGTGTGATCTAAAGTGTGGAGAGTGGGTGCTGCAGTGTGTTGTTTGTTTGAGTGAGTGTGTGTGTGCGTGTGGGTGTGTGTGCTGTGTGCATTTGATGGTTGTTGCATAGTGATTATTGTTCGTTTAGCGATTATTGTTCGTTTAGCAGCCTGATGGCCTGGGGATAGAAGCTCCTTCTGAGTCTTTCTAGCCACAGTAGTCCTAGCTGTGGTAAATCAGTTTCATAGCAGTCTTAATAGTCTTATATTAGTTGTGTAAATCAGTTTAATAGCAGTCTTAGCTGTGGTAAATCTGTTTAATGGGAGTCTTAGCTGTGATGAATCTGTTTAATATGAGTCTTAGCTGTGATGAATCTGTTTAATATGAGTCTTAGCTGTGATGAATCTGTTCAATATGAGTCTTAGCTGTGATCATAGCAGTCTTAGTTATGATAAATCTTAGCTGTGGTAAAATAGTTTCATAGCAGTCTTAGTTATGATAAATCTTAGCTGTGGTAAAATAGTTTCATAGCAGTTTTAGCTGTGGTAAATCAGTTTAAAAGCAGTCTTAGATTTGGTCAATCAGTTTAAGAGGAGTCTTAGCTGTGTACATTAGTTTAATAGGAGTCTTAGCTGTGGCAAATCAGTTTAATAGCAGGTGTAGCTGTGGTAAATCAGTTTCATAGGATTCTTAGTTGAGGTTAATCAGTTTAATAGGAGTCTTAGCTGTGATAAATCAGATTAGTAGGTGTCTTAGCTGTGGTAAATTATTTAAACAGCAGTCTTAGCTGTGGTAAATGTGTTCAATAGGAGTCTTAGCCATGGTAAATCAGTTTAATAGGAGTCTTGGTTGTGTAAATCAGTTTAATAGGAGTCTTAGCTCAGTCATTTGTCTCACATATGCGCACACACACACCCCTCATATGCACTCACATACACGTACAATATGTACATACACAAACAAATATGTACAGTATGTACACATACATACACACACACACACACACCTGTTTTTCTGCGCTGGTGTAGAGTTTACTGTGTCAACACAGATCTGATGACTCAGTTTATCAGGCACACAGTGACTTAGTACACACACACACACACACACACACACACACACACACACACACACACACACACACACACACACACACACACACACACACACACACACACACACACACACACACACACACACACACACACACACACACACACACACACACACACACACACACACACACACACACACACGCGCACACACACACACACACACACACACACACACACACACACACACACACACACACACACACAGTCACACTGTATTGTTGTGACCAGGTCAGATTTCTTTGTCTCATGGATCTTTCTACTATTTGGTTCATGTGCTCCACCTGTCAGCCAATCAGCTTCCCTGGAGGACAGGGGAGGGTGGGGCCAAACCAGATGAAACCCTGGAGCTTTTATACCTGTCAGTAGGAGTCACACCAATGGAGAGAGAGAGAGAGAGAGAGAGAGAGAGAGAGAGAGAGAGAGAGAGAGAGAGAGAGAGAGAGAGAGAGAGAGAGAGAGAGAGAGAGAGAGAGAGAGAGAGAGAGAGAGAGAGAGAGAGAGAGAGAGAGAGAGAGAGAGAGAGAGAGAAGAGGGGGCACTGAATATATATATATACAGATATAGAGAGGGAGAGACAGACAGACAGACAGAGAGAGACAGAAAGAGAGAGAGAGACAGAAAGAGAGAGAGAGAGACACAGAGAGAGGCATACACAGAGAGAGGCATACACAGAGAGAGAGACTGAGAGAGAGAGTGGGGACAGCAGCTGGACCTGGACAGTGTTGGAACATTCAGTCCTATCACCTAAAGGAGAGTAAGTGATTATCTGCTTCAACTGTAATTAGTTTGATGATAAAAGGGTTGATGAGATGTTTTAGTGAACCAGGCAGCTGGATCAGCTCAGTCCACTCTGTGTTGTCAGTCTCCCACTAGGCCATCTAGTTAAGACCTGTATTAACATATTAACATATACAGCAACTGACTGTATCAACAGTACACGTTTTATTTAACCTTGTAGTACTACAGAAGTTTGTACTGGTTTCTAAAGCTTGACCTTTGTTTGTGTGGGTGTGCACTTTGGGTGTGCTTTTGCCGGTGTGTGTCTGTCTGTCTGTCTGTCTGTCTGTCTGTCTGTCTGTCTGTCTGTCTGTCTGTCTGTCTGTCTGTCTGTCTGTCTGTCTGTCTGTCTGTCTGTCTGTCTGTCTGTCTGTCTGTCTGTCTGTCTGTCTGTCTGTCTGTCTGTCTGTCTGTCTGTCTGTCTGTCTGTCTGTGCGTGCGTGCGTGCGTGTGTGTGTGTGTGTGTGTGTGTGTGCAGGGTAAGGTGGAGCGTGAGGAAGGTGAGGAGTGTGAGGAGAACATGGAGGTTTTTGACGACAGCAGCTCCAGTCCCTCTGGAACCCCGAGAAGCTACCCTTTCACCTGCAAGGTCCTCTACTCATATAAGGTACTTAACCCTAAAAACACAGTCTTATTTAACCAGGCTAGTAGACTATAAGAGCACATTCTTATTTAACCTCTTAAGCATACCCCCCCATTAGGCGGCTGGGTGGCGCAGCGGTCTAAACGCTCGTCACCAACGCGTGAGACACCGGTATCGAATCCGGCTGTCAGCGTTGCCTCCGGCTTGGGCCGGCCGTCATACTGACTCAATTGGCAGAGTCAGTGGGAGGGGAGTCGATGGGTGGTAATCCGGTCGTTGTAAACAGCGACTCCTACAGGTCGGTCAGGGCGCCTGCACAGCAAGGACAGGAGATGTCGAGGGTAGTGTGAGCCTCCCACACGTTACACCTCGCCAATGAGAGTCCGCGCTGGCAGGTGAAAAGAAGTGGCTGGCTGACTCTGCATGTATCGGAGGGGACGCGTCTATTCTTATCCGCGTTATTTTTTTCCGTAGCCGCATTTTGCGGAGACGCTCTCTGATTGGCCACTTCATGTGACATGTGCGCCCAATCGTGTGACGCCTGTTTCTACACCGGTTAAGCTTAGGCACTCTTTCGAAGTTGGTTAAGGTTAGAGTTTGTCTTAGAGCAGGGCGATAGAACACCAGCCCTGATTACAAACTCTAACCTTAACCAACTTCGAAAGAGTCGCTTTAAGCTTAACCAGTGATAAACTAGGCGTTAGGTAGTTTGCAGGCTGTTAGACCCGGAAATGGGCAAAGACACAGCTCGTCAAGCAATTGGGCGCACATGTCAGTGGCCAATCAGAGAGCGTCAGTTAGTGGCCAATCAGAGAGCGTCTCCGCAAAATGCGGCTACGGAAAAAAACAACGCTTCTTATCCTAACGGATTTATGCTTCCGCGTTTGTGTTTTGCCCTCTGATTGGCCACTGACGTTTCTGGTCACGCCAATCGTGTGACGGCAAGTTCTTTTGCCGGTTAAGCTTAGGCACTCTTTCGAAGTTGGTTAAGGTTAGAGTTTGTCTTAGAGCAGGGGGCGATAGAACGCCAGCCCTGATTCCAAACTCTAACCATAACCAACTTCGAAAGAGTCGCCTAAGCTTAACCAGTGATAAACTAGGCGTTAGGTAGTTTGCTGCTTGTCGAGGCGGAAATGGGCGCGTCACGCGATTGGGCGCACATGTCACATGACCAGAAACGTCAGTGGCCAATCAGATCGCACCAGAAACGGCAGTGGCCAATCAGATTCGCAAAACGCGAACGCGGAAGCATAAATCCGTTAGGATAAGAATAGATGCGGAGGGGACATGCGATATATTCTTCAACCCTCCCTACGACGACCATCACATGCGAGCAATGATCAAGACAGGGGAGGGGGGAATTGGCACGACTAAATTGGGATGGGAGAAAAACAGAAAAAGAAGGAGAAAAAGTGGATAAAAAAAGCATACCCCCCATTTTGCAGAAAACAAAAGGGTCTCTTTTGAAAGGTAACATTCTGAAGTAGCTGACACAATAAAGAGAAATCACTTCGAGTGCTAATGTATTAGAGAAACAGAGGTTTGAACACACTGAAATAAAATATTTTCTCCTTACTTTTGTGTTGACTTGTTGCCAGATGCCTGTTTTTGGGTTCCAGATGAGAGGTAGGAGCTGGAAAACATAACGGTTCCATAGCCTGAAGTCTTATAGTCATACAGTCCAAAGTTTATAAAAATCCCATAATTATCCAAAATGGCCGTCCACTTCAATTAATTCAGACGTGCAAGTTAGGACAAAGGACTTCTTCGTCACCTTCCCCCACTCTCACCCGCTTGTCTGGAATTGCTTTTGGAGCAGACGCTTCTTGGCTATAACGGTGGTCAATAATTTTCGCCATCAGTGGTGACTGGTCAGTTCGGGACCGTATACAGTCGGATGTGGTCACTTGACGGAGCGGCCTGTCAAATGACGCTCGCCGGATGTTTTGTCTTGTAACTCGAGAATGGAATCACACAATAGGTTGAGTGGGGTGACGATCGAAAGGCAGCAAATTCAACTTTCCAACAATGTATTGGTTGAATGGCCGTTCGGACGAGTGACCACGTCCGGTTGTGCACGGTCCTTAACTGACCGGTCACCGTCTGCTCCGAAAACTATCCCAGACCGGCGCTCAGAGTGGGGGAAGGTGAAACAAGAAGACGAAGAAGTCCATTGTTTTGACGAGAGCCTCTGAATGATTGGAAGCGGACGGCCATTTTGGATAATCATGGAGAACTTTTACTGGTACACACATTACAAAAACCTTTGTAAAACATACATTTTCCGTGGGGATTTTTATAAACTGTGGACCTGTACTACATAAGACTTCAGGCTATGGAACCATTATGTTTTCCAGCTCCTACCTCTCAGCCGGAACTCAAAAACAGGCATATGGCAACCAGTAAACAGAAATGAGAGTACACAAAACTTTTACTTCAGTGTGTTCAAACCTCTGTTACTCTATTTCATTAGCACTCAAAGTGATCTTTATTGTGTAAGAAACTTCGGAATGTTACCTTTCAAAAGAGACCAGACTCGTACATGTGCTATAAGTATAAAGTATAATAAATAGCAGATTACTTTGGGTATGCAATCATCAAAAAAAATAAAGAAAACTAGCCCCATTTTTGCCCGATCCTTAAGAGGTTAACCAGGCTAGTTAACTAAGAACACGTTCTTAGTGTTGAACCTCATAACGTCCGATGGCCCTCATACGGGCCGCTGTGCCCATGTGCGGGATGTGCATGCTTTGGTTCTCGAGTTATAAGACGATATATCCGGCGAGCGTAATTTGACCGGCGAGCATCAAATGACCACCTCCGGTTCAAAACGGTCCTGAACTGACCAATCACCGCTGATGGCGAACATTTTTGACCACCATTGTAGCCAACAAGCTTCCGCTCCGAAAGAGACTGCAGCCGAGCGGGTGAGAGTGAGGGATGGTAGTGAAAGTTGAAGAAGAAGACCGTTGTTGTGACTGAAGCGTCAAGTCGATGGCCATCTTGGATAATCACGTTGTATTTTTCCCGTACACACTTTACCAAAACCTTTATCAAGCACTCATTTTTTTATGGATTTTTATGGAATTTGGACCTGTACTACATAAGACTTCAGGCTATGGACCCGTTATGTTTTCCAGCTACTACCTCTATGCTGGAACCCAAAAACAGGAATCTGGTGACAAAGTCAACACAAAAGTAAGGAGAAAATATTTCATTTCAAACCTCTATTTCTCTAATACATTAGCACTCAAAGTGATTATTCTTTATTGACTCAGCAACTTCAGAATGTTACCGTTCAAGCGAGACCAGACTCATGCATGTGCTATAAGTATAAAGTATAAAGCTAAGCTTTGCAAAAAAAGTATGCAAATTGCGTGAACAGCCATCTTGTATAATCACGCTGTATTTTTCCGGTACACACTTCACCAAAACCTTTCTCAAGCACAAATTCTTTCATGGATTTTTATCAAATTTGGACCTGTACTACAAAAGACTTCAGGCTATGGAACCGCAGTGTTTCCCAGCTACTACCTCTATGCTGGAACCCAAAAACAGGAATCTGGCGACAAGTCAACACAAAAGTAAGGAGAAAATATTTAATTTCAGTGTGTTCAAACCTCTATTTCTCTAATACATTAGCACTCAAAGTGATTCCTCTTTATTGACTCAGCAACTTTTGAATGTTACCTTTCAAAAGAGACCAGACTCATGCATGTGCTATAAGTATAAAGTATAAAGCTAAGCTTTGCAAAAAAGGTATGCAAATCGTGTGAACGGCCATCTTGTATAATCACACTGTATTTCTCCGGTACACACTTTACCGAAACCTTTCTCAAGCACAAATATTTGAATGGATTTTTATAAAAATTTGACCTGTACTACATAAGACTTCAGGCTATGGAACCGCAGTGTTTCCCAGCTACTACCTCTATGCTGGAACCCAAAAACAGGAATCTGGTGACAAGTCAACACAAAAGTAAGGAGAAAATATTTTATTTCAGTGTGTTCAAACCTCTGTTTCTCTAATACATTAGCACTCAAAGTGATTTTTCTTTATTGCAACTTCAGAATGTTACCTTTCAAAAGAGAGATTATAAAGTTTAAAGCTAAGCTTTGCAAAAAAAGTATGCAAATCGCTTTTGTTTTCTGCAAAATGGGGGGTGTGCTTAACCTCTTAAGCCCTAGCCCTATTTTCTGAAAATCCGCCTAAAATACATACCTAAGTAAATGGAAGATTGCTCCACTTCTACAAGGTCCATTAGCATGTTCTTGGTATCTAGGGACATCTAAGGATCTCTGGGAATGTATTCCCAGTGTCCGAAATATTGTGTCTGTTACTAGGCTTGAGTAAATTATAATGAACCAAAGGAGAATATCAATAATTTTTCTTTTTCTTTCATCTTTGATGGTGAATAACACCATGCTAAAATTGAACAGACATGAACAATCTACTGAGCTCATTCCTTCTTGAGATCACGTGTACAAAAGCAAATTAATAAAGGGAAGATGATTAAACAGAAGGTTTTGTAGAAACAGTACTGAATTCTGCCATCCGGACACATGCAATTTGAAATATGATTATATAATATAGAATATCAGGGCTATAAATGACCTTATTATGGCCAAGTCGCACATCTAAGGATTGGGCCAAATCTCCCCTTTCCAATGGCAGAGTTCAATCTGGATTTAGTATCACCAGGCGTGATTCACAAACCGTGAATGAAATCTCAGTTACTTTTTTATAATGTACATTTCTCTGCCATATTTCATCAGATTGCAACGCTGTTTTTTGTTTAGTTTTTTGAAATTCTAAAACCCATCGAAAGCCTTGGGGCTCTTCTCTCAAAATACTACACTCAAGTTAGGCTGCGCCAAATCCTCGCGTCAATCCTTGCCTTTTTACGACTCGATGCCCTGAGATTTCTATATATATATTTCTAATATATCTCATATTTCACTTATAACACTTAAAACCATTGGTAAACAAACGTAGTGCTGAAAATATACACTTTGCCTGCTGTTTTGACAGGGTTAGGGTCTTTGCTCTTGGCTACATTTGGAGAAAAAAAACGCAAAATTAATTCATACATTCTGTAGAGATGGATTTATGGCGTGATGTCATTCTTGGTCCGGTACCATACCGCTCGGGCTTAAGAGGTTAAGATAACGAAGGACAGAAAAGCTGTCTGTTTCGTTCAATCTGGGCCAGTTTGATGAGATAGCACAGAGAGGGGACCGGGAGAGAGCTTTGCACAGAGAGAGAGCACGGGGAGAGAGAAGAGTCATTATGCTTAGCTAAATCTTTCATTTAATTTATCTAATCTGAAGACTTTCTATTTGCATTTCATTCTGTTTAGAATCCTCTGTAGTTAAATATTCTAATTGAACTGGACCGTGTAAGGTTTTGTTCATCTTGCTCCGGAAAAATTGTGATTGATCCAGACTTAGGGTGGAATGGCAGGAATTCCATCGTTATCAAGAGGCCTCATAAAAAACACACAACGCAGAGACAAGAATCATAGAGGCAATCAAAAGATGGATATCGTAATATCTAACATCTCTCTCTGTCTCTATTGCTCTCTCTCTGTCTCTATCTCTGTTTCTCTCTCTTTCTGTGTATGTGACTCTCTGTCTCTCTGTCTCTTGCTGTCTTCTCTCTATCTGTGTCTCTCTATTTCTGTTTCTTTCTCTGTGTCTCTCTCTCTGTCTTTCTCTTTGGTTCTCTCTCTGTCTCCCTCTCTCTCTCTGTCTGTCTCTCTATCCCTCTCTCTGTCTGTGTGTGTGTGTCTGTCTCTCTTTCTCTGTCTCTCTCTTTCTCTGTCTCTCTATTTCTAGGCATCTCAGTCAGATGAGTTGACTATAGATGAACAGGAGATGCTGGAGGTCATCGAGGATGGAGACATGGAGGACTGGGTTAAGGTGATGTAACACACACACACACACAGTAGGGGTGTAACGGTACACAGAAGCCACGGTTCGGTACGTACCTCGGTTTTGGGGTCACAGTTCGGTACGAGTTCGGTACAACAGGAAACAAATATTTATAATGATTATTATATTATTATATATTTATAATAATTATTATAATTATTATTATTAAATAGAATACATTTTTATTAAAGGGGACATGCATTATAAATAGCCTTTTCCAGTGTTTAGCATGTTTTCCTAGCAATTGGGGATTATATCAATGTGGTCTGTGTCATTAATTATCATATTGACTCATCAGTCTAGTCTCGAGTTCACGAGATCCTCCCTCACTCAACTAAGCTGTTCTGATTTGACGGTATTGCTGATGTGAATAGGGTACTGATTTGCATAACTAACGCCCCCTCTATGGTTGACAGCGACAGCAGAGTGAGTGGAAATATCTTCACTTCCTCAAACAGAGCGAGGCAGAGAGAGAACGAGCGAGCGAGAGAGAGGGAGAGAGAGAGATAGAGAGGGAGAGAGAGAGAGGAGCTTCTGTCGGGGAAACAAACACACACGCATTTTACACGCATTTGACGCGCGGGGCTTCTCCCTGGTAGAGAGAGAGAGAGAGAGAGAGGGACCGCAGTGCAGGAGTGTGTGAAACACAAACACACGCATTTTACACACAACCTGACGCGCAGGGCTTCTCCCTGATAGAGAGAGAGAGAGAGAGAGAGAGAGAGAGAGAGAGAGAGAGAGAGAGAGGGACCGCGGCGCAGCTGTGAGGGGAGAGTAGCACAGAAGAAAGTTTGTGTGTGTGTGTCTTTCCATTGGTTAACATTATTAGGTGAACAAGAAAACATTTTCAGCCTATTGTAATGACCCTGCTGTGTTACAAAATTCATTCATGGTTTTGTTTCAGTGACACCTGTAGTAAGGGGGAGGGGAGTGCACGTTAATTTGTTCTGTCGGCATGTCATCATGCCTTTACAAGTTTCAACTTTTTATTCATCATCTAAATGTGGCAATACAAGTTTGATATTCAACGTTAAATGAATGACTTTCTGTCATTCATTCCGGAGGAATGGAAAGCGAACATGACAATAACAATTTATAAAAGGGAAAGGAGATGCACTTGAATGTGGAAAGTACAGAGGAGTTAGACTGCTGGAACATGGAATGAAGGTTTTTAACATGGAATGAAGGTTTTTGAGAGGGTGTTGGAGGAAAGGCTGAGAAGATTGATACATGTGGACAGGAGACAGTGTGGATTTTGCCCAGGAAGATCAAACAACCGATGCAAATTTTTTGTATTTAGGCAGATGCAGGAAAAGTATAGAGAGAATAAAAAGAGATTATATCACGTTTTTGTAGATCTGGAAAAGGCATTTGACAAAATACCAAGGACTGCTATAGAATGGGCGCTTAGGAGACAGAAGATATCAGAGATGTCACAATTGGTGGTGAGGACAGGACCCAAATGCAGACAGGGAGGTGAGGTTTTCAGTCCAGTTAGTAATACACGAAACAAGGGATAAACGTAACATAAACACACACTCTAACTAACAAGGGGAACACTTACTGAACGAGGCAGTGGAGACAAGGAATAAATAGCAAACGACACGATACGATATCCAGAACACGAGAACAAACGACATCTAGGAAACTAGCACTAATGACATCCAGGGAACAATGACAATGAACGCACACAGAGACCAGGAAACATGGCACTTGAATACGTAAGGGATAATGTATAGCTACGAGGTCATTGTCGCAAAATAATTGACCGACACGGAGTTTAAAATACCGAAAAACTGTAAAAATTAATTTTACAAAATCGACAAGACGAGATCAAATGCAGACGCAGTTGTTCTGTGGCTCTGTCAGCCCAAATAAAGTGATTATTATTATCGCCGGCAGCCCGGCAGGTGTGTCTAATTGCACTGAAACAGTGTGTGTCAGTGGGGCTTGATTGTGAATAGCTGCGCACAGCGGTCATTATTGTTCCACAGAGGTCCGTTATCGAGTAATATCGGACCTCTGACGAGCGCTATTGACCAATCACAAGCAAGCATTTCGGCGAATGTGAAAACGCCATGTAATAAACATGGATAATTGACATGAGACACACTAGGGCTGATTATAACAAGAGACACCTGGGAGGGGAAACAGACTGACAAGGACTACAAGGAACTACAACTATGGAAGACAAGACACACATGGGACCGAACAGTCAGACTATAGACTAAGACTAAACAGATAACCAGTGATGGGAATAACGGCGCTATAAGTAATGGCGTTACTAACGGCATTAGTTTTTTCAGTAACTAGTAATCTAACGGATTACTCTTCCAATCTCAATAACGCCATTACCGTTACTGCAAATAAATGCGGTGCGTTACTATGAATGAACCTGTTTCTTTCATCAGACAGATATCTGCGCTGAGGGGCAATATGTTCTTCCTTGTTTAGGGCGCAAATTCTCCACTCATCTCCTCTGCAAGCACTGCTCCACTGTGTGTGTCTGTCTACTCTGGTCCAATCACATTCAGCGTCCCGTCAGCGTGTCTCCCCCCACCCACAGTCTGCGAATCAGAGCAGAGTAGGGCGGGTCTTCACGGAATGCATGTTGTCTTTCAGCGGGGCGAGTCAGAGCGAGTTGACAGCGCATTGACAGGTAGTCTAATCTGCGTGTACTGTAGCTAGTAACCTCATTCCCAGTTGTAGCCTAGTTTCGCCAGCAGGCAGTTAGTAGAAAAATGTGGCATGTTCAAAGAAAGTAAAAGAAAAGTCGACAGTGAAAATCGCTGCAATTCAAAGCTGCATGGACTAAAAAATATGCGTGCATGCATCCTCCCAGAAAGCTGCATGGACTAAAAAATATGCGTGCATGCATCCTCCCAGCACCAAGAAACGGTAGCTCTTGTGAAGAGTGGCAATATGAAACGCCACTATGAAACAAAACAGTTATTTTGATGCAGCCTTTCCTCAGAATTCAGTGCTAAGAACCACAAAAATAAATGGAATGAAATCATATCAAGCTGCAAGCAGAATTATTGTTAAAAAAATGCACATGCATTTCCATAGCTGTGGATGAGTCCACTGACACCACTGAGACTGCTCAGTTGCTGGTGTTTGTGAGGTTTTAGTGAGTTTGTTTGTGAGAAGATTGGATCAGTTGTACTTTTTTTTGGAATACTTTAAACCCTTTTTTTGTGGAATATTTGATGTGGCCCAGCCTCACCCAGACTCTACCTCCAGCGGCCCCCAGGTAAATTGAGTTTGAGACCCCTGGTTTAGAATGATTCGATTAGATTCTTATATCTGTATGTTGTGTATGTCATAAATGTCATGAATTGAAAATGGGGGACCCTGATGTAAACAAGGCGAAAGTCTTTCTCTGATCTGCATCCCCTTAACAATTGTGTGTATTGAGCCGTACTGCTGTACCCATTCTGCAATCTGTTAATTAAAATGTTCAATCAATCAGTATATATTTGTTAGTTATTTTTGGTATAGTGCTTAACAAGCATAATTTAATGTTGCCCAGTTGTGGCCTGTTGAGGGGCAATACATATCAAAAGTTCCAAAACATCTATTGTATTTGTATGATCCACTATATAAACATAGTAATTATAATATCTACATACATGGCATTTGATTGGAGGCTAGTCTCACTTTGTCCCACAGCAACATTAAAATAGTTTAGATTTGTGTATGTTGTTTATGTAAAAAAAATATATTGAAAGTAACGCAATAGTTACTTTCTGAAGTAACTAGTTACTTTTATAATTTGTAACTGAGTAAGTAATTTAGTTACTTTTTGGAAGAAGTAACTAGTAACTGTAACTAGTTACTTTTTAAAAGTAACTTGCCCAACACCAGATAACACAATACAAGACAAGAAGAATACTAAATCAAACAGGGGAACATGAAGGGCAAGAGGGAGACAGAGAGAGAGAGCCAGAGAGGGAGAACACAAAGGAACAGAGATACAATGAACAAACATAAAGAAATGGGGAATAGTCCATGAACAAGTGAGGGGAATAGTCCATGAACAGGTGGGGGAAAAAGTCCATGAATAGGTGGGGGGTAAAGTCCATGAATAGGTGGGGAGAATAGAGCTTGACCAGGCGGAACATTACAAGAGAGACTTGTGAGAGCTGTAATGTCATTGTATGTGGGAGCCACTTCAAGAGTTAAGACAGTGGCTGGAACATCGGAGGACTTTGACATTGGAGTGGGGGTGCACCAGGGTTCGGCTCTTCCCACTGCTCTTCATTACTGTAATGGAGGAAGCAACAAGGGATTCACAAGGAGAAGGACCTTGGGAGCTGCTTTATGCTGATGATCTATTGCTGTCAGCAGATTCAGAGGAAGAAGTGAGGAAAATGTTTGTTGAGTGGAGGGATGGAATGAAGAAGAAGGGAATGAAGATAAATATCGACAAGACAAAGGTAATGATAACAGTGAGTGAAGGAGAGAGGATTCAGTCAGGAAGATACCCATGTGGAGTCTGTGGAAGAGGAGTGGGAGTAAACTCTGTGCTGTGTAAAGAATGTGACAAATGGTGTCACCAAAGATGTTCAGGTTTGTAAAATCTGAGGGGAGTGAGGGATTTTAGATGCCCCACGTGTGAGAGAGAAGAGGAGGAGGTGGTTGGAGATGGTGGTCTAGTGGGGTTCCCAAAGTGTTCAGGCCGCGACCCCCAAAATAACTGTTTCAGAGAGCCGCGACCCCCACTATTATAGGAGGTAAAAAAAAAATTATAAGAAAAAAAATCGTATTAATGTTTTTTAAATATTTTTTTATTAAAGGAAATGTATGGTTGAAACATGCAAACGTTCAAACACACACACTAATAAGCATTGGATTGGAGGCCGGACTGGGGAAATCATTCAGGCCAGGAAATATAGTGCAAATTATAGCCCCAGTCAGGCCACTTTTTAATTAAGCGGGGGGTCTGGGGGTCCCCCACCAGGAAGTTTTTTTGTTACAAAGACTTAATTTCCTGCATTCTGGTGCAGGCATTTTTTTTATTTGTACCCTTTAAATGCAAGTGTTTGTGATAGCATCACAAATTATTGTTAAAAAACAGGCTAGCATAATGTATGATTAGCAACAACACTGATTTTGATGGATTTTCAGTTTTTTTGTAATGTCAGATTGAAAAAAATACTCACTCTTACCATAAGGGACTAAATTGTCCTCTTCAAAAACGCCATAAAAATATGACAATATGTTGAAATAATTTACCACTTTTTCTTTCATAAATCTTTTATTCAACTTCAGCCCTGATCATAACACCACATATCCAATTCATTTTTTATTCTAACCCTTTAAATGCCAGTGTGTGTGATGGCATATATTTGCAATATATCAAATGCAAAGTAGATTTTTCTGGGGGGGGGGGGGGGGGTTATTACAGGCTAGCATAAGTCAATGATTAGCAACAACACAGATTTTGATGGATTTTTCGTTTTTTTGTAAGGGTCCCACCTCCACAAATCACATGCGGCTCCCTTTGTGTGTGTGTGTGTGTGTGTGTGTGTGTGTGTGTGTGTGTGTGTGTGTGTGTGTGTGTGTGTGTGTGTGTGTGTGTGTGTGTGTGTGTGTGTGTGTGTGTGTGTGTGTGTGTGTGTGTGTGTGTGTGTGTGTGTGTGTGTGTGTGTGTGTGTGTGTGTGTGTGTGTGTGTGTGTGTGTGTGTGTGTGTGTGTGTGTGTGTGTGTGTGTGTGTGTGTGTGTGTGTGTGTGTGTGTGTGTGTGTGTGTGTGTGTGTGTGTGTGTGTGTGTGTGTGTGTGTGTGTGTGTGTGTGTGTGTGTGTGTGTGTGTGTGTGTGTGTGTGTGTGTGTGTGTGTGTGTGTGTGTGTGTGTGTGTGTGTGTGTGTGTGTGTGTGTGTGTGTGTGTGTGTGTGTGTGTGTGTGTGTGTGTGTGTGTGTGTGTGTGTGTGTGTGTGTGTGTGTGTGTGTGTGTGTGTGTGTGTGTGTGTGTGTGTGTGTGTGTGTGTGTGTGTGTGTGTGTGTGTGTGTGTGTGTGTGTGTGTGTGTGTGTGTGTGTGTGTGTGTGTGTGTGTGTGTGTGTGTGTGTGTGTGTGTGTGTGTGTGTGTGTGTGTGTGTGTGTGTGTGTGTGTGTGTGTGTGTGTGTGTGTGTGTGTGTGTGTGTGTGTGTGTGTGTGTGTGTGTGTGTGTGTGTGTGTGTGTGTGTGTGTGTGTGTGTGTGTGTGTGTGTGTGTGTGTGTGTGTGTGTGTGTGTGTGTGTGTGTGTGTGTGTGTGTGTGTGTGTGTGTGTGTGTGTGTGTGTGTGTGTGTGTGTGTGTGTGTGTGTGTGTGTGTGTGTGTGTGTGTGTGTGTGTGTGTGTGTGTGTGTGTGTGTGTGTGTGTGTGTGTGTGTGTGTGTGTGTGTGTGTGTGTGTGTGTGTGTGTGTGTGTGTGTGTGTGTGTGTGTGTGTGTGTGTGTGTGTGTGTGTGTGTGTGTGTGTGTGTGTGTGTGTGTGTGTGTGTGTGTGTGTGTGTGTGTGTGTGTGTGTGTGTGTGTGTGTGTGTGTGTGTGTGTGTGTGTGTGTGTGTGTGTGTGTGTGTGTGTGTGTGTGTGTGTGTGTGTGTGTGTGTGTGTGTGTGTGTGTGTGTGTGTGTGTGTGTGTGTGTGTGTGTGTGTGTGTGTGTGTGTGTGTGTGTGTGTGTGTGTGTGTGTGTGTGTGTGTGTGTGTGTGTGTGTGTGTGTGTGTGTGTGTGTGTGTGTGTGTGTGTGTGTGTGTGTGTGTGTGTGTGTGTGTGTGTGTGTGTGTGTGTGTGTGTGTGTGTGTGTGTGTGTGTGTGTGTGTGTGTGTGTGTGTGTGTGTGTGTGTGTGTGTGTGTGTGTGTGTGTGTGTGTGTGTGTGTGTGTGTGTGTGTGTGTGTGTGTGTGTGTGTGTGTGTGTGTGTGTGTGTGTGTGTGTGTGTGTGTGTGTGTGTGTGTGTGTGTGTGTGTGTGTGTGTGTGTGTGTGTGTGTGTGTGTGTGTGTGTGTGTGTGTGTGTGTGTGTGTGTGTGTGTGTGTGTGTGTGTGTGTGTGTGTGTGTGTGTGTGTGTGTGTGTGTGAGCGAGAGAGATACAGACGCAGCGCTCAAAAATCAAACCAATTCTGCTGCTTGTCTGCTGCTTGTCTGCTGCTTGTTGCTGCTTGTGTGCCACTTAAGTCTAGTACTCAGGTGTTAATTTTCCGGGGCTGGTGGCTGGGTGAACAAAGGGAGCACTTAACTTAAGTGCTTCCCCAGGGAGGGGGTCGGGGGCTACTGCCCTCAGACCCCCAAAATAATTTGTATATGGGCAGTCTGACTTGGGGTACTGACCATATATTAGTGTTGCAATGCATGATAAGTAAACAGTGAAAAAAGCTAAGAAATCCGATGGGGCTGGGACATTTGGGACGAATACAAATTTAAGATGAAAATCTGCCCAGCCTGTGGGAGGAAGTGGAGGTGTGAAATGTGGCCTGGTCAAGAACAATAGGAGTCACACAATCAGTTTGGAGTGCAGTGGTGGAGGAGTGGTAGAGGAGCAGTAGAGGTTTGAGTTTTGAGCGCTGTATCTGTAGAGAGAGATAGTTCTCCAACCTGTGTGAGTTGCAGTGATCTCTGCAACTAGAAACACTGGCCTGGCCGCGTGTAGCTTTTCTCCAACGCGTCCGTGTTTCCGGGTTCCCTTTTTGCGCTCTGATTGGCCAGGTCATGTGACATGTGCTCCAATCGTGGGACGGCAAGTTCTGCGCCTATTTCCGGGTCGAACAGCCTGCAAACTACCTAACGCCTAGTTTATCACTGGTTAAGCTTAGGCGACTCTTTCGAAGTTGGTTATGGTTAGAGTTTGGAATCGCCATGCTCTAAGACAAACTCTAACCTTAACCAACTTCGAAAGAGCGCCTAAGCTTAACCAGTGTAAAAACTTGTGGTCCCACGATTGGGCGTACATGTCACATGACCTGGCCAATCAGCGACGCGGAAACACGAACGCGTTGGAGGAAGGCTTCAAGCGGCCTGGCCTGCTTCTAAGTTCAGTGGCCTGACTGCATACATTTTATTTTTTGGTAATCTATATATTTTTAAGTCCTTTACAGACATGTTAAAAACAGCAAACAGCAAACATCAGCAAAGCCGAAATAATTTAATAGAAAATAAAACAGGATTTATAGGCAGATTGATAAAACTGTTTAGGCAATCAGAGCTGACCTAAACCCATAACCTTAGGAAAAACATGTAATATACAGATGTGTTTTTGGGAAATTGATTTCAAGGTGAGATATGGACGGACGTCTCAAGGTGGTTTGAAAGATCTTTGAGAAGATCGGAGGAGGGGGGATGTTGAGAGGGGTGGAGGAGATGATTGTGGATGGGCGGAGGCCGAGAGGGAGACTGAAGCAGACGTGGAGGGCATGTGTGGAGAATGATATGAGGGATCTGGAGATACATGAATACATGGCACAAAACCGTGCCCAGTGGCGTGGAGTCATTGCCCGTCCAACCTCACTGTAGTGGGAAAATAGGGACATAAAACGAAGATGATGATGTAGTTTCACCTAGTGTCAAGTAGTAAAGTAAAGTAAAGATATTGAGCATACATTTATAAAATGTGAAACCCTAGTTTCACCTAGTGTCATATGAGACGTATTCGTCGTATGGCTGGATGTACCGAACCGTGACGTCATGGGACGCGCACGCGCACACACAGAGAGCATTCACATAAGCCCATTTCTTTTTCACTTCAGCCGCTGTGCGCTCCTCTCCTGACATGTTACCTCACCTGTTAACTCGTCCCATGTCGCTTTTTCTGGGTGGCCTTGTACCCATATTGACACTACTAAATAAGATGTCACGCTTAGATGTCATGTTCTACAGTATGACTTACTACTGTATCACTGTACATATTAATACTACAACTCTGTACATGCATCTGATGAGCACTTTTAGTCAGTAGTATTTATATATTTTATACCAGGTTTAATTACCTGGTCATTGTATGTTACTATTGCACTTTACTGTTACATTTGTACTCTGGTTAGATGCCAAACTTATTTTCATTGTATTGTACTTGTGCTGTATAATGACAATACATTTGAATCTAATCTAATCGAATTCAGTCGCAAATTGCTTTCGCGCTACCTGTTGAATATCTTCACAGGGGTCAGCACAACCAGAGTGCAATGCTTAGTCTCTGGCGGGGCGTTTCTGTATGCAAATTCAGGTGTCTACACTGTAGCGCCTTGAGATTAGTTCCACAAATATAAAGCGGCCTTACAAATTGAACACATTGGACGCCAGACACGACATAAGTCTGGTTAACTCGCCGAACGTTGGGGCACCAACCCTGAGAAAAGTCGGGTTTTCATCGTTATTTCTTTTATTCGATATTTCCCTTCATAATTCATCCATCCAGCCTGATGTTATCATTGGGAATGTGTCTGAGATCGCAAACTTCCAATACCACCCCTAACGCCTTGCGGCCGCTATTGCACATCCTTGGAATCCCTCTGGCTTGGGCTGTCAGTCTAAGAAGTCCGGTCCAGGTTTTCCTTCTCGGGCATGGTGAGCGGTTATAACACATGGATTGGGGAGACTCGAGCACTGCCGGTTCATGTGTTTTTGTGGATTATCTTGGCAACACGACCGACATCAATACTTGGAATGGTGATCAGATAATTAGAATATTATTTTTGCAGTACATCATAGACAAGGTATGTTATCAATCTTGCGTTGATCCGATAATTCCTTCCCCGCGATCGGAGCGTGTGTCTGTAATGTACTGTGTAACGTATTCCGTTGGTGATGATCGAAGCATAGAAACCCCCCCCCCCCCACCCTTTCATGCATGCATGATGAAACATAATACCGATAATCTAGCGTTGATTTCAGATTGATTGTTGATCCAAGCGAGGAATGGCACGCTTTATAGTGAAATGCAGTAAAACGCTGTTTGGCGGTGTTTCCTGGGATTACACAGAATTACTCTAAAACTATACTCATATTCACCACGGTATAAAACGGAAATGTATGGATGAAGAAATTATCTGTTTTTTGCATCTTGACCGGAAGAAACTCAATGACAATCGACTATATTATTAGATCCATAGCTATAATATTTAATATAGTTTTAGCACTGCAAACACCGGCATGTAGCCCCATTAATTACAGCTCTGGCACACACGGCCATACGCCCACAGCGACTTCTGCCGCTGAACCTGTTAATATACTATTATTATTATTATTATTATTACGAGCACCCTTTCAAGCGTGTGTGTGTGTGTGTGTGTGTGTGTGTGTGTGCGTGTGTGTGTGTGTGTGTGTGTGTGTGTGTGTGTGTGTGTGTGTGTGTGTGTGTGTGTGTGTGTGTGTGTGTGTGTGTGTGTGTGTGTGTGTGTGTGTGTGTGTGTGTGTGTGTGTGTGTGTGTGTGTGTGTGTGTGTGTGTGTGTGTGTGTGTGTGTGTGTGTGTGTGTGTGTGTGTGTGTGTGTGTGTGTCTCCAGGCTCGTAATAAGACAGGTCAAGTGGGTTATGTACCAGAGAAGTACTTGCAGTTCCCATCCTCCAGCAGTCTACTGAGCATGCTCCAGTCTCTGGCTGCTCTGGACGCTCGATCACACACGTCCTCCAACTCTACTGAACCAGATCTGCACCATGCCTGCCTCAACGGAGACACCGCCAGTAAGACACACACACACACAGACACACACTCTCACTCACATGCACACACAAACACACACACTGAGTTCAATAACACCTCCCATATTTCTCTATGACAAACAGTTCATGATATATCAAATGGGTGTGTCCTATACATATCGGTGTGGCTTAGGCATGGGGGGCGTGCTTAACCTAGACCAGCGGTCACCAACCTTTTCCAACTCAAGATCACCTATGATCTTCAACAGAGAAAGGCTAGATCTACCCACTCAAATTAACTGAGACATTTATTTTTTACTTTTAAATTGATATAATTTAATTGTACCCATAATTAAGCCAATAGATACAGCGTTCAATCTCTCAAAGTGATAAAAGGGAAAGAATTAAATACATAATGATAGTGTATACTTCTTCCTACTCCTTTTCGAACATGTAAATTGAGTTATGTTTTGCTTTTGTTTATTATTATAATTTCTTTTTCATTTCATTTCTTGAGATCTATGATTTGTTTTGATTTTATATTGTTTGTATTTATTTACAATGATTTCAAATCAAATCAAATAGTAGGATTTCATTTTTAATCCTATTCTTATTAGGGATGCACTGATATGAACATTTGCGGCCGATACCGATACCGATATTTGTGCCCTAAAATATATATTTCTAAAAGAAGATTTTATATATATATTTGTATGTGTCTATTCATTCTGTTTAAACCAATGGAGTTTTTCTTCACAGTTTCAGATAAAGATTAGGCTACACTAATATTATAGTATATGACTCTGGAGGTGTGCAGGAAGAAGGGTAATTAATATCACCTGTGCCTGGGAACCATTCAGTGTTTGTTTTGTTACAGAGAGAGGGTGAGGCCGGGTGCCTATATTTCTGTTGACCGCATTACGTTACCCAGTTACCATCGAAATCCATATAATATCTGCAAGAGCATGTAACCGAAGACTGAAATAAACACCCTTGAATTGCAGCTACGGACTCAGGATCATTCATTGGACTCGCGTGTTGGACAGATCTCCCTGCCCAAGCCCTCTCAGCGGCTTTTTACTTGTCACTTTAAAATAGTCGCGTTACATTTATAATAAATGATAAATGATGTAGCCGCTTGGCGCTCTGCGCTCCATCAAGACGTCACCATCACTTTCGTACCAACCATGCCCTTATTGGATTATTTATGTTGAAATAAGTTGATTACATTTTTTTTTTAAAGAGTAATTTAATCAGATTAATCACTTTATTCAAATTGAGGATTTAGTTTGAGGATATAAAACAAAATTATAATAAATTAACTGCCACTGCCATCGGTACATTTTATTGCAGTCAACAAGGCACATATCGGCCGATACCGATACGCAACCGATATATCGGTGCACCCCTAATTCTTATTAAAGGTTTACATTTGTATGTTGATACAAATTTAAAAAAATAAGTATAAAATACATAAAAACCTTTTTGAAAATGATAAAGGTCACATTTTCACTTAGGCTGGGACAACTTATGTAGCCTAAAACAAAACTCATGAAAAGTTCAAACTTTCTTTTTAAATGAAACACCAGTGTAAGACAGGAACAATCGGGGCTGTCCCTGACTAAGGATTTGGATAGTCGACTATGATTGGCCAAAATTTGCCATTAGTCCACTATTAGTCGACAAAAAAAAAGAAAAAAAAGAATAAAATATATATATATCATTCCATTTGGGCTGTGGGGGGTGCTTAATGTCTGAAGGAGTCAACTGAAGGCTTCTTGTCCTCTGCAAAAGCATGCAATTGGTCCACTGATGGATACATCTTGATATTTGGCTATAGTCTAGTGCAGGGGTAGGCAACCCTAGGCACGCGTGCCTGCATAGGCACGCGGGGGCATTTGCATAGGCACAGGGGGCAGCATAATTTTTTATTTATTTTTTTGCTTTGAAATATTATAGTGAAATATTTTGCACTGTTGTCGCATTTATCTTGTTGAAATCCTCCCACAGGTTCTTTTTCTACCACATATTTAATTGAGACCCTTTATTTGTTTATTATTTCAATGTAGCTGGAAATACATTGCTACATCATTCAGTAACATTTGCAGAGCCTTATAACAAAAACATTATTACGGTCACCATTGTGACCAGTGGGATTAATCAACAAATTGTATTATTTATTTTTCTATTTCATTGAACATTGCACATGTTAAAAGCATTTTTTTTTACTCAAAATGTGAGTATTACCAAGTCAACTTGTGTTCTTAAAACAATGACAATAAACATAGTTTTATTAGGTTGAAATAATGTGGTTGTGTACTTATTTTTCTGTTAACTTATTATGGATTTAAAACTGAAAACCGTAATGCACAGTAACTGAACTCAATATTTTTAAGTTCCTGTAACTTATTATTATATATTTTTTTACAGTGTAGTCTTGCGATCAATCAAAACGTATTTACACGATATACCTCACATTCACCCTCCATTCACATCCTGGTGTTCTCCATTAGGCCTGTAGGTGGAGCTATGACAGCACACGTACAGTACACACACCAATGGTGTGTGATGTGTCCAAAAATGAATGGGCAAATGTGAGTGAAATGGTCGCACTGTATGCAGCTGTTTGTCTGCATTGCATCCTCCCCCCCCAACTCAGATTTAGGGTTGATACAACCATCATAATAATATTGTTAATAATAACAATAACAATAATGATGTAATAATGTAAAAATCATTAAAAAGACCCGATTATGAGAAAAAAAAATTACGATGCATGGAATATTGTTGAGGCACACTAGTTACAACTATATTTCAAACAGGCACTCCATGTCAAAAAGGTTGCTGACCCCTGGTCTAGTGTGTTCATTAGATGGGTGAAATCCTCTTTCAGTGCCTCTGTGTCTGTTTTCTTAGGCAGTTAGCCTCTGGTATGCGTGCCATTAGCGTTAGCCACGCTTTTATGCCTCTTTTCTTTTGGAAAGAATGATTAAAAAAATGTATATATTTTTTTAAATAATTTTTTTAATAATTTTTTTTTGGTATTCGACTAAGAGGTTGGCAGTCGACTACGGCTCCTTTCGACCGATTAGTCGACTAATCGACTAATAGGGGTCAGTCAACAATGTATGCAAGTATAAAAAACATGTACATATTTAACATGAAACGGGTCCTCTCTTGTCTATTCCATGAGTCAAAACAGTGGATTACAAAACTGGGTCTGTCTTTCTAAAAATCCATGTAACAAAAACAATGTATTTTATTTTTTTGGACCAAATCAACAACAAGAATATCACAGTACAATAATAATAATAATAATAATAATAATAATAATAATAATAATAATAATAATAATAATAATAATAATAATAATACATAAAAAGATAACATAAGACATCAATTTAACCCATCATGACAAGACACTAATTGAGACAGCATGCACAATGACCATCCCGCGCCCCCTCCATCCCCATACCCAGCCGCCATGGTTCCAAACCCTCGAGGGCCCGAGTCCGGTCTCCCAGCGAGTCAAAGCATCAGCCTCTTTAACACCACAACCCGCTGAGGTCCCGAACCGGAAAAAGTAACTAGTTACAGTTACTAGTTACTTCTTCCAAAAAGTAACTAAATTACTTACTCAGTTACAAATTATAAAAGTAACTAGTTACTTCAGAAAGTAACTATTGCGTTACTTTCAAGTAAATTTTTTACATAAACAACATACACAAATCTAAACTATTTTAATGTTGCTGTGGGACAAAGTGAGACTAGCCTCCAATCAAATGCCATGTATGTAGATATTATAATTACTATGTTTATATAGTGGATCATACAAATACAAACACAATAGATGTTTTGGAACTTTTGATATGTATTGCCCCTCAACAGGCCACAACTGGGCAACATT
This sequence comes from Notolepis coatsorum, assembly GCF_963971535.1. Lineage (NCBI taxonomy): Eukaryota > Metazoa > Chordata > Actinopteri > Aulopiformes > Paralepididae > Notolepis > Notolepis coatsorum. The sequence goes on from NC_140165.1 coordinate 195,300,177, forward strand.
AAATTATGCTTGTTAAGCACTATACCAAAAATAAATACCAAATATATACTGATTGATTGAACATTTTAATTAACAGATTGCAGAATGGGTACAGTACAGTACAGCTCAATACACACAATTGTTAAGGGGATGCAGACCAGAGAAAGACTTTCGTCTTGTTTACATCAGGGTCCCCCATTTTCAATTCATGACATTTATGACATACACAACATACAGATATAAGAGTCTAATCTAATCATCTAAACTAATCTAATCATGACATTTAAGACATGCATGACATATATATAGCAGTGAGCACCTGAAGACTGTGCTATTAAACCAGGAAGTGCAGCACTATGTTGATAAGGCTGTAGCCTCCACTAGTGTATAGTGCCCTGCGCTGCAACACAACTAACAGAAGAGTGAACAAAAAATGCTCATGGACCCGCGGTCTGTTGTTGACTGCTCGCTTGTGTTGTTCATTGGATTAGTTTTGGATTATTTGGGCTCGCCAAACCAACTATCAAAACGTGCACGGACCGCGGTCTCACGTTGACTGAACTGTCGCTGTGTGTCAGACTCACGAGATAAAGCTGGGAACGAGGTTAGTGTCAGACCCTGGATGCTTTCAAACACCCGCCCACCTCTACCTCTGATTGGCTTACCATTACATTTGTGAGGATTCGCCTGTCCCTGGACCTTTTTCCTGTGTTTTCCCTGTCTACTCTCCTCAACAGCCCCCACCCTTGCGATGATTTACTCTCCTCTACTCTTCACCAGCCCCCACCCTTGGACATCCTTGATCCTCTACCTTCACGCACCTGTTGGGAGTTTGCAATCACCTCAGGAGAGTACATAGGTTGCAGACTCCCCTCCAGTCCTGGTCGGGTCGTTCTGTGTTCTGGACTCTGTGTTCGTTCTGTATCTGTATCTGTGTTCATGGAGTGCTGCACGTTACCATTCTGTACGTCACCATCACCTGCCGCGTCTCCGGCGTGAGACGACGGCCCAGCCATCACCACCTGTCGCCGTTTGCCTGGAGTGGGACACCGTCTTCGCTCTCTAATTCTCTACGGGAGGTTTTCCAGTGTTCCCACTCCAGACGTCAAGCCGGCTCGTCATCGCTCCCGATTCCACGGGAGGAAGGCGTCTCTTCGTGATCCTCGTTCCTGGGGGTGAGGCTCGTCGTCGCTCCCTAGTATTCCACGGGAGGACAGCGTGTGCCCATCCCGTTCCCCTTGGACCCAGGCTTGTCGTCGCTCCCTAGTATTCCACGGGAGGACGGTGTGTTCCCTGGGACCCCCTTTGTTCTGCGCTGCCCGTCTGCAGCATCCGAAGAGGAGGAGGAGGATCTCCGTGCCAGGCCCCGCTGTCGGGCCCCTGTTCCCGTGCCAGGCCCCCGCCGTTGGGCCCCTGTCCCCGTGCCAGCCCTCCGCCGTCGGGCCCCTGTTCCCATGCCAGGCCTCCGCCGTCGGGCCCCTGTTCCCGTGCCAGGCCTCCGCCGTCGGAACCCTGTCCTCATCCCTGTAAGCAGCTCTGGCCCTCGCCCTGTCCAAGGCCTTAACCCTGTTCTCTGTCCCTGTCTCCAGCCCGCTTCTCCGGGCCTCTGTCCCTGTCCCCCTCTCCAGTGCCCCTGGTCCTGGCCCTGACACTTAGCCCTGGTCCTTAGCCCTGGCCCTTAGCCTTAGTCCCTTAGCCTGTTCGCCTCTTAAAGGCACAGTGCCGCTTTTCCATATTTCCTTGACTCTAGTGTTTTTGTGTTTTCCCTTAAAGGGACTGTGCCGCTTTTTGTTATGTAAGAAATAAATGCCCTGTTTTGGCTTACTCTCATACCTGTCTTGTGTTGTGCGATTGGGGTCGGTTACAAACCATAACAACATTTTACTCAACCTCAGCCAATCGCGCACACAAAAAAAGTATTGCTTCTCGGCGCAGAGATCTGTCTGATGAAAAAAACAGATTCAATCATAGTAACGCGCTGCATTTTTTGGCAGTAACGGTAACGGCGTTATTAAGATTGGAAGAGTATACTCGTTACTGAAAAAACGAACGCCGTTAGTAACGCCGTTACTTATAGCCGTTATTCCCATCACTGAAGATAGGTGAGAATCCATACCTTCGGGCATAATTTATCTGGTTGTATCCAGCGTGAAGCAATACATTTTTTGGCAGCTGTAAGGCCGGCCAAAATGAGTCTCTTTACATGTACAGAGGTCGGCAATTGAGAAACATCATGTAACAATAATACAGAAGGCAAGGTCGGTATGGTCAAAGAGAAAATCTCTGATAGCTGAGAGGTAACATTTTCCCAGAAGATCTAGGGAATATCCTTTCTCCAAATCGTATCTAGGGGTAGGTCCTTATATGCGGACATACGTAGGTGGCGATAAAAGTCAGAGACGAAGCCTCTCGATGTCTCCTTGTCATTAAATAATTTGTGAAACCGGTGACGCTCTAGTGGAGCATCCCATGGAACGCCATGAGCCCTCAGAGCTGCTCTTATTTGTAAATAAAAGAAAAAGGATGTTCCGGGTAGATCATATCCACTGGATATATCTTGGAAAGATCGGAGACCAGAGTTATCAAAGATGTCCCCCAGCGTATGGATGCCTTTCTTTTCCAATCTAGGGTACCTAATAGGTTGTTGTCCAATAAGGAGTAAATTGTTATTAAATAGAGGGGAATGCGTGTGCCATTTATGGCGGTTAGTGCACGCTTTCTGGGTGTCACGCCAAATCTGGATCACATGTGTGATAAGAGGGCCAAATCGTAATTTGCATTGCTTAATTGAAATGTTGGTATACACAATATCCTGAAGTCTATAAGGGGTCACTATCTTCTCCTCCAATGGTCGCCAGGACACAGCTGCTTGAGCGTCAAACCAAGTGATCAGAGGTCTCAAAGAGAAAGCTTGAAAATAATATTTGAAGTCTGGAAATGCTAAACTCCCATCGAGTTTACTCCTCTGTGCAGTGGATCTCTTTTAGCGTGGGCGTTTGTTGTTCCAGATGAATTTATATGCAGAAGAGTGCCGTTTTTGCCAGTAACCAACAGGAGGAGGTAACGGTAGCATGGAGCTGATAAAGTTAATTCTGGGTAAAACATTCATCTTAATTATTGACGCACAGGCCTGTAATGAGTTTTTCAATTTAGACCACCTGTTGAAGTCATTCGTAATCCTGTCACCCAAGCTGGAGTAGTTATACTTTACTGTCTGGCTAATAGTGGGGAATATTTCAATCCCAAGACACTTAAAGTGCTCTACCATGAGTATGTTTGCTGGGAGGATGGTACCCTTCGCAGTCTCATTGAGTGGAAGGAAGGCTGATTTTGGCCAGTTGATCTTAAATCCAGATAGACTGCCAAAATCATCTATTACTTCGAGAAGATGAGGTAGAGAGACGGCAGGGTTCTGCATGAATAAGAGTACATCATCTGCGTATAAACTGATATGGTGATGTGTGCCCTTAATTGAAACAGGGGATATAATCTGGGATTGTCTTATGTACTGAGCTAGAGGTTCGAGGGATAAAGCAAAGAGTCCGGGACTAAGAGGACAACCCTGTCTAGAAGAGCGTGAGACAGAGAAGAGTGGCGAGCAGAGTTTCCCTGTTAAGATCATGGCAGAGGGCCCTGTGTAGAGAACTTTGATCATGTGAATGAAACCCTCACCTAACCCCATCCTTCTAAGGACTGCCCACAAATAAGACCACTCCAATCTGTCAAAGGCCTTCATCGCGTCTAAGGACATGACAGCTGTAGGGGTTGCGACATCCTTGCTGGCATCAATCACGTGCAGTAACCGTCTGATATTGTCAGTGACCAGTCGGCCTCTTATAAAGCCAGTCTGATCAGGGTGAACTAGAGATGCTTTTGAAGTCGGATGGCTAGCACCTTAGCATATAGCTTGAGATCGGCTCCGAGGAAATCCCTGACATCCCTGGAAAATTTGCCCTCTTTGACTGAGTGTAAAATCATTGAAAGTAATAAGGGACACAGTACAATATAGAGTTCCGGTGGAATGCCGTCCCAACCAGGAGCCTTGCCCCATTGCATGTCAGCAATCACCTCCCTAAGCTCATCTAGTGTGATAGGTGCAGCTAACTGTTTAGCGTCATCCTCTGAGACCTGTGGTAAGTTAATTTGATTAAGAAAGTCCTCCAGCTTAGTATGATCAAAGACCACTTCTGACTTGTATAGGTTGGAATAAAATGAGCGAAATGTATCGTTGATTTTGTTAGGGCTGGTGGTTACCTCCCCCTGTTGGTTCTTAATGGCAGGGATATCCGCAAATTGTTCACTGGCCCGTATCTTCATAGCTAGTAGGTGACTAGGTCTAGAGCCATGAAAGTAGTAGTGTTGTCTTGTTCTGTGCATTTGAAATTCAGACCGTTGTCTTAAAATGGAGTTAATCTCCTTTTTCACCACCTTAATCTGGAGCTCCAGTCGGCTAGAGTAGTTGTGCTGCATAGAGGACATCAACGTGTTATGAAGCCCTTCCAATTCTACCAACTTGGAGAGACGTCCCTTGCGGAGATTTGAAGCAAAGAGAGTGGTGTTACTTCTAATAAAACCCTTAACCGAATTCCATAAAATGCCGGGGTCCTGTACCGATCCAGCATTAAACTGCAGGAATTCAATGAGCTTCTTTTTAAATTGCAGGTTGAATTCCCCGTTCTTCAGCAGCGTTGAGTTAAAGCGCCATCTGGGGGCACGGGACGTTATTTTACTGAGTGAACCCTTAAGAAGGATATATTTGTGGTCTGACAGTGCAATGGGCCTCAAGTCAACGTCAAAGCTATCGAATAGCCTAGAGGAAGAAAAAACATAATAAATTCATGTCTCGCGGAGAAAAAAGGGTAGTCTCGCGCGGTTGGATTGAGCGACCGCCACATATCAATTACCCCGTGTCCTTAGACCAAGCACGTAGGGCCGCGGTAGCTTGCTTCTGATTGGGGGTTTCAGTGTTACTGGACTTATCAATCAATGGATCCCAAATGGCATTGAAATCAGCACCCACTATAAATGAGTACTCAGGTAGTTTCAACATCGCTGTAGTGAGTATAGCATAAAAGTTAGCGTCATACACATTAGGGGCATACGCGGCGATCAGAGCAATTTTCCTGTTAGAGTATTCCATTTTAGCAATAGTAATTCGACCATCTGCATCAGACCACACGTCTAATAGTTTAATATTCAACTTTCGCTTAGCTACTATGGCTACTCCACGGGACTTAGTGCTAAAAGAAGAGGAGCGCTTATGTTATGATAGAATTGATTTGCCAGTCTTGCATTGTCAGCCATTAAAGATGCGTTTCACTCAGTAAAGCAATGTCCACCTCCTGCCTTTTCATCCATGTTAGTACACTTGTGTGTTTATGTGGAAAATTAAGACCCCCTGTATTCCAGATCAAGATATTTAAATTAGCCATAGTCCAACCAGGTTGCAGTATGACTGAATGTGATTCGTTTGAAGTAGAGCACTATAACATATACACATCCCCATGCTAAGGTCCTGTTGGGTTCCAATCCTGAGCTTGAGAACAAACATAAAACAGAGCCAGCCCCCCCCCCCCCCCATTCAAATAACTTGTCCGATGTCGATCAAACATCAGTTGGCAACTATGACCGGGTCATAGCAACCACAACCACATTACGTAACTTAACCATACCAGAAATTGTATATTGTAACGATTTATAAAAAGGGAACCCATTTCACTCAACAGAGAGAAGAAATCTATATAGAGTTCAGTGCAAAGTACAGTGTGCAGACGATACAAATACTTGAAACACAGTTCATCCGAGTTAAACTTGAAATAAGGAAAGTACTCATACCCCATGTTGAAATAATACTGCGGCGATAAACCTTGAGCAATACCGCGCTGCCATCGTTGAGATGATGCAGCAGCGGTGGCCATGAGCACTGCCGCACTGCTGGGACAAGAAAGAATGTTAAAACACGTAGTATCAGCAGTGTTAGCTAGGAGAGTCTTGACCTGCTACCCGCAGATAGCTCGCCACAAGGGGGTCACCCCCCTTGGTTGAACGGTTCATTAACACACGCAGTCCGTTTGAGTGAAACTTGTGATATTCATTTTACCCGGGCGGAGCTGGACAAAGATAATATACATAACAATCTAAGTGCAGTTCGGCGGCTACGTGGCGTAGTGGGCAAGGCGCTCGCCACGAAATGCTGGAGACGCTGGGCTTGTCAGTTCGAGCCCAGTGCTCCACATTTGTTTTCAGTTTAGCTGGTCGTCCGTACTAATACACATTGGCCGTATTAGGGGGTGGGAAACTGATGGGTGGGGATTGGGCGTTGTGGACAGCGACTCCTACAGGTCGGTTGGTGCGCCTGCGCAGTAGAATCAGGAAGTGTCGGGGGCAGCGTGAGCCTCCCATGCGTTACTCCTCGCCACTGAGAGATCGAGCTGCGCAGGTGAAAAGATGCGACTGCTGTTACCTCAAGTACCTGAGGGGACTTGTGCTATGTATGACTTAGTCCACATTGCAGCCGGCTTGTGGGAGGCAAGAAACAGCGTCCGTGACAGGGGAGGGTTGAATTGGATGATACGAAATTGGAATGGGAGAAAATATAGAAAATGGGAGAAAAAAAAACAATCTAAGTGCAGTTCAATGCATAGTTCGAGTGGCAGACGATAGAAAAAACCTGATACTTTAAGAATAAAGGTCATCTGAATTACATTTGAAATAGTCAATATTCATACCCATATCTGAGACAATACCGTATAGATAAATCCGGAGTGTTACCGTTCCGAGGACTGAGAATCTGCAATCGGCAGTGCTTACAATAGTGTTAGCTTGGATAGCTGCGATGTTAGCAGCCCTCGTGTGGAGCCAGCCCCATGCTCCGGGGGCGTTAGCTTGGATAGCTGGCATGCTAGCAGGCCTCGTGTGGAGCTAGCCCTATGCTCCGGGGGCGTTAGCTTGGATAGCTGGCATGCTAGCAGGCCTTGTGTGAAGCCAGCCCCAAGCACCAAGCTCCGGACCCTCAATCTCTGTCGCTCGAGGCTTGCTCCACCAGGGGCGGTCTGTTCCTCTCAGCCGGGACATTCGTCTTGCCTTTCCGAATGAAGTCCTCCGCCTCGGCCGGTGACTTGAATAGACGGTTGCACGACACAGCTCCACGGCCCGTCTTCACCTTCAGCGTTGCCGGGAACAACAGGTATACCTCCACTGCCTTTTCACGGGTGAGATCCATGGCTCTGGCGAAAGCTCTGCGCCGTCTCGCTGTGTAGTCACTAAAATCAGCAGCGAATCTCAAAGTACGGCCGTGTCTCGTCTGGAACCTCAGGCAGCAGAAAATGAACATGCGTGAATTTGTATGCTCGCCTTTCGCCGGGGCCGCGGCTCTGAAGATCCTGTGCGCTCTTTCTATCTCAGGGCAGGCTAGCTTCGGGAACCACTTTGGTATAATTTTCTCGAGGAACTTAATCGGCGCGTCCTCCTCAATCTCATCGGGCAACCCGTATACTCTAACATTGCATCTCGTGCTACGTCCTCCAGATCTGCCATCTTCATCTCGCAAGCCCGCAGCTTGTCCGCCAAGAACACTATCTCCGTGGAGTTGACAGTGGCTAAGCCCTCCTCCACCACGGCTAACCATGTATCTATGGTAGCTACCGTCTCCTGGAGTACATCAACCCTGTCGGTTAGCCTAGCCACGATAGCCTCTATTTCCTCACGGAATATAGACCTAATGAACTCCTTATCCATGGCGTTCAGCGTTCCCATCCTGGTCTGTGTCTGCTTAGACATGGTTCTAACGTAAAATAAAAGCGGATGGTGTAAAAATATTAATTGAATCAACCTTAAAGGGGAACTCCAACATTTTGGGAAATTAGCTTATTTAACATCTTCCCTGGAGTTAGACAAGAAGATACATACCTTTTTTGTCTCTGTGCGTGCATTTTAGCTTTGGGAATAGACGCTCCATTAGCATAGCTTAGCTTCATCACTGGAAGTGAGGCAGGACAGTAGCCTTACAGTGCCTTACAGTGTATTGCAAGGTCTGACATTGACCAAATTTGATATGCATGACCTTGGTGGGCTCTAGGTCAACTCCTGAAAAGGGGGTCAATGTCAGACCTTGCAATCAAAAGTTAGGGGGCGCACTGAAATTATGGCAAGGGTTATTAGCCCCCTAACTTTTGATTGCAAAGTCTGACATTGACCCCCTTTTCAGGAGTTGACCTAGAGCCCACCAAGGTCATGCATATCAAGTTTGGTCAATGTCAGACCTTGCAATACACTGTAAGGCACTGTAAGGCTACTGTCCTGCCTCACTTCCAGTGATGAAGCTAAGCTATGCTAATGGAGCGTCTATTCCCAAAGCTAAAATGCACGCACAGAGACAAAAAAGGTATGTATCTGCTTGTCTAACTCCAGGGAAGATGTTAAATAAGCTAATTTCCCAAAATGTTGGAGTTTCCCTTTAACACTTTGAGCGCCAGCCGTGTTTTCCTTTTTACCGGCTGGAATGCCACCATCCACTCCCAATGTTAATGTTAATATCGCCTAATCTATGTTTTAAATTATGGCTATGTGTCTAATCTGCCCATCGCTTATCAAAGAATCATTTTCCAGTCAACATTGTCAAGGCAGATTGTTTTTTTATCGCTTCATTTCCGTTTGATAGCATTTTGAAAATCACCTGTTTTCGGGGAAAAAACAACCCATGCCTATGATAATCGCCTTTTACTGGAATATTCCAGAACGTTGTCATTTGTCTGCCTATTTATGAATCGTTTTCAAATAAACGCTAGATGATCGATAGTATATGTGTGCACACGCACGCTCGTGCCGTGCGCTGATAATTGCTGCTCTTATTTCCTCATGGCTTTTACAGTCAAAACAGCCATATCACATATCACATAAACGCTTATATATCCGTGAAAACGAGTCTGATTATCCTAACACTGATAACATAGATTCCTTACCTGAGGTCAGATGGTATCCAAATGGTTTATTCCAATTTCCGATCGCCATTCGAAAAAATCGATAATTGTATTGATCCATCGTGTGTACAGTATAACCCATATTCGCCGTGGCTCAGAGGCTCCAGAATGAACTCTGGTAGACCCCGGCTGCATCAGTGAGTAAAATGTGGAGTCAGAAATCCGTTCTCCCATTCACTTTCATTGAGTCCATTCCAAAAGGGTGATTTATCATCTGGGAGATGATAGGGGGCGCTTTTTTCACATCTGAGCGCCGGCGGTCCCTGGATCTCCAACGGTAGGCTCGCGTGATGCAATATGATTTCAGATCGCTAATAATTTTTTATTTTTTTTTAAAACGAGAATACTCGTGACGTGGCATTCAACGGTCGAGGGGTAAACCCGAGAAAAGCCGTGAGTGGCATACAAAGTGTTAATGTGGCGCGGTTGTTGAGCTCCCAAAAGTCAACCAGCCATGCGCTGCTGATCGAAACCGGAAGTCTACAAAAACAATGTCTGTACTTATATAATACTTATATATAATATTTACCATTTACAATTATTGTTGACAACTCACTCACACACACACACACTACTGCACCGCTCTCCAAAGTAGCGACGTCCCATCAGCTGTCAGCGACATAAACAGTCTAGCAGCGACGTCAAATCACAGCGGCGTAACAGTCCAACTACAGATGCAGCACTGAACAATCTAACCTCTGCTGCTCCTCTGCTGCTGCTCCACCACTCCACGGGCCAAACTGATTTTGTGACTCCTATTGTTCTGGACAGGGCCAGATTTCACACCTCCACTGCCTCCCACTGGGGAGACTTTTTCATCTTAAACTTTTATTCGTCCCAAATGCCCCAGCTCCATCCGATTCCTTAGCTTTTTTCACTGTTTACTTATCATGCATTGCAACACTAATATATGGGCAGTACCCCAAGTCAGACTTCCCATATAAAAATGATCTTGGGGGTCTGAGGGCAGTAGCCCCCAACTCCCTCCCTGGGGGAGCACTTCAGTTAAGTACCCTCCCTTTGTTCACTTTGTGAGCCAGCCACCAGCCCCCAAAATATAACACCTGAGTGCTAGTTCTTTTTTTTGTATCCACTTTTTCTCCTTCTTTTTCTGTTTTTCTCCCATCCCAATTTAGTCGTGTCAATTCCCCCCTCCCCGGTCTTGATCGTTGCTCGCATGTGCCCCCCACTGGTCGTCGTCAGGAGGGTTGAAGAATCTATCGCATGTCCCCTCCGATACATGCAGAGTCAGCCAGCCACTTATTTTCACCTGCCAGCGCAGACTCTCATTGGCGAGGTGTAACGTGTGGGAGACTCACACTACCCTCGACATCTCCTGTCCTTGCTGTGCAGGCACCCTGACCGACCTGTAGGAGTCGCTGTTTACAACGACCAGATTACCACCCATCGACTCCCCTCCCGCTGACTCTGCCAATTGAGTCAGTATGACGGCCGGCCCAAGCCGGAGGCAACGCTGACAGCCGGATTCGATACCGGTGTCTCACGCGTTGGTGACGAGTGCTTAGACCGCTGCGCCACCCAGCTGCCCTACCTGAGTGCTAGTTCTATAGTGGCAGAGGAGCAGCAGACCAGCAGCAGAAGAGGTTCGATTTTTCAGAGCTGCATCTCTAGCTTGCCCATATTGAAAACGAAAGGGGTGAAGGAAATCTTAAGCATCGGGCAAAAACGCTCTTTGTCTACAACGGTGGTCAAACATTTTCGTCATCAGCGGTGTCAGTTCGGGACCGTATTAGGGCTGCACGATTTTGGGAAAATAACTAATTGCGATTTTATTGCCAATATTGACAGATATTGCGATTGCGATTAAATTTGCGATTGCCATAAAATTTGCGATTATTATAAAAAAAATTAAAGCAGCCCAACGGATGTTTATTGTAAAATGCGTCTTGCATCTGGCCTATGCGGTGGGTCTACTCGGGACATTGAGCCTTGAAATGTTTAGTTTTACCTGGGAATCGATACCGGTACCCAACGGTACCCTTTTTCTGTATTTTACTCTCTCTCTCTCTTAAGTCTAAACTTCACAACACACAATCTAAAACCCCTCCCTACCTCCCTCTCCCAAACCGTTCCTACAACAATTTTTTTTTTATGTTGCATGTATACATTTATTATGTATTATAATTTGTTTATGTTTAATTATCTGGAAATCCTCAGTAAATACTATCAAACTCCTCTGACGTCATCTGGTCTAAAGACCAGATATGGTGCACGCGCACACACACAGAAAGGGAGAACGGGCTCACCCCCCCCCCCCCCCCCCCCCCCCCATTTCTTACTATTGGAGCTCAGCTGTTTTCTCTGTCTGTGAGCAGGGTTAGCTAGCGTTAGCGGCTAACGTTAGTTTACCCCGACGTGGACATCAGGAATGACGAGGATGCAAGGCTTGTTAGACGCATTGGAGTTTTCACTGCACATAGAAACAGCGCGGGGGGAAAAAGCTGGGACTTATTTCGGGTCACAAAATGCAACCAAATAGTTGCACTCTGGAGCCCTGCTGTAACATCTTCACACACGGACGTTTCATGAGCTGTTGTTGTTTGGCGTATACATAGCTACCTTGGGCTACTTTTGATTGGTGAGCAATGAGAGCACAGCACTTCTGATTGGTAAGCATGACTGGCACGCAAGAAAAAACCTTGAATCAGACTTGCTGTATAACGTATCCCAAATCGCAGGCTTTGCGATTTGCTAATCGCATAATTTCAAATGTGCGTGACGGCCCATCGGTTAGTTAGATCTACTTTAAATGTCCCAAAGATCGACCAGTCGAACGACAGGTTGGTGACCCCTGACCTAGACCAATGAATGTAGATTCCTATACTGAGTTCAGTGACACCTCCCATAAGTGTGTGTGTGTGTGTGTGTGTGTGTGTGTGTGTGTGTGTGTGTGTGTGTGTGTTTGTTTCTCCCAGTGAAAGTGTTTGAGGCTCATTCATGTTCCTGTTCCTTTAAGATAAGGTTATTTGTTTAAATTTTTTACGTGCATGAGACCTCACAGCCAGACTTAATTAATTAATTAAAATGTCAACTGCCACTTTTAAGCCTCAATGCATTTCAATGGGGTGGTGCATAGCTCACAGAAAAAATAGCTTAGATATTTTAATCTTAGTGCAAGGGGGAGTTGATGAAGGATTGTGTGTGAGTATGTGTATTTCAGTTGAAATTTGTGGCCTCTGTGGTGATCTAAAAACATGTCAAAACCAATGACATGATCTCTCTTCAGGCTGGTGGAGATACAAATCAACAGCAATGTCTCTTTCCAGAAATCATGAAATGTATCTCTCTCCCTCTCTCAATAATAGTTATTGTCTCTCCCTCCCATTCCTAATATGAGGGCCAAGCAGATGAAATGTCCAGTTTTTTTTATAAAAAGAAAATATATATAATTTATCTCCCTCTTCCCCCCCTCTCTCTCATCTCCCTCCCTCCTCCTCCTTCCCCCCCTCCTCCTTCCCTCCCTCCTTCTTCCTCTCTCTCTCTCTCGCACCCCCTCCCTCTCTCTCCCCCCCCCTCCCTCTTCCTCTCTCTCTTTCTCCCCCCTCTTCCTCCCTCCCTCTCTCTCCCCTCATCATCTATCTCTCTTTCTCTCCCCTCTCCCTCCCTCCCTCCCTCGATCTCTCCCTCTCTCTCCACTAGGTGTGTATGTGCGTGCGCTATACGACTATGAGGGCCAGGCGGAGGAGGAGCTGTCCTTTGCGGAGGGCTCTGTGATCCGTCTGCTGAGCAGAGACACGCAGACAGATGACGGCTTCTGGGAGGGGGAGCTGAGTGGCCGGGTGGGAGTGTTCCCCTCTGTCCTGGTGGAGGAGCTGGTGGAGAACGGAGGAGGAGGTGGAGGAGGGAGCACACCGCAGGTAGCGTAAAACACAAGGAAGGATCCAGACCTGCTCACAGCCACAGGTCGCTTTTATCCATAGCTCCTTAAAGGAGGAATGAAACGGGTCATTCAGCAGAGTTCACGGTGCACTCAGGGCTCAGAGTGAACCTGAAAAAGCCATGAGAGAAACGCATTGTTGGCAATATATTTTTGTACTTGCATTGATGAAATAAATTGAAGAAGCAATTCAGCTTCTTGTGGTAGTGAACTCTTTGTTGAATTTATAATACAACACAAGATACTTGTGCCCTCATGATAAAGTGTGTGTGTGTGTGGGGGGGGGGGGGGGGTAGGATATTTTATGCTTTTTGGGTTTTTTTGGTGATCAAATATTGAATATTGAACTATATTAATCAGTGCAGGAGCTCACTTATCCTTGAAAGACACTTTTATCACTGACTTAAAAGGCCCATACATCTCCATAAATGTTCAGGGGGGAGGGAATACGTGCTTACCCTACAGACCCCAAGAAGTGCTGTGTATTCTGTATTGTTTAATATAATGCATTTTTTATTCCAATCCCGATTTGTATTTGAGATTCCCAAATCCCATCGGACTTGACTTCTTCATGTCCCTCAGTGAGTGTAATACCAGCATTCAACTGTATGTGCCACAGCGCCACACAGATGTTGGAAGCCGGTATTGCACTGAGATACTGTACTGCTTCAAATAGTTTCGACTTCATGAGTTGACTGTATTGTTTATTATTGGTTATTAGCATAATTGTACAAACCGATCATATTTGTACATATACAGTATCTCGTTTTTGGTGTAAAGTGGATCTGCAAGCAACATTTTTTTTTATTGTAAAAAAGGGCACTTTTTTATGAGCCACAAAAGGGTGGGTGCTCGAGCACCATTTGGGCTCTATGTGTGCATGTGCCTGCACAACACCTCGTGAAGGCTCAACAGTTACAGTAGTTCCAGCGTCCCAGAGCAAGCTTCCACTTTTTCCATGATATCCACACGCGGAACCTCCCTATGTTATCCTATGTCAAAAATATAATTCCTGATATCACACATGAAACAGCAACAACAGAGAAGAAAAGGAATACTCTTACCCTTTATTTACTTTGGCCCCCAGCTGACATTATTTCTCCTCAACCAAATCCACTGACTTCCTTTCAATGCTTCTTCCGACATCTCATTACCGCTTTTTGCAAACTCCGCCCACAAATCCCCAACTCTCCCAATAATGATAAAGTTGCTCGTGCTATAAATCCTCTGCATCCTACTTCCACCAGACAAACCCTAGATTTCCATCCTCGCTGTTCAGTTCCTGCTGCCAAGTCAAGATGGGTCCCCAACTACCCACTGTTTTAGGTTCTGTGGTGATGGCAGCACATCACAAGTAGCTCCTATTAGGAATTGTATACAATTTTCCTCCATACTACACATACTCCTTCCAACTAATCCTCCTCTTCTCTACACTTTCACAGTTCATCCACTGTCCCTCTTTTTGCCATTCCTGCTCCACAACCAGCGTCCTCCTTTCTGTGGGGGGCGACAGTGGGTCGGGGGTAGAGCAGTCGTTCTGGCAATCCGGAGGTTCCCGGTTCGATTCCTGCTCCTCCCGGGCAGCGTGTCGATGTGTCCTTGAGCAAGACACTTAACCCCTAATTGCTCCCGATGAGCAGGTTGGCACCTTGCATGGTTGCCTCCGCCGCCGGTGTGTGAGTGAATGTGTGAGTGAATATGTGTGTGAATGTGTGAGTGAATGTGTGAGTGAATGGGTCAAATGTGAGTAACAAATTGTAAAGCGCTTTGGATAAAAGCGATATATAAAAAAGCAGCCATTTACTATTTGTGGGACCAGCTTTACTCCATTCTGGTTTCCCTGAGCTGAGCCCTAGGCCCCTCGGCCTTGTTGCACTACAACGTCTGTATGCCTAAGAGCTGCCTGTGCTTCCTGTTCTGCCTGTCTTGGGTTCCATTTCCTCCCTCTAGTTGGATTTGGGACCTTTGGTATCTTTGCTCCCTGATAGCAATAACTATGTTCTCACCTTCACACACTTAAGGTGGTTACTTACTTACTAGGCTTAATCTTCATCTTAGCCCATTTGAGATGATCATTTAACTTCTCAAGTAATCAATGTTGCGTTGCTCATAACAACACTGGTTGCACGCACGCTAATGACGGCACGTGCACGCGCGCTCCAGCACATGTGGATAAATGTTCCCTCGCATAACCACAGACTAAAGACAATGCCTAATTGCCTCTACGAATGGAATGTAACACCTGACGACCAGCGCTATTGATATGCAAAGTAGCCAGGTGGGTACTGCGAGTTGGCGCATCAGTCGAGTGCAGCGCATTCCTGTGTGCACGCGCTTCTGCTCACAACTTTGGTTGCACGGCGTGCAACCCCGTCCCATGAGCAACGCATCACTGCAAGTAACCTTTTTGTACAAGGCACTGTCCTGGTAACTAATGTCATGTCATCCAAGCCCTAATTGGTGGGAAGCGCAGCCTGCCCCGCCCTCTCTCCCCACCTACCACCCATTTTGAGAATGATTACTTTCATCGCCATTGTAAATGCTAGTGGGGAAATAGTACACCCTGCCATTATTCCTATCTCTCTGCCATGCTGTAGTAGGCTACTAAAACACATTATAATATCTTGGAAGTATGCTTTCACCAAGTTTACAATCACCCCTGGCACTCTAAAGAAATCAAACACACTCCAAATAAGGATATACCGAACCAAACACATTTGCCAGGTCTAGAAATATCATATGTAATTCTCTCATCTGAATACTCCTGCACCACCTGCATCAAATAAGAGCATCTACCTGCTGAACAATATAGAACATGTTTTCCCCTAAAGAATCTAATCTAAAGACTAGTCTAAACTGGTCTAAACTAGTCTAATCTAGGTTAAACTAGTTTAAACAAGCCTAAACTGGTGTAAACTGTACCTCATCCCATTTCTGCTTTGCACTATATAGTACTGTACATTAGTACACTGCATAGTATTGTATATTATATGGTAACTCAGAACATTGTACATATGTCTATACCGAACACTGTGACCTCATTTTCTTCTTCTAAATTACATGCTATACTATGTTATTTGATACTATCTTGTCTAGCACAGTCTCTGGAGCGTAACAGTAAGAAGCATTTTGTATGAAAGTATTCTGTACTTCTGTATGACAACTATTAAAGAAACTTGAAAAAACTACACTAGTCTAAAGATGAGTCTAAACTAGTCTAAACTACTCTTATTTTCCAGAACCTCTTTCTTCACTTGTATTGAACACATACATTACATGTTACCCACTGAGCTACACAGGGAACATAACCCATAACCCTGGCAGTGTTTGTGCCATGCTCTACCCACTGAGCTGCACAGTAAATGGAAGTAGTAGTAGTAGTATTGGAAGAATAGTTTAGTTACTGTAGCTAGTGTAGTTTCTGTAGTTTCTGTAGTTAGTTTAGTTGAATGAATGAAACCTTTGTTGCCCTTCAAGGGAATTTTCTTTGCACAAAGATAGCAACAAAAAAGCCTAATAGGCACAAAACAATACAGCACAGACAAACAAGACATGAGTATAATAAATACGAACATCATAAAAAGCATGACACTGCATGCCCCTCAATGGCACCATGGTGCAAGTGCTAAAAAATACCACATAATTAAAACTTGTTAAGCAGCTGAATGCTGCGTGGGACAGGGATGTAATGCATCGTTTGGTTCTAGTCCTAGCCATGCAGTACCTCCGCCCTGAGGGAATAATTTAGGACCTGCTCAGAGGTCATCATTCGGCACGCATGCGATGCATGAATGCGATTCATATCTGCAATTAACCCATCCCATCGTCCTTCCCGCCCAAGGGCAGCCGGGAGCAGACAGGCGTCAACGTGAGCCGCGCCAGGGGACCAATCCAAGTGCTCCTGTCCGTCTTCGTCAAGGACGCCACAGCGTTAGCGATCTATTGTTGTTGTGCATGTTTTTCCATTGGGTTTATCTTATCGGGGGGGGGGACCCTTGCGAGCACGGGGAGAACATGCAAACTCCACACAGAAAGGCCTGGGAGATACCCCACCTGGGTAACTGGCATCATGGAAACCTGGTCCCCAAGCGGGAATCGAACCCTGGACCTTCTTGCTGTGAGGCGACAGTGTTAACCACTACACCACCGTGCCGCCTCACCGTGCCTCACCGTGCGTACTCAGACCATAGTGGGTGCAGTTGATCGGCTAGGATCTTTTCTGCCAATTTCCTGGTGTACTGGTCTGACATGTTTGTAATACTGCACATTGCTTCACCAGTTGTCTTACCTTCTAATTTGACCACCCTATCTAATTTATTCTTATTTAATTTAGTGTAGTGTAGTTACTGTAGTTTATGTAGTCTATGCGAGGTTTGATGCTGGTAATAACAACACCAGCTCACAAGCCTCGGCAATGGGGGGGGGGGGGGGGTCGGCTGCTGATGGAGGCGCAGTGTTCAGGGTAACAGAGCATGAGGTGAGGCGGACCTTTAAAAAAGTGAATATCAGGAAGGCAGCAGGTCCGGACGGCATCCCCGGCCGCGTCCTAAAAGTCTGTGCCGACCAACTGGCCCCAGTATTCACTGACATATTTAACCTGTCCTTAGAACAGGCTGTCATCCCCACCTGCCTGAAGAAGTCCACTATTATCCCTGTACCCAAAAAATCCAAGCCTGCTTGCCTCAACGACTACCGCCCTGTAGCTCTCACCTCCATAGCCATGAAGTGCTTTGAGAAGCTAGTAAAGGGCTACATCTGCTCCTCCCTCCCCATCAACATGGACCCCCTGCAATTTGCATACCGCCCCAACAGGTCCACGGAGGACGCCATATCCCATGTGCTGCACACAGCAGCATCACACCTGGACAAGAGGCAGGGGAACTATGTGAGAATGCTATTCATCGACTACAGCTCGGCATTCAATACCATAGTCCCCTCCATACTCATAGCCAAGCTCAGGGACCTGGGCTTGGGCTATGACCTCTGCCAGTGGGTCTTGGACTTCCTGACTGGCAGACCCCAGGTGGTGAGAGCAGGCAACTGCACCTCCTCATCCATCACCCTCAACATAGGGGCCCCCCAGGGCTGTGTTCTGAGTCCCCTCCTCTACTCCCTGTACACACACGACTGTGTGGCTCAGCGGAGTAGCAATACAATCGTCAAATTTGCTGACGACACAGTGGTGGTGGGCCTGATCTCTGCCAACGACGAGAGGGCCTACCTGGAAGGGTCAAGGTCCTGGCGGGATGGTGCCAGGAAAACAGCCTCTCCCTGAACGTCAGCAAAACAAAGGAGATGATGTGGACTTCAGGAGGTCGGGGGTCAAGGACTACAGCCCCCTCAGCATCGACGGGGCACCGGTTGAGAGAGTCAACAGCTTCAAGTACCTCGGAGCCTACATATCCAGGACTTGACATGGACCACACACATTAACAGTGTGGTGAAGAAGGCACGACAACGCCTCTACTTCCTCAGGCGCCTAAGGAAGTTCCAAGTCAGCCAGAAGATCCTTAAGAACTTCTACTCATGTACAATAGAGAGCATCTTGACCGGCAACATCACCTCCTGGTTTGGGAATAGCACTGCAAAGACCAAAGCAGACTACAAAGAGTGACACGTTCAGCCGAACGCACAATTGGAGGGGGCTCCCCACCCTCCAGAACATTTACTACAAGCGTTGCAAGGGCAAGGCTAAGAGAATCATTAAAGACTCCAGTCACCCGAACAACTGCCTCTTCGAACTGCTGCGGACAGGCAAGCGATACAGGAGTCTCAAGGCGAGCACAGAAAGACTCAGAAGTAGCTTCTATCCCCAGCCATTCAGGCTGCTAAACGAACAATGAATGAACACTACACAACAACAACCACCAAACGCACATAGCACACACATCCACACGCACACACTCACTTTAAACAAACACACTGTAGCACCCACTCCACACACTTTATAGCACACACCCACTTTAAACAAACACACTGTAGCACCCACTCCCCACACTTTATATTTATGGATGAAGGATTGCACTACAACTCGTACACCTTACTGTAAATTGTACCTAAAATTGTACCTCATCCCATTTCTGCTTTGCACTAGATAGTACTGTACATTAGTACACTGCATAGTATTGTGTATTGTATATTATATGGTAACTCAGAACATTGTACATATGTCTATACCGAACACTGTGATCTCATTTTCTTCTTCTAAATTCATGCTATATTATGTTATTATGTTATTTGATACTATCTTGTCTAGCACAGTCTCTGGAGCGTAACAGTAAGAAGCATTTTGTATGAAAGTATTCTGTACTTCTGTATGACAACTATTAAAGAACTTGAACTTGAACTTGAGTTAGTTTAGTTACTGTAGTTTCTGTAGTTAATGTAGTTTATGTAGTTAGTTTAGTTACTGTAGTTACTGTAGTTAGTTTAGTTACTGTAGTTAGTTCAGTTACTGTAGTTTATGTAGTTAGTTTAGTTACTGTAATTATTCACAAAACACTAAACTAAGTGTCAATCTGATTTGTCACTTTCACAACAATAGAGCAAGAGTCTGACACATTATTGTGTCAAAAACCATTGACATGATGCATTCAAATCTGAACCAGAAACACTTGATTCACCAGGAATGTCTGTCAATCACATACCCCTTCTCTCCCTCTCTCTCCTTCTCCCTTCCTCTCTCTCCTCCTCTGCATCTCTCTCTCCCTCCTCTCTCCCTCTCTCTCTCCATCTCCCTTCCTTTCTCTCCTCCTCTCCATCTCTCTCTCCCTCCTCTCTCCCCCCTCCCTCCTCATCTCATTCTCCCTCCCTATTTCTCTCTTTTTCTCTCTCTCTCTCTCTCCCTCTCTCTCCTTCCTACCCTCAGATCTCTCCATCTCAGATGATGTCATCATCCGTGCTCCCCCTCCCTCTGTGCAACCAGGCTCCCATCACCCCCGAGACGTCCAACCCCCCTCCCCTCCCCCGCTCGCCCTCTGCTGCCCTAAACGGAGACCACAAGCTGCCTGTCCCCCACCAAGGACCCCCTACTGGGCACAGTAAGACACACATACACACACCATGCAGTGCTATGCACATTACTCTGAAGGTCTTATCTACTGTGAAACATCATCAGTTACATTACTCTCTCTCTCTCTCTCTCTCTCTCTCTCTCTCTCTCTCTCTCTCTCTCTCTCTCTCTCTCTCTCTCTCTCTCTCTCTCTCTCTCTCTCTCTCTCTCTTCTCTCTCTCTCTCTCTCTCTCTCTCTCTCTCTCTCTCTCTCTCTCTCTCTCTCTCTCTCTCTCTCTCTCTCTCTCTCTCTCTCTCTCTCTCTCTCTCTCTCTCTCTCTCTCTCTCTCTCTCTCTCTAGGCCATAGTTCTGGTAGAAGTCCAGTGTCTCCAGGCTTTCCTCCGTCACATTTTACTCCAGAGAGTGGTCCTGGGAAGTTCCGTCCGGTTAGTAGTGTTACGTCTCAAACACAACAAAGTATCCCAGGGCAGCTTGGTGGGTACAGAAACCATCTCATAACCAGGAGGTCAAGAGTTAAATTCCCAATGTGTGTCCAGTTATATACTCGTACTGGCATCACATCCCGCTCTTATGCCATACCGAGATATACCTCATCTCCTAGTACCTACTGTACTACATAACGAAAAACTAAACACCCTTGCACTTGACCAGGCCCCGCCCCAGTGACTTACTATAAGACACCGGGCGTGGTCACCACTCACCCTTCCTCTTTTTCGTTTTCCATCATGGCGGCTGCTTTGCACCCTGTGTAACTAGTGATAGCGAGTATGAAGTGTAAAGAGAAATTGAACAATGCCGGAGATTTGCCAGCCCCTGGAGTCTTCGGCATGTTTCCAACGGCGCTCATATGGGTTCTGCGGCCCTGCAGATGGATGCATTTCGATGCATCTCCGCTTCGGGTCTATCCTGGTGTTTCCTCGTCTTGGCAGCACTTCGAGGGACGACGTGCGATGTGTAGCTATCGAGCTAACTCGCACTCAGGTAGGATCTGTGCCATCAGGCATTAACGCTGGTGTTAATAATACTGCTTGTTTCCCCGCTGAGGGATGTCTGTCTAAAGTCTTCCCTCCTCTTAACCATTCATGCTGACGGTCAATCGGTGTTTACTGTTGGGAGTATTGCGCGGGCTTGTTTACCTGTTCATGGGTGAATGGGCTGAGGTCTAGGGCTGGTGTGCTTGTTGTGAATATTATGAATGGTATGCAGGACTGGGTTCTCTGGTCCGCATCCCCTTAACGTTGTGTGTATGGGCTAGCCCATTCTACAGTGTATTGGTGGTGTTTTTAGTTCATTTATTCATTAACCCCTTCATAGATGCACACCACAGTGGAGGTTGCTGGTTGCAACCACCGCTGGTGCTCAGTGTTTATGAAGCAGGTGGCATCAGTCCTTTGCCTCTGGCATGTTGAAACAGTGCCCCGCCCGGCTGACACCATGAGGTGGGTCGGCCCGGTGGGTGGCTGGTGGGCTGTGTTAAGCCTGTACCGCCACGGTATAGAATTAGCAGCGATTAGTAACCTTGTTCGCATTGCTGTTTTTTTTCTGTCAAAAATGGTGTCTGGTGGCGGGGCCATGAGGGCCAGCCGACGTCGAAACATCGCGCGAGGTTGTTGATGTTATTAGCTTTGACCAACGCAAGCTATAACCGCAGGGAGGGCTAGGATGCTGTCAACGCTTGTTTACAGACATCTTGGTTGGATTAGTCTCCCTTTGAGGGGGTGAGAAGTTAAAAAGAAATGTTCCCTCCTCAGGGCTCCCCTCTCCGCAGAGGATCTTTGGTCTTCCGCTGGAGCGCGGGCGGTATTGGACCTAGGCCCCACACCGCCTCACGCCGCGCAGCCAGAGGTGAGAGCACGGCCTCACCAGCGGCTGTGGCGAGGCCCTCGACAAGTGGCCATGTTTCCCCCGCCAGAGGTACCCTGGGCGTTGAGTCAACAGGTGTCCACAAGGCCGACAGCCTTGGCGGCCAAGGGATCGGCCATATTGGATGAGCACGGTCTGAGAAACCGTCGCCGTCCTGCCGCGAGCAGCCCGCTCTTCGATCACTCCCTCCCCCAACACCAGCGGAAAAGGGGCTCTGATTTGTTTCCTTTGGCTGCGGGCCTCGAGCCTTCGTTGAAGCGCATTCGGCCCCACGTTTCGCTTCTCATGGGGACAGGGGCTGACACCCAGTTGATGGCTGAGCCTGGGTCTGTCCATGAGAATGTTGTGCTGTCAAGCGGCTCCCACACCATAAGCTGTGTTTGGTTGAACCTGGTGTTACGTCTGTCAATTACAAGTTTTGTCAGCAGGGGGGCTCGAGACCTTTTTGAGGCAAACAGTGCGGGCTTCCCCGACCTCGCCTTCGCCAGGCCGGGTATCATGTTGGTGCCTCCCACTCCTGAAAGATTGGCAGTGGTCTCGCAGGCGCGCGTGATTTGGGTGGTAGTAATATCACTGCAGGGCTACGGTGTGTAGGAACCCATGGGGGCCTCACACCTTGCATGTCCAGCTGCAGAACAACTCAGCATGTTCTGGAGGGGTGTTCAGTGGGGGAGCTTTTGTCACCTAGTTTGATGTCAGCTTCCCCCGTATCAAACCGGCCCTTTCTGTCGGGGGGCCCCCCTTGGGTGCGATTGCCTCGTGGGTTGTATCAGGGACCGTTGTCCCAATTCCACGGAACGCCCTGCCCGCACGGTTGGCGGATTCAGAGTTGGCTACGCACAGCGGGAGGGACCGGGCCGCCTATCTACAGTTCCTTGCGGACCAGCGCCGAATGGCGGCGGGTGCGCTCTGGGAGTATCATCACATATGGCTTCAGCAGTGCCATATGTCGAAGTGGATGGAGAGAACGCTGAGGCGGGGACTTGTATTTACACAACCCCACCCGTTTTCAGGTTTGGTACAGACCCTATTGTCAGGGTCACCAGCAGTGACAGCTCTGGTCAACGAGATCCAATCTCTGTGGACGAAGCAAGCCATCGTCGTGGCGTTTTCCTCCCGGTATTCTCTGGTGCCCGAGAAATCGGGAGGGGGGGGGGGTGTCAGACCCATGCTGGACCTGTCCCATGGGAAGGTTCAGCATTTTTTGGATCATCTCCTACCTGTTGAACACTGTCAGATGGGGGCCTGGTTCTCCTACATAGACCTGTAGGATGCGTATTCGCATCCCCGATCTTCCATCCTAGGGCTTACCTACGCTTCCTTTGCAGGGTTTAGCGTATGAGTACCAGAGGCTGCCGTTCGGTTTTTCTCTGGCTCCCCGCATCTTCACCAAGTGCGTGGAGGCCGCACTGGGGCCTCTGCGTCGTCAAGGGTTACGAAGTGTATTCTGCCCTGATGACGTTCTGGTCCTTGGCAGTCAAGGTGGATCGTCAGGTCTCATACCAGGCAGGTGGTGGAATTCCTACCAGCCTGGGGTTTGCTGTAGACTGGAAGTAGAGTACTCCTCTTCCCAGTCAACGGGTGGAGTGCTATGGGCATCCCTCTCAGAGCGTGTTATCGACGGTTACGGCGCTGTCCGTGATACGCCTGCTCGGTATGATGGCATCTGCTCATTCCGTGGTCCCTCTTGGCCTCTTCTTCACCCCAGGAGGAGGTTACGGAGGTGGTTTTTTTCCAGTATGGAAATAGACCCGGTGAGAGGCAAGTGGAAGCGGCTAAGGTTCCCGTGTCAGTACTGGGAGACCTCGCCACCTGGGGAGGGCCTGGGATCCTCACCAGGGGGGTCCCTATGGGCAGTAGGCTGTCACACGTCACGTTTTTCACCGACGCCTCCCTCACTGGAGACGCGTCCGGCCAACGCAGTAGGGGGCAGCTGACAAGCCATGCTGCCCGGTCTGCGCTACGTTCAATGTGTTGGTATTGAAGGCGGTCCTTCTGGTCCTCAAACGGTGTTTGATCAGGACGGACAATACGACGTCAGCGTCGTATATCGACAGATAGGGAGGAGTACGCTCCCCCCGTCTGCACCGGGCGGCGGGCGGCTGACTATGGGCGTTCTCCATCTGCGCAGCCTGAGGGCTCTCCACATCCCCGGCAAGGTGAATGTGGGTACAGGTGTGATGTCACGGGGCGGTCCTCACCCTGACGAGTGGGGATTACGTCCGGACATAGTCAGGCAGGTCTGTTAGGTCAGTTGTTGGGGCGGGTACATTGATGGTTTGGCTGGTGAGAGGGTGAGTCTGGAGAGGATGGATCCTTCTGTGGTTGACACCATCCGGAACGTGCATGCTCCCTCCACTATCGCGGTTTACGCGGGTAGGTGACGTATTTTGTAAGGCCACCCTCTTGTGAAGCGTTTCCTGCTTGGCGCTCGGCGCCTTAAGTCGGTGAAACGTTCTCTGTCTCCGAGTTGGGACCTTCAATTGGTCCTCGGCCGGTTGTCCGAGGCCCCGTTTGAGCCTCTTGAGCAGGCACCTTGGAACAGCTGTCTTCAAGACTGCTTTCCTGCTGGCCATCACCTCCGCTAAGCGCGTGGGTGAGCTCTGTGCTCTCTCGGTGCGGCCTGAGTGCCTGTCTATTCGTGTCAATAGCGGTGCAACTCTGAGGCCTAATCCAGTCTTCGTGCCAAAAAATATCCGGAGTTCTTTTCGCTCCAGGGATATTGTGGTTCAGGCGTTTCATCCGCCTCCTCACGCTGGTGAGTTAGAGGCGAGCCTTCACCTGTCGTGTCCGGTCCGGGCTTTGGGGGTTTACCTCAGTCGGACTCAGGACCTCAGGGCTACCGATCGGCTTTTTGTCTGTTACGGTGGCTCTCGCGCTGGTAAGGCACTGTCGAAACAGCGCCTGTCCCATTGGTTGTGCGAGGGCATTGCCCTTTGCTACACGTTGGCTGGGCTGGCCCCCCCTGGGGGTGTCAGGGCGCACTCCACTCGTGGAGTGGCGGCCTCTGCCGCTCTGTTAGGAGGGGCCTCTGTGGAGGACATCTGTGCTGCGGCCTCATGGTCCTCCCCGGGTCCCTTCGTAAGGTTTTACCTCATGGACATGACTGGGGGTTCTGTCTCCCAGGCGGTTCTGAGGTCTGGAACCTCCCCTGCTTCCCGCCTTTCGGTGGTTTAGCAGGGGTGTGTGGGTGTGGACCACAAGGTGTTGTGTCACACGTGGTACCGCCTGTGCTGTGCGTTTGCAGGTTTCTAGTTCCCTCTTTTTCGCACTTGGGTGGAGTTGACTGCTGCCCCCTCTTCACTAGGAAGGAGGGGTGACGGGACTCCCCTCCCCCCTGATGTGGGCTTACGGGTCACGTCTATGCCAAATACAACGCAGTTCGGTTTCCGGGTTCCTCTGATTGGCCACGACGCCCACGTGACCCCGCGCTAGCACGCCCCCTTATCCACGCCTGCCGCTACGCCGCGCCAAGCTCCTCTGTGTGTTTCAGCACGCGGCAGAGCGGCAGAGGTCCCTGTGTGTTCTCAGTTTCCTCAATTTATACGCATGGAAGTATTGACTATGCCGTAACGAATCATTAAAAAAATATACCGTTAACTGGAATATAACTGGAATATGTTGTTTCTTTACACATATGTTGGATTATGTAATTGGTTTGTCATGACAAACCAATAAAATCGCTACAGAGCTCTCATATTTGCTATGAGTGGCAACGACTTGACTTTCACTTTCGTATTTCGCTTTCGTCTTGTTTAATCAGCCGCTTCTAAAGTCGCTGTCGAAGCCTGTTTCCGCCTCCGCGTGCTAAAGTTCTGGTAAGTTTAAAGCGCTAAGTGCTGCTAAGTGCTTTATAATATTGTATTTTATAATATTGTCGCGCATCACGCGCAACGCCACTCTGAGTCAAGAGCTCTGTCATTGAAGTGGGTGGTGTTACCAACAGCGTTCACCCTGATGTAAAATAGCGATTTTTTTGGTTTGTCATGACAAACCAATTACATAATCCAACATATGTGTAAAGAAACAACATATTCCAGTTAACGGTATATTTTTTTAATGATTCGTTATGGCGTAGTCAATACTTCCATGCGTATAAATTGAGGAAACTGAGAACACGCTCTGCCAACACACAGAGGAGCTGGGGCGGCGTAGCGGCAGGCATGGATAAGGGGGCGTGCTAGCGCGGGGTCACGTGGGCGTCGTGGCCAATCAGAGGAACCCGGAAACCGAACTGCGTTGTATTTGGCATAGACGCTTATGGGTCCTCAGGGGGTACATTTGTCGGGCCTCGCGTCCGCTTTACCCCATATCTCGGTATGGCATAAGAGCGGGACGCAATGCCAGTACGAGTATATAACGTTATATGAGTACTGGCTAAGCGTCCCGCTCTTAGCGTGCCCTGAGGTCCCTTGGGGTTTTTTTTCTGATGGAAAACTCTTCCCGAGGAAGGGTGAGTGGTGACCACGCCCAGTGTCTTATAGTAAGTCACTGGGGCGCCGGGCGGGGCCTGGTCAAGTGCAAGGGTCTTTAGTTTTTCGTTATGTAGTACAGTAGGTACTAGGAGATGAGGTATATCTTGGTATGACATAAGAGCGGGACGCTTAGCCAGTACTTATATAACTAGGTTATATACATAACCTATCATTCCCTGCCAAAGTGCCCTTGTACCAATGTACAGTTTCTTCGTCAAATGTATATACTCTCTTTTTTAGACTCTGTATTTGTAAATCTTTGTACATTTGTAAATCTGGTATGTTATAAATGTATAGATGTAGCAGTACTGTCTATCTGTATGTCATGTATCTCATATATGTTATGATGAATTGAAAATGGGGGACCCTGATGTAAACAAGATGAAAGTCTTTCTCTGATCTGCATCCCCTTAACAATTGTGTGTATTGAGCTGTACTGTATTGTACCCATTCTGCAATCTGTTAATACAATTTTCAACCAATCAATCAAACCAAAGGGCACTGATTCTGACCTTTTTTGACTCTTTTCCTGAAATTGTGTCAGTTTTTGAAGTCATATTTAGAGGAATATCTCATTAGGATTAGAGTCTAATACTAATGAGTAATGACATCACAAAACAGTCTAATCATTAGACTATTGTGTGATGTCATTATTCAGTCTCATTCTTAACCATCAATATTTTCTCATTTTCTTACTCACCTCTGATATATAATGCCATATTTACTTATTTGCATTTTGCATCTGATACAATACAACAATTTAATTTGATGAGACAGAATTCATGAACTTGAATGAACATTTATTTAACTCTGTCTCTGCACTTATAAATCAAAAACGAACAAAAAACACCTAATGGAAAATTAAATGGTTGTATGGCACTTAACGTTAGGTTATGACTATAACCAAGTTCTGTTAATTAGGGGTGACGCTTGGCATCACTCATGCACTCCCTCGCGTACGTGCACGCGCACTGAATAAATTCCACAAATGTACCTTTAATACCAGTATTAGTCTGACCACACCCCTCATCAGCTTACCTTCATAAGCAGGTGTGTGGTCACCTGCTCTCCTCCTTCCCAAGCTTTCACCACAAGGTGAGGTCAAGGGCTGCAGCGGCCGTCGGATGCCAAGCGTCACCCCTAATTAACAGAACTTGGTTATAGTCATAACCTAACGTTCTGTATCATTAGGGGATCCGCTTGGCATCACTCATGCACAAAGGGAGGCCAAGCGGAGCCACTGGCCGACAAATACACCCCGCTGAAGGCCCCCCACAACCAACAGAACAGGGAGGGCCGAGCCCCCCGACCCCCCCTAATGGAGGGCACCCCCCCTATTAGAGGTCTACCGGGAGGGCGACGGACCCGACCGTGCGAAGAGGCACTCAAGCAACTCAACGCACAGGGTGAGCAGACCGTGGCTTGACCCCACGACTACACACACGCACAACCCGCATGCCACCCGGGAACGAACGGAGGGAAACAACCTCGTTACTGCCCCCAGAATCACGGGGTCAAGGGCAAACCCAACCTCGTGGCAAGGCCGTAGCAGCGGAGCGCGAAGGAAGACCCAGACCCACCAAAAGGACTGGACTCCCTGGAATGGGGGCCCGGAGAAGTCCATGATGCCAGCATCAAGACCCCACCAGGTGGGCACTTAGTGACCCCGGCCCCCACATCGCCAGCGTATTCGGACAAAGGCCCCTCAGCCGAGCGGGCCCTGTCCTCCCCAACAGTACACCGTCTGGCACACTGGCCCTGTAACAGGCAGACAGCATGGCCGTAAACACACAAGAGTTAACCAACGGAAGCAGGCAGTGCACCGGGGAAAAAGACCAGGCAACAGGCTGTTAACCCTAGCCTGGAGACTGCGGACGAGACAGGCGCCAGAAAGGACAGCTGAACACAGCCTCCCCGGCGGAAGGGGCGTATGCTGGCGTTGTTGCATGACCAAGCCTCCACAGAGAAGGCTGACACGATTGGCAGACGTCATGAACGTGCAGGGGCACCCTCAACCGGTGAACCCGGGAGTTGACACTGCAGCAACACACCAGAGAACCAACCACCCAGGTGTTACCCTATGCAGTGGTTGGTCCCATAACCCCTCAGGAAAAACCCCCAAAACACACCTGCGGCACTGCCGCAGCCCGCGTTCCAGTTTCCAACAGGGTTATCCCGGGCCTACGGGTCAACGAAACATTACCCCGGACCGGGCCCGGTGATACGGGGAGCACAGGGTCCCCCGAGGAGGCCAAAACCACCCCAAGGCCCCTCTTCGCTACGCGTAAGAGAAGAGCGTAAAAAATGGTATTCCCAGGAGGTCACCCAACCAAGTATCAACCAAGACCAACCTGCATGGCGGCCGAGATCCGACGAGATCGGGCGCGTACAGGTTGGCACGGCCGTAAGCCATTACGACAGTGTAGAATACAATGTACCCAACAAGGGTTCCATAGCGCTCAACCCTGTGACACCCGGACCGACCTAGTATTTTTCCCCCTGAAAAAAGCCCAAGTCCCTCAGGGTACCAGAACAGCAGATCTGCATCCCCGGCGGACAACGGGTTTAACTGATCCGGACCAGCGCGACCAGAACCAGTCCCGTGCCCTAACCACGCCGACATGCCAACTCCAGGAGAAGGGGCAGATATGCGTGTTGACCTTAAAACATAAAAAGAAGGCACCACCCAGACGTTTCGGTGCAAACCGCGCCCGGCGGCCCACCCCCAGGGCGTGAGACCCTTCCCCCTATGCTCAGATCCATTCCGTCATCATCCCCTGATATGAACGGGAACCCATCGACAACCACACAGGGTGTCGGAAGAGGAAAAAACCCCCATCCTAATTGCTTCATAAAAAAACGCTGTTTTAACCCCAAGCAATCAAGGCGCGCCAGTCAGCCAACGTCCAACAGAACATCCTGAGCTAGCACTATGTGTGCGTTTTGACATACCCACATCAACAATAGGCTATTTAGACCATCTTATTGAATCCCCAAGACGCCCAGGGGAACGACAAGAGGGGCGAGATGCAATCAACTCCATGAATGAATGAATGAAAACTTTACCCAACAGATTGCAGAAAGGGTACAACCCAGTACGGCGCAATACACACAATTGGTTAAGGGGAGGCAGACCTGAGAAAGACGTTAGTCTTGTTTTCATCAGGAACCCCCATTTCCAATTCATATAGACACATCCAACTCCTTATAATAATAAGGAAAAAGCATCACCCGTATGAACCAACTGCACAGCTGGGAGTAAAAAACCCGTTTTCACATGATTTCAAATCCAGTCACTCTTTTTAATCAGAGTGTAAGACCAGACCCTCCCAGAAACACCTTCCCACATGAGTTTATAGTCATGAAAAAGATATGCCAACTGTGAGTCATGTGACCAACCGACTCAAGTTTACACATAAATCGGGCGTAGCAGAACCGTGAGCCCTACGCCCTAACTCGACACCTTTAAGACACCGTAACTCATGGAAGGCGTCGTCATAGCAACACCGCTACAACGGGCGGGGAATCCTGCCGGCTCCTGTCTTGTAATATGAGTTGGCAGGATAACCCCCCCCCCTGCCAAGACGTCCCACCGGCTCGGCCCTGACTGGCTCAGCAGATAAGATAAAAAATCCCCTAAACCAATCAAGTGGGAAAGGAGGGGTTTATTCGACACCCCCTCACGAAAACACACTTCGTTCCCTACACACAGAAAAACAACCGTAGTCATTTTGAAAACCTCCGGTAGAATGCAATGCATAGCATAAGCTAATACAATGCCCGCTACCCACAAAATGTGAACAGGATTTACAACAAAAAACAAGTCGCATGTGTGTGAATCCTACACCCGTTGACTATGTCGTACATAGCAAAAAACGCTGACCGAGAGTAACGGCTAGGCCGTGGAATGTGCGTGTACGAGTATTACTGCAACTAAACAACACAGCATTGTGAGACACATATACTTAGTTCAAGCAATGGAATAACACCAGTTTCTACCTGCATGTGGAGCATCAAGCTAATAGAACCTATTACTGAGTGTACGTTGCAGACCTTGCTTAACCTCGTAACACAACACGACTCATCTCACAACGTAAAAGTGCAGATTCATATTTACACAACCCCACCATATGAATTGTTGAAGAAACACACAGTTTGTTCGGCCAAAACATAGCCCCCCTTATGTCGGGGAACTATTTTATTTATAATGTTTTTTTAAGGCACAAAATCATAGAGGGGCCGGGGAGGGTGTAAAAGAGAGGGGATACAGAGGGGAAAAGTCACTCAGCGGCGTCTGCCACCTCGCGCCGCTCGAGTCTTGCCACCCCGAGGAGCCCCGGAGGGACGGTAGGTTACTGTCTGCTGGTCACGACGTTCCCTACCGTCTCCTCCGGTCGTGGATGGGCCGGCGGTGGCAGAAGCGCCGTCTCTTCTCCTGGCCCTCTTGGAAGGGCCAGCAGCGGCGGCGGAGGCAGTGGTAGCGGCGACGGAGACAGCTCGACGTCGCGGAAGCCTTCTGACTCCACCGGCAAGGACGGGAGGCGGAAAATGGGGTTGGAGGATGGATCTCTCCTCTGCCATCTCTCTGCATGTCGAGGTCATCAACCGCAGGGCCTTCCCGAACAGACCAGCGTCGGAGAGGGCGGCCGTCAGAAGAGGGGCTCTCTTCCGTTCCGGCACACGGGCCTGCTCCAGCCAAAGATGACGCTGGCCCAGGGTAGCCAGGGCGCGCACTTTCCCCATGGCTATGGCCAGCACCTGGGAAAGGTGCAGGACAGCTCCTGCAGCCTGGGTGATCTGATCGCATTTTACCTCGTTCAGATCCGTGCCGCCCGTCATGATCCCCGATACAAATCTAGCCAGGTGGGCGATGTTAGACGCCGCAGCCAGCGATTGTGTACCAGCGATAAATGACTGGTCACCCCAATAAGCCAATCGCCTAGCCGATTTCCCCTGGAGGACCGGCTTGCATAGGGGTTCCCACACCATATCCGGACAGAGGAGAGCGGCCATCGGACTGTCAAGCCGAGGCACGCCCTCCCCCATACCTTTGACTGACCCCGACACCCGCGTAACTGGTACGTAGGTGGGAGTTAGTCCCATGATGTTGGACACCGCCTGACCCCGACGAACATAGGCCCCCATTGAGGGGAAAAATGGGTAGACAACGTCCACCCCTCTCACTGGGCGACGCTGCCAGGGATGACCTATGAGATCATCAGGGACAGGTGCAGGCAATGGCAGCGGCAGCGGCACGCCGTTTGCGGCGGCGGCTACCGCCATGAGCTCGGGAAACAAAGCCTGCAGTTCCCCCTGCGGACCTTCCTCCACCGACCCCGCATCCCTCACATGCAGCAGGCTGCGACTGGTTAAGGAGCCACAGTCTGATGTGGCCGACAGTAGGGCATCCTGCTGATGAGGCCAAGGTGGTTCCTCGACATCCTCGAACAGGGAGCCCCATGGAGCCATTTCTCCCCCCTCCGGGGTCTCCTGAGGAGGGATACTCTCCTCCACGGGACCATCATACAAGAATCCGTCCACCTCTTCCATGAAGTCCTCAGTTTCCATCGGAAATCCAGAGCCGGACGCATCCTCGCTGGTCTCCAGCAGTTCCCCAAACCCAGGCCGTTCGCGTCTGCATGCTACCATCTTGCGACGTGAACGGGCAGACGCGAAAAGTTTGCGTCGCAAATCCTCTGGCTCCAAGACAACCCCCCGTTCACCAACGGACGATTCCCCGGAACCAGAAGAACCAGAGTCGAGATCAGGCCATCGACTCCTCGGCTCTTCGGAGAGGCAAACTATCCATTGGCTGTCTCCTTGGCTGGGTCGGCAACCATGAAAGCGGCAACAGCCCAGCACCAAAACGCACGACGGAGGCGGGAATGGAGAACCGCTGGTGAA
The DNA here is from genome assembly GCF_963971535.1 of Notolepis coatsorum. Lineage (NCBI taxonomy): Eukaryota > Metazoa > Chordata > Actinopteri > Aulopiformes > Paralepididae > Notolepis > Notolepis coatsorum. The sequence goes on from NC_140165.1 coordinate 195,332,287, forward strand.
GAGTAGGTCTAGCGGGTCTACTCTCCGCGGAATACATTATGACCCAAACTTTTTCTTTACAACAGATATGAGAGAAGAAAAAATTAAGCACAATGTAAACTCGTCACAACTCTTTTCAACTAACAACACGTCAAGTGGGGTACTACCGGGCACTTCCTTGTGGTGAAAGCGAGAAGGAGGAGAGCAGGTGACCACACACCTGCTTATGAAGGTAAGCTGATGAGGGGTGTGGTCAGACTAATACTGGTATTAAAGGTACATTTGTGGAATTTATTCAGTGCGCGTGCACGTACGCGAGGGAGTGCATGAGTGATGCCAAGCGGATCCCCTAATGATACAGAACAGCAGCATTTATCAGGATACAGTAACATTATCATCTGATAGAACATAAAATCATAAATACTTGTATACATCTAAATAAATAAATAATGTTATAAACAAATGTACACAGGTAATCAAGAACTGAATGAAAAATGAATTCAAGAATCAAGAATCAAGAGGTTTATTTGTCACATACATACCAGGGCATACAGTGAAATGCGGGTGGTCATGCCCGCATCGATTGTGCAATAATACAATAATAAAATAGACATAGAAAAAAACAGGTAAGACATAAGATGTGCATTATAAATATAGCCATGCATAGTACACTACTATACAATATACAATTTTAACTCCGTCATTATGTTATACTTAATATATCGAAACTATACTATACATTACAAGAGCCACATCTGTTCTTTCCGTAAAGTGACTTTTATATTCCTCATTCCTTTAAAGTGACTTTTCCATTATTTATAGTGACATTTTGTTTAAAGTGATTGTTTAAAGCGGTTGCAGCATGTGTGTGTGTGTGTGTGTGTGTGTGTGTGTGTGTGTGTGTGTGTGTGTGTGTGTGTGTGTGTGTGCTCTCATGTGTACTTGTGTGTGGAGAGTTCAGTGTTCTGATGGCCTGGGGGAAGAAGCTGAGCCGTAGTCTCTCTGTTCTCGTTGCGTCGCTCGTTGCAATCGCTTTAAACTAAATGTCACTTTAAACTAAATGTAAAAGTCACTTTAAAGGAATGAGGAATATAAAGGTCACTTTAAGGAAAGAACAGATGTGGTTCTTGTATACCGTAAATCCTCAAATAGAGGAGGGACCCCCGATAAAGGAGGGGCCTCTTATAATGGGGGGGGGGGGGGGTTGATGCATTTAGACAAACACAGGCCGGTCTCTAATATAAGGTCGCAAAAAATAGTATTTTTTTTATTTTTCGTGCCGTGATATAGAATGAGATAAACTCTTGCCAATGGAAATCAAGTGCTGCCTCCCGCTACACTGACTACCGTACATTAACGTTTCCCTCTGGTTAGCTTTAGCGCTAGCCGCTAGCTAACGTTGTCATAATATCTAGATCTGTGGTGTCAGCTGGATGACGTTGACTTTGTTTGCAAACGTTAACGTTCGCTATCTATATGGCGTTGGCAGACGAGGCTGGCGTTGTCCAGTTGACACATTACAGACCATGATGCTATGATAACGTTAGTAGCTAAAGCTACTACATGTAAACAACTCGATTCGGCTGAGGAAGTCGAGAAGGTACCACACGCTAAACCGTACCCGGACCCTAGTATAGACAGTTCCAACTTCAGTGTGTGAATTACGTTAATCCCACAATTACTCAACTGCACTCAATATTTAAATACCAATGCTAGTCTAAATAAATGTAGACAGACAATGTACGTATTAAAAAAAATTAATAATAATAATAATAATAATAATAATAATAATAATAATAATAATAATAATAATAATAATAATAATAATAATAATAATAATAATAATAATAATAATAATAATAATAATAATAATAATAATAATAATAATAATAATAATAATAATAATAATAATAATAATAATAATAATAATAATTGTTACATAGGATCAGATTAAACCGAATATATATATTTATTGATTGATATATATTGCATAGTATTTGTATATCGTTTGATATCCCTTGTATATTCCTTGTACATATACACGGAATATCCCTTTAGCCTAGTACGGACCATGATGTTTCATTCTCCTATTGGACAGCGGTCCACAGGCGCCAGGGCCATGCCTCCAGAGTCAGGTTCAAGGCTACCGTCAAGACATGTCTGTACATGCCCGGCCTTGCCCAGGAATACGAGACAGAAATGAGGTTGGCACTAGATTGTTCGCCGTGCATATAAATATGGCGCAGGTGAATACAGAAGTAGAGTTACCCAATAAGTTGAAGCCTCACCCACGATACTCCGTGCGGTGAAGTATGGCCTGTTTGGCCCCAAATAGAGCATTGAGACCGCGTGCGAATTAATAACTGAATTGTCAGAGTTTGGCGCTATACCGTCGAGTGCGACATATTTCTATTAAGTCAGTAATAGTCTATTTGTGTATAGTGTATCGTGCGGCTAAAGTTCTACAGTGACCAGCATCACCAACGCTTCCTCGTATCAGCTAGAGTGCTTATCCAGGCTGGGCTGCTTTCATGGCGCTTTCACCCGAGGAGACCTAGACGAGAACCGTGTGGACATGTACACTGGATTAATCTACCCGACGACTACATAGCCCTTTGCGGCTGGATTATATTTGTTTTGGTCCTGTGATTTATGGAGCGGAGAATCGCCGACGCCTACATGTGTGGGATTTACCCTGTGAGGAGCCACGTCGAGTCTGCGCCTCAGAGAGCCTGAGGCCGGCTAGCTTTCTTCACTGTGGAGCTACAGTCTACGGAGAACAGCTGTATTCGTCTGTGGATCAAGAGACTATTGCACCGTCTCCTGTACTTGGAGTCTCCTTAGTCATCGTTGACCAGACTCTCTACTACCGACAGATCCTCTACCCCTGCTGGCTTACAACCGGGGGGACCCTTCCAGTATCTCCCGCTATATATTACTAGTGTACCATAGATATAATTCCCTAAGATTCAGGTTGTATAATTACCTCCTGCGTAACCAGAGAATGGACATTCATTATTGATTTGCCTACGCACATTCCTTTGCCTTATAAGCGCATCCAAAGTAAAATAGAGAAGTATATTATGTACCTTTTGCTGCAATAAATACTTAATTACCACTTTGTGTGGAACCGATTCATTGTGGGAAGTGTTCATCATATTTATATATCATGTACTGTATGGCCAGTAATTAAAGTACATAAAGCGGTAGTGGTTTAATGATACCATACTTATCAATACAGTCAGGGAATTGTACCCCTCAGTTACAATTGGTCCTTCGAGCCGGAGGGTAACTAGTGTAATATTAATATAGTGGTATTAATATTGACATGGCCTATGATGAACACTCCACAAAACGGTTCTCCTAAAGTAGATCGCCCGCAGCGTAGACGGCAGACACCTCAGCACTTAGAGGATTACGTTGCCAATATACTACCTAGCTTTCTACAGACGGTAAACGCGGAAAAAGTAGATAGTAAAATTATGTCCGACCCTATCGACCAGGCTACCCCGCCAATAGAGGCCCTAGTGGGTTCTAACGTAACTGACCAAGCTCACGGTAGGGACCAGGAGGGACCCGACATGACTTTACCCCCCGCCAAGACCGAAGAAGTAGTCCCCGGAGAGCTCCAGGATAAAGACAGCTCTCCAGGGATGGAACTCTACCCGCTACAAGAAGAGGAGAGCACCCCGGAGATGGATCTCCAGGACTCGCCACAGGAGAACAGATCTCCAACGAGTACTGCCAGGAGCGGATCACCTCAACCAGCGTCTTCCCCCAGCGAGGCGGACAAGATGCTGGCACAGGCATTCCTCGCCAGCCTAGCAGCCTCAACAGAGCGCGATCGACTCCAAGCACAGACGCTTAGTGAGCGCGAACATTCTTCCATGGAAAGAGAACGCCTTCAGGCGCAGCAACGGAGCGACGAAGATCGTATACGTCTAGAGATTAGACGCCTTCAGACGGAAGAGAATATGGTAAGGGACCGGGCCGAAGCCCAGCGCGCCGCCGCCGAAGCCCAGCGCGCCGCTGCCGGTGCCCAAAGAGAAGCAGAGCGCGACCTCGCTCTCACCAAGCGCGAAGCCGAGCGCGACCGATTACAAGCGCAGATAATGGAGCAGCTGATCACCAGGGCAACACCCCCTCCCTCCGCACGGGGTTCCAGGGCCTCGTCAAGACAAGGGTCAAGGGCACCCTCCCCTACCCGATCAAGCGACCCTGAGCCCGACCACCAGAGAGAGCCTATACCCCCCTCCGAACCCCTTCCCCGACCGGTCCAAGTGAGACCCAGCTACAAGGAAGAAACGGTCTACACCGCGGAGAGGCTAAATAGACGACTACAGGATCTAGAGGACCTGCCAGAGGAAGAAGAAGAGGGAGAGGAGGAGAGTCAAGCCCGACAGCAGCACAGTACTCCACAGGACCAGGAGGTCCAGTACAGCCCAGGCTCTACCCCCGCGGCTCTGCGCTACAGACCCCCGACTCAATTCACGGGTGAGCTTGACGCACGACCAGCCCCGAGGAACAGCACCTGGATACGCGGGCCATGGTACCCAGCAGGTACCAGCCCACCAAGAGGCGTAAGAGGAGACTCGCCTAGGAGGCCTCTCTTCCAACGCTCACCGATGTGCCAGCCATCCATGGCATCATACATTGGCACACCGACGTTTCCGGACTTCACCCACGAGAACAGAGCACAGTACACGGAGCTACGAATGTGCTTAGAGACAATGATGTCCGATGTAGCTGATGAACCGTACAAGTATGCTAACCTACTGAAGCACCTCAAGGTGCCCCGAGCGCACAATATAGCGCTGGCCTATGCCACCTCTACTACCCCATACACAGCGGCTCTAGCAGCACTCGACCAAAGATATGGACGCATATGGGACTACGTAATACAAGAGATAAGGCATATTGACCGCCTACCCCCAGCCACAGACAATCGCTCACTAGATGACCTGTCTATCAAGGTACAATCCCTGGTAGGGATGCTGGGGGCGCAAAGAGAAAAGGGTATGCACGAACTGTACGCAAACTCTAATGTCGAGAGGATTTTAGAGAAGCTTCCGCCCGCCCGACAAGAGCGCTTCAGGCGGCAAAGAGACCACCGTGATCCTAACGGTCCCGAGCCATCCCTCCTAGACCTAGCCGACTTCCTGGCCAGAGAAGTCAACAGCCTACGGTTGGATACGTTCATGCGGAGCACCCCAAGCTCCAGAGAGGGACCTAGGAGAGCAAACGATGGCCGCAGATTGGTGACCGTCATGCACCAATCAGAATCAGTACCGAGCAGCAAGAACCACAGTACCCCCTCGATGAAAGAGAAGTGGAAGATGGTGTGCCCGTACTGCGAAAAGGAACACTGGTTGTCACAATGTGACACGTTCAAGAAGATGACCGCCGACGAGGTGAGTCAATGGATAAAGTCCAACCGACGCTGTTACCGATGTGCGCGCAGTCACATGGCAGCCGATTGCCGCTTAAAGAAGAGGTGTAATTGGTGTGACGGAGCCCACCTAGATGTCCTACACGACAGTAACAGAAGAAAGCCTGCACCCTCAAGCAGCACAAAGGCAAGTGTTATGTACATTGACCCCGCCAGCAGCGGGGGCGCCCGGGTGCTCTTAAAGGTGGTCCGCGTAACACTGAGTTACCAAGATAAGGTCATGGAGACTTACGCCGTCCTTGACGACGGGTCAGAGAAGACCCTTCTCCTCGCGTCCGCTGCGGCCCAGCTGGGGCTGCGGGGGAGCGAAAACCAGATGACGATTCGGACAATAAGAAGAGATCTAAAGACGATAAAGGGCGAGAATGTCTCCTTCACTATCGCAGCAAGCGGGCAGCCAGAGAGACGGTATAGGATTACTAATGCTTTCACCAGCCAAGAAATAGGCCTGTCGCAGTACACCTACCCCATCGCCAAGCTGATGGATAAATATGTGCACCTGCGTCAACTACCTATACCGCTCATAGACGGTGCCACCCTGACCCTGCTGATAGGCTCCGACCATGCAGACCTCATCGTCCCGATAGACCGGGTCCACACAGGGCCCAGAGGCTGTCCTGCAGCAGTCGAGACCCGCCTAGGATGGACATTACAAGGCCCCCTCGCTAAGTCTCTTAACCGAACAGCAGCCACTAACTGCCTCCACTCCAGAGTGACAGAAGAAGACACCACCCTCCTACAGCATGTCGAGAGGCTATGGACACTAGAGACAATGCCCTTTAAGAACGAAAAGAAAGACATTCGTTCCAAGGAAGACATTTACGCTATAGCCCTCCTCGAGCAGGGGACAAAGAGAGTCAAAGTCAACGGAGTGATGAGATACGCAACTCCACTCCTGAGGTGAGAGGGTATGCCTACCTTCCACGCCCCAAAAGAAGCGACGGAGCGGTATCTATTGAACACAGAGCGGCGCCTAGCCAGAGACCCCGCTCAAGAGACGGTGTACCGCGCTGAGATTAACAAGCTAATCACAGCGGGACACATAAAGAAAATTGACATTAAAGAGGCCGATCAGACGACCGAATCATGGTACATGCCGCACCACAAAGTCCACCACAACGGCAAGGATCGTATTGTGTTCAACTGCAGCTACCAGATCGGATCACAAAATCTGAATAAAGAGCTCTTGCCCGGCCCAACACTCGGCCCCTCTCTACTAGGCGTGTTACTACGTTTCCGCCAAGACAAGGTGGCCATCAGCCACCATCAAAGGGATGTTCCTGCAGGTGAGACTAGTGGAGGAGGACAAGCCCCTGCTGCGGTTCCTATGGAGAGAGAGGATCGGGGATGAGCAACCAGCCATCTATCAATGGGAAGTCCTCCCTTTCGGAACCACATGCAGCCCATGCTGTGCTACGTTTGCACTGCAAAAGCACGTCGCAGAGGACCCAGCAGCTGATGAAGAGGTCCGACAAAGTGTAGGAAATAGTTTCTACATGGACAACTGTCTGCAAAGCGTCTCGACGCCAGAAGAAGCCGAGGCCCTTCTACTCAAGCTCCGCGCCTCCCTGATCAAAGGCGGCTTTGATCTCAGGCAGTGGGCCAGCAGCGACCCGCAAGTATTGCGCAGCCTCTCCCCCGAGGACAAGGCAGCAAGCAGCGAGACCTGGATGGCGACCATCCCAGGAGAAGCCCAAGAAATGACATTAGGACTAGTCTGGCGCTTCAAAACAGACTCGCTCCATTATAAACACACACCCCTGACCAAGGAGCAGGGAAGGTCGACTGCACTACCGACCACCAGACGGAGTGTATACAGAACACTCGCCAGACAATATGACCCGTTGGGATGTATTCTACCTTACACCACCAGGGCAAAGATGATTGTAAGAGCGTTATGGGACAAGGACCAGGGCTGGGACGACCCCATACCCGAACACCTTGCATCCACATGGAGAGAGTGGGAGACGGAACTCAGCTCACTCCCAGGTGTCAACATATGCTGCAGCTACTTCCCACCCACAGTGAGGCCGGAGACGTGCCAGATGGACCTGCACGTCTTCAGCGACGCCTCCGAAGTAGCCTACGGTTCGGTGGCCTACTTGCGTGCCCGAGAGGAGAGAGGAGAAATACATACTGCTTTCATCCTGGCTCGCTCAAGAATAGCACCACGAAAGCAACAATCTATCCCGCGTCTAGAGCTCTGCGCAGCCCTAGCAGGAGCGCAACTCGCCACGTTAATCCAACGTGAACTCACCATTCCGGTGCAAAGAACAATCTTGTGGTCAGACTCCACGACAGTACTCACATGGATCCGGTCTGATTCGTGCAGATACAAGGTCTTCGTGGGAGTCAGAGTCACAGAGATTCAAGATTTAACAGAAGTAGCAAGCTGGAGGTATGTGGACACAAAACACAACCCAGCTGACGTCATCACCCGGGGAATGTCCCTGGATGACCTCACCCGTCACAACCTATACAGTGACGGGCCAGAGTTCCTCAAGCTCCCGGAAGAAGAGTGGCCTACACCCACCCCACGGGAAGCGAGTAAAGAGGAGGCCGAAAACAAGAAATCTATGTTCTGTGGATTGAACACACTCGTCTCCACAGACCCCGACATAGACGATTGCCTCACCCTAGAGAGTGCGCAGCTAAAGACATTCCTGTGGCACCACCCAGAGGTTCAGCTCACTACTGACATTACAGCAGCTGACTACGAAGAAGCAGAACTTCTTCTACTACAACGAGCCCAGAGAGACTCGTTCCCCGATGAGCTAGACTGTCTACAGGGAGCAAAGCCCGTCCCATCAGACAGCAGACTGCTCCACCTAGCCCCCGAGAGCGACGCCCATGGTCTCATCAGAGTGGGTGGTCGTCTGCGGAGAGCTCCAGACTTACCGGATGACGTCAAGTACCTGATAGTCTTAAACAGCCGACACAAGGTCACAGAGCTGATCATAAAGAAATACAACGAGGATGTGCATCACGCCGGGGCAGAGAGAGTCTTCGCGGAGATCAGACGTCGTTATTGGATACTGCAAGGGAGAGAAGCAGTGCGGCGCTTCCAGCGAACCTGTCTAGACTGTCGTAAGTGGCGAGCGCAGCCCAGTATACCCCGGATGGCTGACCTACCTCCCTGTCGCCTCCGACTCGGTGACAAGCCTTTTCACTCCACCGGTATGGACTGTTTCGGCCCGCTGTATATAAAGAAAGGAAGAGGAACCGAGAAGCGGTGGGGTATTGTATTCAAATGCATGACCACCCGAGCGATGCATATAGAACTCCTTCCAACCATGAGCACAGACTCATTCCTTATGGCCTTCCGAAGATTCACATCGCGGAAAGGCAAACCGTCTATATTATTGTCTGATCATGGGACAAACTTCAAAGGCGGAGAAAGAGAGCTGAGAGAGAGCTTCCAAGCTATGGGCCCAGAACTTAAGACCCACCTCGCTCCATCCCAGATTGACTTCCAGTTTAATCCCCCGAACGCACCTCACTTCGGTGGAACTTGGGAACGAGAAGTACGTTCAATAAAGACAGCCCTGTACGCCGTGCTTGGGGCCCAGACCGTGGTGGAAGAAGTCCTAATGACAGTCCTCACGGAGATCGAGGGAGTATTGAACTCAAAGCCCCTCGGTTACGTCTCAAGTGATGTAGCAGATGTCGACCCAGTCACCCCCAACACACTCTTGATGGGGCGGCTGGACCCCGCGCTACCACAGACAATGTACAGGCCTGAAGAAGCGAACGGCCGAAGAATGTGGAGGTACAGTCAAGTATTGGCTGACAAGTTTTGGAACAGCTTCCTACTCCACTATCTACCGTCTCTACAGACCCGCCAGAAATGGGTGAAAGAGAGAGACAATTTGACAGAAGGGACAGTCGTCATGATTATCGACCAGTCACTACCCCGAGCTATGTGGCCGGCTGGCCGCGTAAGCAAAGTGATCACCGGTGCCGACGGAAAGGTCCGAGCAGCCGAAGTGCTCGTCCAAGGACGGATCTACACCTGACCCGTGGCGAGGCTAATAGAACTGCCAAGGCTCCCCGATACTATCGATGACGACCATGACCCCATGACTTTGTGAACTGCCCGACCCCTCACAACAGACATTGAGTAGTGGACAGTGCGGTTAATCTGTCTCTGCTTAGCTAATTAGGTGGGACTAATTAGGAGGCGGCTGTTACAAAGGATCAGATTAAACCGAATATATATATTTATTGATTGATATATATTGCATAGTATTTGTATATCGTTTGATATCCCTTGTATATTCCTTGTACATATACACGGAATATCCCTTTAGCCTAGTACGGACCATGATGTTTCATTCTCCTATTGGACAGCGGTCCACAGGCGCCAGGGCCATGCCTCCAGAGTCAGGTTCAAGGCTACCGTCAAGACATGTCTGTACATGCCCGGCCTTGCCCAGGAATACGAGACAGAAATGAGGTTGGCACTAGATTGTTCGCCGTGCATATAAATATGGCGCAGGTGAATACAGAAGTAGAGTTACCCAATAAGTTGAAGCCTCACCCACGATACTCCGTGCGGTGAAGTATGGCCTGTTTGGCCCCAAATAGAGCATTGAGACCGCGTGTGAATTAATAACTGAATTGTCAGAGTTTGGCGCTATACCGTCGAGTGCGACATATTTCTATTAAGTCAGTAATAGTCTATTTGTGTATAGTGTATCGTGCGGCTAAAGTTCTACAGTGACCAGCATCACCAACGCTTCCTCGTATCAGCTAGAGTGCTTATCCAGGCTGGGCTGCTTTCATGGCGCTTTCACCCGAGGAGACCTAGACGAGAACCGTGTGGACATGTACACTGGATTAATCTACCCGACGACTACATAGCCCTTTGCGGCTGGATTATATTTGTTTTGGTCCTGTGATATGGAGCGGAGAATCGCCGACGCCTACATGTGTGGGATTTACCCTGTGAGGAGCCACGTCGAGTCTGCGCCTCAGAGAGCCTGAGGCCGGCTAGCTTTCTTCACTGTGGAGCTACAGTCTACGGAGAACAGCTGTATTCGTCTGTGGATCAAGAGACTATTGCACCGTCTCCTGTACTTGGAGTCTCCTTAGTCATCGTTGACCAGACTCTCTACTACCGACAGATCCTCTACCCCTGCTGGCTTACAACCGGGGGGACCCTTCCAGTATCTCCCGCTATATATTACTAGTGTACCATAGATATAATTCCCTAAGATTCAGGTTGTATAATTACCTCCTGCGTAACCAGAGAATGGACATTCATTATTGATTTGCCTACGCACATTCCTTTGCCTTATAAGCGCATCCAAAGTAAAATAGAGAAGTATATTATGTACCTTTTGCTGCAATAAATACTTAATTACCACTTTGTGTGGAACCGATTCATTGTGGGAAGTGTTCATCATATTTATATATCATGTACTGTATGGCCAGTAATTAAAGTACATAAAGCGGTAGTGGTTTAATGATACCATACTTATCAATACAGTCAGGGAATTGTACCCCTCAGTTACAATAATAATAATAATAATAATGCAATAAAAGTCTGAAAATTAAGGGATTATGTCCATGAGTGTAATTTTTTTTAAATTAAGGCCTGCCTCTTATATAAGCCTCTCTCTAATGAAGGCCTGGTGCTCTTGCAGCTGAGGTAAATAGAAGACCCGTCCTATATTTGAGGATTTACGGTAGTATAGTTTAGATATAGTAAGTATAAAAAAAATATGCATAATGACGGAGTTAAAATTGTATACTGTATAGTAGTGTACATAGGACCCAGTGCCTTCTCAGGAATTTAGCATGTCTATTTTTATCATGCACATCTTATGTCTTCTTATTACCTGTTTTTTTATGTCTATTTTATTATTAGTATTATTGCACAATCGATGCAGGCATGACCACCTGCATTTCACTGTATGCCCTGGTATGTATGTGACAAATAAACCTCTTGAATCTTGAATCTTGTAATACTAGAGAAACATAAATATAGGCAATAAAATGTAATCTGAATATAACAATACAAGAAAAATAAACAGTGGAAGCAATATGATTATCTCTGAATATAAGAAATGTGAGAAAATTAAACAGTACAAGGTGCAGGTGAGGGTCTGTACCCTAACTGGCATGATATACGTCATACGTTGTAGTCCGTGCAGGTTTTGGTGGTTAAGAGTCAGACACACTTAATATAATAGTTCTTGAGTTCTACAGCCATTAGTTCTCCAGCTGCTGGATAATAGGCCAGTATGCTGGTACAAACTTCACCAGATTGTGGTCTGATTGGCCATGGAGGGAAGGGGGTGTAACTGTATACCTCCTTGATATTAGCATACAGCAGATCCAGTGTCTTGTTTTGCCTGGTATTGCATGTTCCTGCTACTGATGTTAATCTCTGTGTCTCTTCCTCAGGTCCGTGCCGCCCCCCCGCCCCCCAAACAGCAGCCTCGTAGACAACACAACAAGACCCCCAAAACTGAGGAGGTGGAAATCACACTGGTGTGAGAAAAACAGACAGACAGACAGTAGGACCAGTTGACAGATAGATGGACAAACGGTCAGACTTCTAAACAGGTGGACAAGCAGATAGACAGTGCAGCCTACAGGCTTGGGAATAGAACTGCAATGCACTGGACTGATCTGAATGGAACCTAATAAACACATCAATTGACATCTCCTCTCCTGTTCCTTCTGCTCCTCCTCCTCCTCCTTTTCAGGCTGCTAGGAGTAACGAGAGGGATGTGGAGATTAATAGTAACCTGCTTATTAACCTCTCCCTCCCCTCCCCTCTCCTCCTTTCATCTCCCCTCTTCTCCTCCTCTCCTCTTATCTTCTCCTATCCTATCCTCTCCTCTCCCCTCTTCTCCTCTTCTTTCTTCTCCTCTCCTCTCCTCTCCTCTCTCCTCTTCTCCTCCGCTTCCAAACCTCAGATTTTCTGTTGCCTTAAAAAATCTGAAACTCATCCCATCTGGCAGCCAACTTGAATGAAGGAATTCAACAGAGGACCAAAAATGAAAAGGAGGAAGAATGTAGGAGAAGAGAAGAGGAGAGGAGAGGAGAGGGAGGGGCCATCGTGAGAGGGAAATGGGTGGAGTCTGGACAATGTGGGTGTGGTTTCCTTGCCATATATAATGGTGTCATATAGTGTATTTAATGTGTATTAGTACAGTACATTACTGTTGTAATAGGAATGTTCCTGAAGTATCACAACATTTCATATAGTCTAACAACGTAATAACATAACATGAAGGGCATTGTAAATATAACAGAGAGAGAGGAGGAGGGAGAGAGATAGATGAAGGGAGGGCTGGATCCTCCCTGGACATTCTGTTCTTTCTTGACCTCTCAGGCCCTCTTCTCTCTCTCTCTCTCTCTCTCTCTCTCTCTCTCTCTCTCTCTCTCTCTCTCTCTCTCTCTCTCTCTCTCTCTCTCTCTCTCTCTCTCTCTCTTTTCTTTTTTCTTTCTCTGGGAGCCTGTTCTGTCAATCAGTGGTTACATATACACAGACATACTCTCTCTCACACACACACACACACACGCACACGCACACACACACACACACACACACACACACACACACACACACACACACACACACACACACACACACACACACACACACATGGCCGCCTAGTTATAGTTGAAAGTGGGGGTGCAAGATTTTTTTGTATTCTTTTTTTTTTACCTTTTTTTTTTTTCTTTTTTTTTTTGTGCAAGGGGTGGTTTGGAGGGGGTCCGGCACGACCCCCTCCACGGCAGATTTTTTAACATTTAATGAACACCTGTATGTGCAATTTCCTGCAATATAGAGCCTTCAATCTTGACCAAAATAAAGCTGCTCTTTTCACTATAAAACTCAGTTTATATTGCAGTATGATAGCTATAATAATAATAACTTCACTGCGAGGGCTCTTTTAGCTAACGCTAGCTAGGCACGTATGATAGCCAATTACTATTATAATAATAATAATAATAACTTTCCCATCCTCCCAAAGCCCCTCCGGCCCCGTTCACATCCGCAGCGCAGTACCAACAACAACAACAACTAATTGACGCTATCAATAGCCCCAGTGAGCGCGGCGGCTGAATGAATGAATGAAAACTTTATTTAACAGATTGCAGAATGGGTACAATACAGTACGGCTCAATACACACAATTGTTAAGGCGATGCAGACCAGAGAAAGACGTTTGTCTTGTTTACATCAGGGTCCCCTTTCGTGACTGTGCTGCACCGAGTGAATCCACAGTCACTTGCTCCTCAATGGGAAACCAACCTAGATTTACCATGAAGGACTGGTTCTGGCCGAACCGTTCGTTATACAAGTATCACAGAGACATTACAAAGGTGCTCACAGTTGCACGAGGGGTTCGCACAGAGATACGGGATGGTTTGAAAGCTCGGCGTTGCTAATAAATATTTTTAATATTTTTTTATAAACTGCTCAAAGCGGCATTATTTCCGCCGTTGGGTGATCACAGCGCATGCGCACCATCCCGTATCTCTGAATTCACTCGGTGCAGCGCAGCAGCGCCGAGGCTCACCATACGAGAAATATTCAGTTTCAATCTGTTTGCGCATTTAGTATACAGTCACAGTGTTCGACTTACATGATGATTTGCTCCATTTTGATGTAAACGCCGAAGAATAATCCAGTCACAATGTTATCCAATATCCAGCCTGAATTTTTCAAGGGCTTTCGAAAAAGCCGCCTCCCCCAACATGTCGTATACGTCATGCCGACGAACCGTGGCCCGTGGGCACTGGATCAAACCATTAAAGTGGGGGGTCACACAATCTTTGGAAACTTAAAAACTTGCTATTAAGTGTCATTGCGTATTATTAATTTGATTGAAATTACTTAGTTATGGTTAGATTTATATATGGGGGGGGGGGGGTATATCATATTTTTCATATGATCAAAAAGTGGGGGAGCAAAACCAGCGTTTGCCCCCCCATGTTCAATAGTCGTAGAGCACCCGCTCCGCGTGCTCTATTGCGCAGGCGTCTATGCACACACACACACACACACACACACACACACACACACACACACACACACACACACACACACACACACACACACACACACACACACACACACACACACACACACCCACACACACACAGTATATATACATATAGTATACATAGTGTATAAGAGGAAAGCTCAGCTCTATATGACAAGACAACAGCTTTAGATGCCAACATCAGCTCTAGATAACAGCTCTAGATGACAACATCAGCTCTAGATAACAACAGCTCTAGATGACAACAGCTTTAGATAACAACAGCTCTAGATGACAACATCTCTAGATGACAACAGCTCTAGATGGCATCAGCTCTAGATAACAACAGCTCTAGATGACAACAGCTTTAGATAACAACAGCTCTAGATGACAACAGCTTTAGATAATACCAGCTCTAGATGACAACAGCAGCTCTTGATCATTATCATCTCTAGATGACAACAGGGCCCCGTTCCCCGTACCTGGCTAACTGAGTTAGCCGGATAATTTTCAGCATAGCTTGACTTAAGCCAGACATTTCCATTCCCCGACGTCGGATTTTCTAAATCGTCATGGTAATAATAAATCATATTCAGCCTATGAATTTACTTTGTCCTATATAATGCACGTCATATTTATACGGATACGGCGCTCGCGACACACACAGTTATTTTAATAACGGACTAAACGGATCATTGCAAATGTGAATCCCGCAGGGATATTTTAATGAATGAAACCTATCGGGTGTTTGGCTCTGATTAGTTTAATATTCTTCGCTGTGTATTTGTTTAACGGAGCACCCGGATGCGTTTCATTCAAGCTGAAGCGTCTATGCGCGGATTGTGGATATGAATTATGAGGAATCTGAATCTGTGGAGTATTTAATTGTATCACTGTCACTGTGACAGTGTCACACGTTATTGTGATATTGTAACTGGGATTAAAATATATGAGGAGATGCGCTGTTTGATGGATTTGATGACGTGACGTGACTTGATAAATTGAATGAGCTTTTGACGTTTTTGATGAATGAATTTGAGAAAATGCATTTATCTTTTCAAGCACTGTTATATGATGATGAACATGAGGTGTCATTGGTATAAACCAACGGGTAATCAATTCAATGCATGTATGGATTAGGTCCGAAACAGATTAAAACCTGATTAATAGTGTAACTGCAAGCCTCCCTCCAAGCCTCTCTTTGGAAACCATGTATTTATATAGTACATAATACCTAAGCACATACAGTACAGATATCCTCATAATATAATTCGTATCAATTAGATATACTATTTGGGCTTGTTTTTATCCTTATTCTGAAAGAGTTGAACTAATTATTTTCGCTAGCAAGATCTCATTTGATTATTCATTCCATAAGCCTACTGCCAGCAGGCACGTTTAAATAAATATAATCTGATTGATTGCGGTAATGAGGGACTTAAAATTAGCCTATAGATTATGCATTTAACTTGTCGGCGAGGCTATTGAGCCGTACTGCATTGTACCCATTCTGCAATCTGTTAATAAAGTTTTAAATCAATCAATCAATCAATGCCGTTAGAAGATCAGGATTTCTGCGATCGACACCTGCTGTCTTTTCAGCTGAGGCGGCCGCGCGCAATTATCCTGAGTCTCAAGTCTGGTTCAAATGAACGAGACTGAATCCACCTTCGAGGAACAGGAACATCCCGGATTCAAACATCGGGTTAATTGAATCTGGATAATGGGACTTTTGATCGACTTAGTTGAACCAGGTACGGGGAATAGGGCCCTGCTCTAGATAATAACAGCTCTAGATGACAGCAACTCTAGATGACAACAGCAGCTCTAGATGACAGCAGTTCTAGATGACAACAGCTCTAGATGGCAACATCAGCTCTAGACAACAGCAGCTCTAGATGACAGCAGTTCTAGATGACAACAGCTCTAGATGGCAACATCAGCTCTAGACAACAGCAGCACTAGATGACAACAGCCCAAGTGTCTGCATGCAGGTTGCATTGTCCTCCAAGGGGCAGTGGCTTCATATACTCTGCCCAAACACCGCCCACCCTGAGCATCTGTTGACCAGAGGAATAACTGTAGAATTCCACTGTGCTGCATTACCATGGTGATAGTTGAGGGTGTTGTCTCTGTAATATTTTGATTGACAGCTTCAGAGCTGATATACATCAGACCGGCATTACTTCATCCACACTGATCTGTGATCAGGCCACGCCTCTTTAAAAAAAATCTGTGATCAAGCCATGCCTCCTTTTTAATCTGTGATCAGGCCATGCCTCTTTTTTAATCTGTGATCAGGGCCACACCTCTTTTTGATCTGTGATCAGGCTACAGGCTTTTTGGAGAGTACAACTTGGAGAGTAAATAGGGGTTAGAGTACAACTTTAGGACAACACAAACAGATATAAATCATGCCAAAGACGATCAAGTCCCAGAAATAGGCATTCAAAAGCGTACTATTAAATAAGTAGGGGAAAGAGGAAATATCCTCCATAGAGGAAGACTGAAAAGACATACCTGAAAACGGATCAAACGTAACTTTTTCACAATATCGTGAGTGTTCAATGGTGGCCAGTGTTGGAAAGTAATTGCTTGATTTAACTTAATGCACCAACAACACAAATGTTTCAAAGAATGTAAGCGTTCTGTCGACAGCATTTATTTTGTCAAAGTACAAATAAAGTACAGAGTATATATGACAAAGCTATAGAGTAAATATGCTAAACCAATAGGCAACAGCGTTCAGAGTTCATATTGTATAGGTTGAGCAGGGGCGGTTCTAGCATCAGACCTTTAGGGGGGCTCAGCCCCTAGAGCTGTAGCATAATTCCACTAAATGCCATGGTCAGGTAGGGGGGGGGGGGGGGGGTGAAGGGGGTGTTCCCCCTTTTTTTGTCAAATCAGTTGTGCAATAGTACATTTTGGTGAGTTGTTTCTATACAATTCACGTATGACATTTAGGTAACATTAATGAACAACTACAGTAGGAGACAACTAAGTAGTAAACCTATTATTATAATTTTGTATTCCAGTCGATCATAATGATCATGATCATATTACGGAGCACTCACTGCGTTCGAGAGAGAGGGAGAGAGAGAGAGATAGAGAGGGAGAGAGAGACTCACATTTTCATATATCCATCTATGGGAAAAAGACATTTCCAGTGAGTGAAGGTTTGTTAAAATCATGAGGGAACAAAATACTATTTTGAGGCCACAAAATATTATTTTGAGGCCTCAAATTGATTAATTTGCGGGAACAAAATACTTGAGGTAACTATTTTGAGGCCACAAAATATCTTTCTATTTTGAAGGCCCAAAATGGATTAATTTGAGGTAACTAAATACATTTTGAGGTAACAAAATACTATTTTGAGGCCACAACATATTCTTTTCATTTTGCGTGGCAGCAATAACCCTTTGTAGCAAGCAGATTAGCTGGGCTAGCTAGCTAACATTAGCTGAACTGACATTAGCTTGATAGCTAACTAGCGAATAGCATCAGCTAGCTAACATTAACTAATGTTCTTTGACACTATTATTACACCAACACCATGGATCTAATGACCAATTTGACAACGTTCTCTGTCAGAATAGTCAGTAATTTTATATAGTGGTAGCTAACGTTTCAACATACTTGTCTTGTTGCCCATCAGCACTGGCAAATTCACTATTACTAAACTAGTTATAGTAGGTAGCTAGCTACATCTGCTTCCACATCTTGTGTTGAATGTTGGACTGGGACTTGACATGATGTTACCAACATCTTTGACATACATTTTTTATTTTATTTTATAGTTAACCAATGAGGTCAACAGGCTACTACCGGCAATCCATGTCTGTATATATATTATTATTAGAGCTGGGCCGTTAACAGCGTTAACGTGCTGCGTTATTGCGAGACTAGTATCGCGCGATAATATAATTGACGCCGTTAATCTTTTTCTCAACGTTGGGTCTGTATTGTCCTTAAATACTTGCCGTAGTTCCCAGCTGTGGTACCAGGAAGTGATTGCACTACCGGAGCTGTAGTCAGAATAATGTGTTAAACTAAAGTAGTGGTCCGGTAATCATTGTTATACAGGTGAGGTTAAGAAGTCCTCAGGATATAACACAATTCGGCGATGAGGACGTCTGAATCTGCGCAATGCAAGAAAAAAGAAGTCCGTTGCAAGCTTTGTTTACATTATTAACGCGAGTTAGCATGTTAGCTCACGTTGATACAGGCGGCACTGGGAAACATCTACAAGAGGAGGAAATCCACTTTACACACTAAAGGAAGGATCGACTGGACTATCGTGAGTGTTTACAACAGAAATGGCTTGGGTTATTGGAAATATTGGACCGTTTGATGACAATGTAGCCCCTTTCGTGACTGTGGATTCACTCAGTGCATCACAGTCACGAAAGGGGCTAATGACAATGTGGAGCAAATAAATGAAAATGGGGGACCCTGATGTAAACAAGACAAACGTCTTTCTCTGGTCTGCATCCCCTTAACAATTGTATGTATTGAGCCGTACTGTATTGTACCCATTCTGCAATCTTTTAAATAACGTTTTCATTCATTCATTCATGGAACTGTTACACAGAGCTTGCACTGAATTTGTTGAGAAACCTGCTTCTGCAGCAGTCTGTGTGTGAGCAACCAGTCAGCAGCATTGTGAATTTAGAGATTCACTAAAAGACACATTGAGAGACAGGTTTGTGTGTGGATTAAGAAATGAAGGTTCACAGAAGAAACTACTGACAGAGAGTGATTTGACACTGGAGAGAGCTGTCAATATCAGTGTAACAATGTTAATGGCATCAAAGGAAGGGCACAGAAAATTACGATAAATCTGGTTTTAAAAGAAACACTGGAAATTACAAAAAGAAGAGACATGTTCATGCTGTTGAACAAGGAGATAGAACAGCTAGTGACTCCTCAGATGAAGAGGAGAGGATAAATCTCCTCCTAAATAAAATCAAATCAAATTTATTTATAGGGCCCGACAACACACGTTAATGTCCCCATGGGCCGTACAGATCTTCTTTAAACAAGTCAAGAAGAAAACATAACAATAAGTCAAGAACAGAACAAGAACACCATAAGGTGCAAACATTTTTAGATGGATGCAAATAAATGAAAGAATGCAAGCACTCCCAGACATACCCCACGCGAAGGTAAGGAAAAACTCACTAAAACCTAACAATAGGGAAAAAAGCTCCACAGGCAGTGTGGAGGAGAGAAACCTTAGAAGGGCCATTCAAGGGGGGATCTCCCTTCTTAGATGTTGGTGATAGTAGTGTTGCAGACGGACAGTTGGTAAGCATGCACTCATGTGCGTAGTGGAACACAGATGAGTGCATGCAATAGCAACTGTACATTTTGAAAAATTAAAGATAGAGCTAATAGCGATAGCAACTGAACATTTGAAAGATTAAAGATAGAGCTGATAGCAATCTATTTGAGGGCACAGGGGCGGCGCAAAGAGGGTCACGTCCTCCCCGTCTTAGTCAAGGGACATTTAACACTCCGGTCGTTGCTCAGGGACAGCCGGAGACAGGGGGATAGGGGGCGGCGCAGAGAGGGTCACGAACTCCCCGACATCATCGCGGGACATCCGGCACTCCGGTCACCACTACGAGACCTCCGGAGACAGGGGGGCACGCAGAGGGGGTCGCAACCTCCCGGCCTTCGTCACGGGACGTCCAACACTGGTCATTATTTGGGTAGAACACACCTATTTTGAACACCTTCGGCAGATTTTTTTTTTTTTTTTAGCCATTTTAATCTAGATTAATCTAGATTAATTCCAGGATTGCAGGTAGATTAATCTAGATTAAAAAAATTAATCTATGCCCAGCTCTAATTATTATATATATATTTTTTTTTAATCTTAGGGGGGCTAATATTGCTTCAGCCCCCTAAAAAGGGTCTAGAACTGCCACTGGTTGGCACTGTTTTGGATGTACTGTAACCTCTGGATGGTTTTGGAGGGAAGGCCTGCTAGCAGAGAGTTACAGTAGTTGATGCAGGAACTGACAAATGCATCGACCAATTTTTCTGCGTCAGACTGGGAGAGTGAGGGTCTGAGTTTGGAGATGTTCCTCAGGTGGTAGAAAGAGGTTCGACAGTTTTTATGTGTGCATCAAATGAAAGTGATGAGTCCAACTTTACACCCAGGCTGGTGACAAGTGAGGAGGGGGATGGAGTGATTGTTGATGGTGATATGGGTGATACCGGCCTGCTTGGTTTGATGAGGGGTGCAGATGAGGATGGCTTCAGTCTTACTGCCATTGAGCTGCAGGGAGTTACAACTCATCCAATGGCGGATGTCATCAAGGCAACTGGTAACCCGAGTGAGAGCCAGGTGTGAGTCAGGGGAGGTTTGGAGGTATATTTGGGTGTCATCAGCATATGAGTTGAACTCGATGTTGTGGCTTCTGAGTATGTTGCCAAGGGGGAGCATGTAGATTAAAAAGAGCAGGGGCCCCAGGACTGACCCCTGGGGGGCACCGGAGGTAACACATCTTGTGCTGGAGGTGAGGTTCCCCAGTATTACATATACCTGCCTCTCCGAGAGGTAGGAGTGGAAGAAGTCGAGAGCCTTCCCTGTAACTCCCACCTCCCGGAGGTGCTGACACAGAGTGTGATGGTCCACCGTGTCAAAAGCGGCACTCAGGTCAAGCAGGCTCAGTAAGCTGGGGGAACCGGAGTCAGCCGCCATGAGTAGGTAATTTAGGACCCTGACCAGGGCAGTCTCTGTGCTGTGGGAGGGTCTGAATCCAGACTGGAAAACCTCATAGAGATGGTGGGACTGGAGGTGGTTATGCAGCTGTAGGGTGACAACCTTTTCCAGCGCCTTTGCCAGGAAGGGCAGGTTTGAGATGGGGCGGTAGTTGGAGAGGATGTCTGCATCCAAGTTGTGCTTTTTTAGCACTGGTTTTATGGCTGCTAGTTTGAGGGGGGTGGAACTTCACCGGTGGACAGTGAGCGGTTTATTATTTGGGTCATGGTGGGGACAGTAGTTGGAAGGCACCTTTTTAATAGTGATGTTGGGAGGGGATCCAGGGAGCTGGTGGAGGAGTTCATTTTGAGAACTATGGCGGATAGCTCGGCTTGGGTGACCTCGGAGCAGGTCCTAAATTATTATCCCAGGGTGGGGCCATCGTGAGGGGCAGTGTAGGGTGGGGGGGCCAGTTGAGTAGGGGCAATGTTTTGCCTGATTGTGTCGATCTTGGTTTTTTAAAAAGTCCATGAAACGGTTGCATTCAGCAGTGGAGGGGATTATGGCAGATGGGTCCCTGGGTTTGAGCATCTGATTGATTGTAGAAAACAGAAGTTTTGGGTTTGAGTGGCCAGACTCAATAAGTGTAGTAGGAGGCCCTAGCGGCTCTCAGTGCGGATGAGTATGCCATCTGGTGTTGTCGGTACGACAACTCAACTCAATTCTCTCTATCCTAGTGTTAGATCCTGATCAATCTGGCCAGTACCACGTCTTCGTCTGTTTGGCTCTCCATCCAATTCCTCTGCGTTGTGTCATTTTAATGGTCCTGACGTCTCCGACACTGGCTGATATAATCCTTATCTTTCCCTATTAGTACTATCCGCAAACCATAATAATTCTCCACCTCCGTAAGAATTCGACACTCCGACACAGCGTAATACCTTATGAGGAAAAGCGTTGTTTATTTGATAAACAGAAACCTCAGCTCAGATGTTAACAGATTGTATCGTCCTTGAAGAGTCTATTCTAATGATCTTTCGGTGTGTTCAGTCTATCTAATGATCTTTCAGTCCAGTCTATTGTCCCTCTGTCTCTCAGTCCAACAGTGGTCAGGCCTGTTCGTTAGCCAAGACCATCCTCGTGGTAGCCGAAGCTAATGATGATGTGGCATTCTCCCCCCCCCCCCCCCCCCCCCTCTGTGATAAGAGGAGAGAGTCTCTTGGTCCCTTCCCTCCTGTGGGATTCGTTTCTTTGGTCTGCCTCACACCCGGAAACACTGTTCGACTTATAGATCTTCATCGTAGCAACGACGGCCCACCCCTTTCTGGTTGTCATGTGCCGCGCTGTCATGACAACTGCTAAATAACATTTACACACATCAAAACGCAGTTACTGTCAGAACCTCCATCGCGCTCTGCCTCTGTGGCCCCTTATCTTTGTTTTGTCTTCAATCGGAATTCAAAACAAACACCCTCGCTGGCAGTGTGCTTGTGAAACCTCTTCTTCTCCACCGTCAATATCATCCCGTGATGATAATGATATTACCCTCTTAAAGTGTCTCTTTATATCAGTTTTATAAACCAAATATACATTGAAAAAACCACCATTTTCTCTCACTAGTGTATTTGTAGTGTGTGTGTCTGGGGTGTGTGCGTGTGGGATGTGGGGGATCTAATGATGCACAGGTGTGTTCTATCAGTACTAATCAGCTACCTAATTGTTTCCACTCCTTCCGTGGCAGTAATATTTCCCGTCCTTCACATATCCATGAGAGGGGGGGGGGGGGGGGGGGGGGGTGATAGGCCGTTATTGAAAATAAGAACTTGTTCTTAATTAACCTGCCTATTCAAATAAAGGTTTGATGATGATGATGATGATGATATCTGCCACAATATATAAATAAGAACTAAACCCAATCGCGTGGATATAGCTATAGTGGAATAGACCGTCTTGTTGCGCGCTCCTGGCCACTTGCCACCTGCGCACACACACATGCACACTGTATAGCCTACGTGCGTAATGAATGAACAGTAGGCTTATATTATTTGAATGACTTGTTTTATTAGGAGATCGCAGATACTGTATACTGTACAGTACACATCTTAAGACCACCACAGAGTCGGGCATACTGTGAGTGGACCGGACTCCGCATGGCATGTCCGCAATCGCTTGAGGTTTCACCACCGCCTACCAATTCCCTACATTTCTCATGCCAGTTTACTACATTTAATGCAGGTCGATGTCAACCAACACGCCAAGCAGCCGGAGTCTGCGCGGACCACTGCAGAGTCTGGTCCGCTCACAGTATGCCCGACTCTGTGGCGGTGTTCTACAATATGACTACTATATCTCCTAATAAAACAAAAACAAGTCATTAGAATAATATAAGCCTACTGTTCATTCATTACACATGTAGACTATACAATATGCGTGCGCTGTAGTGTGTGTGTGCGCGCTGAGACAGGTGGCCAGGAGTGTGCAACAAGACAGTATAAATATGGTATATTAATAGTCTATTCCACTATAGCTATAGTGTACTGTATGATGACAATACATTTAAATCTAATAAACATTTTATCAATTGCAAATCACTTCCACGCTACCTGTTTAATACGGGGGGAGCCTCTTGCTTATGTTTTGCACATGGCCCTCGCCTTATAAGGAGCTGGCGGGTGTGTCTGTATGCAAATTCAGGTGTACAAGAACACGCTCTCCAGTTTGTGAATAAGTGACGTACTTCATTCAGGGGATCATTTTGGCAACTTAAGAGAACCTCTCCACGCATTGATGAATACGGTGTTAACTGTGGTAGGCTTTCTCTTATGAACTTCCAAGGAGGTTGTCGTAGGGCTGGGCGATAAAACTATAACGATAATTATCACGACATATTTTAATAATCGATAATAATCGATGATAAAAATAATATCGATAATTATTTAAATTTTTTTTTTATTGTTGCCTGCAACAGGGAAGCTTTAAAACCAGAGACAGTGAACAGACTTGTCTTTCTTGCCTGCAACTTAAAGTAATGGCTTTGTTTGTCAAAATGACAATACTGACCAAATTGAGATTTATTTTTCTCTTGTCCATTTATTTTGTTTGTGTCGTATCTTAAGTCAATACATTGGGTTAATCACAGTACAATGAGGTTGTTATCTGGAAGGAGGGAAAGATCATAAGTGATAGAATGGTCTCCTCATCTGACTTCCAATATAGCCAGCAAGGAATAAACGTGCATTCAAGACCACAGAGTTCTTAATTCAAACTCATGTATTTATTGCCGCGGGGCCCAACAGGTGGATAAGCAGGTTATTTTCATACAGGGATTATTCATCATTTTTCATAAGACATGATTGTACAACAGGATTGATGAGGTTTACATAATCATATAGCCCATTCACGGTGGCTCTTCACATCAAAACAAGTCTGCACATACATTTTGTCATGTTTATCAATGGAATAGACTACCTTACTTTTGCCACCACATGGTTAAACCTGGTCTAAGATATAGGCATCTAAATCTATATATCACAAACAGTGATTACTCCATACAATTTACGCACGTCGCGGCAAAAGGGGCAGTCTGTGGAAGTGGTGGAGACCAGCAAGACCCCCTGGGGATGGGTGCATCTGTCTGGCCTCTCTCTCTCATCAATACATCCTTATTTATACTCTGATATCTACCAATCCTAGCACATTCTAATAATACGTTTGGTCCAATTAGATTTGTTGATTCTATATATGGAGTCTTCTCTGTTCCTTGGGTCCCAATTAGATGATCTTCTGGGGGGCGGGGGGTCCGCCCCTGTTCCTGTCCCTCCTCGGGGTATATGGGCTGGTTCCTGCAGCCCCCGTCACTGTGGCTTCTTGATGACTTGGCATCTTCTTCCCCCCAGAGAGAATGGATTTGCAGTTCCTTTTCTTTGGTTTTGCCAGTTGAACACTAGAACCTTTTTCTAAATTGTAGCTCTAATGTAATGAGTTACATATTTATTCAGCATTAAACCAATGTGGCATTGTCTATATTTTAATACCAGATTCCCTATATAAAGTATACTGAATTAATAGTTCCTTGAATGTGTCCCAAACAGTTTTAGCATGAGGGGGCTTTTATGACCTGCCCCCTGTGTCTCCAACTGTTCTTCTAAATACAGTTGAGTAAATAGTCTTAGACGGCGGTTACACCTTTCGTATCATTTTCGTATCGTCGTCATATGCGTTTCGCCGCGACGTCGTGCGCCTCGAGTCACACTTTCGTTTTTTTTCTCGTTTTTGTCACCCGAGCACACTGATGTAGTACACTGCCAAAGCAGTAGGTGGCAGTAGGTGGCAAACATGAAGGCAATTTCAACCAATCAGAACTTGAATGTGCCTGCAAAGCAAATGTCAACAAGGCGGCCACCATCTTTTGCCTAGTTACCCAATGCAGCAATTATTTTTCAGCAAAGCCTAATAAAAGTGCAATAAACAAAACGGATACATTCACTGTGTGTTCTGCCTGTCATTTGTTGATGAAACAAAACTAACATCAACACAAGTGACCACCAAGAGCGGATAGTTTAGTCTAAAAAAAGATCGGTAGCATTGTTAGCTGCATGCTAACGTCAATGGAGTATGCCATTATAACAATATAGCATTGTGGCTAGAAGCTAACGTTAGCTCACGCTACTTAGCCAGCACCAAACTGATGATATCGCGAGCTATCAGTAGTTAGATAACATTAGAGACAACGCTGTGTGTATTAAACAAAGGTGAATAGATGACTGGGCCATTTTGTTTAATGCTTGTTAAGTTGAAAGAGGAGCTCTGAGCTAACAGGGTCTGAATCCTGATAGCTCACGTTAGCCAGCTGCTCATGCAATCAATAATGCTAGCAGAATGAATGGATGTAAACTTTATTTAACATATTGCATATGGGTACAATACAATACGGCTCAATACAAACAATTGTTAAGGGAATGCAGACTGTTGTAGCTTGGACTGGGGTCCTTATAACAATAACTTGACAACACATGGTAGCTGAAGCTATTTGGGACACGGAGCTATGTCCCAAACACAAACACACACACACACACTGTTGTCACCGGAAGGGCACGCAGATGGTATCTACTGCGCATGGGCGTTTTCGCAACAACGGCTCCGTGCAGACTACACGCTGTTGTCTGCGCGTTTTTTAGCGTATCTCCAAAACGCAAACACAATTTTGCGCTTCAGCCGTATCCACAAAAAAACGCCAAAAAACGCATTTCTGTGTAATAGGGACATGAAACGTATTCAAAAACGTATAAAAAAACGCCAGGAATACACTAGTCTAACCATGGCCTTAGCATGAAGGGGTTTGCCTGAAGGCTCCCCAGAATGTCACACAACACTGACGCCTGCTACTGTTTGTTCCAACTAATTTATACATACATGGATTTGTTATGAAATACCAGTCAAGGATACCACATTTGCTTTCTAATTTAAAATGCAGTTTGAAACCGTCTGTACACAGTAGGCTATGTGTGCTAGCAGAGCTAGTCTCCAATCGCGAGTCACAGTGCATGTGTGCGGTGGTTTGTCCACCAAAAAAGCGCCAAAAGATAGAAAAGAAACTAGCAGAGCCAGAACTGTTCAACTCCCCTGGAGCAACAGCATTTTTTGGTACTTTCGC
Source organism: Notolepis coatsorum (assembly GCF_963971535.1). Lineage (NCBI taxonomy): Eukaryota > Metazoa > Chordata > Actinopteri > Aulopiformes > Paralepididae > Notolepis > Notolepis coatsorum. The sequence goes on from NC_140165.1 coordinate 195,359,090, forward strand.
TTTCAAACCAGCTGCAGCCTGAGAATTGTGTGAGGGGCTGTAACACTAACGATGGCGACAACGACAAAGAATTGCTGCAAAATAAACAAACATTTGTTGTTTAAATAATCATAATAAAAAAAAAATCTTGGGGTGCTGCTGGGTAGCGCAGCGGACTAGGCGCTCGCCTACCACTGCAGAGACTCTGGGATCGAATCCAGCTGTCAGCGGTACCTTCGCTTGGTCAGTCGTCCCTACTAACACAATTGGCAGTGTTAGCGGGTGGGAAGCCGGTGGGGTATGTGTGTCCCGGTCGTTGTAAACAGCCACTCCTACTGGTCGGTCGGGGCGCCTGTTCAGAAGGGAAGGGATCTGGGGGAGATAGTGTGATCCTCCCACACGTTACACTCCCCCGGTGAGAGTCCTCGCTGTCAGGTGAAAAATAGCGGTTGGCTGACTCCACATGTATCGGAGGAAGGCATGTGGTAGTCTTCTCCCTGAGTGCATTTGATGGTTGTTACATAGTGTTATTGTTCGTTGAGCATCCTGATGGCCTGGGGATAGAAGCTTCTTCTGAGTCTTTCTGTGCTTGCCATGAGACTCCGGTATCGCTTGCCTGACTGCAGCAGTTCAAAGAGGCAGTTGTTTGGGTGGCTGGAGTCTTTGATAATTCTCTTAGCCTTACCCATGCACCGCTTGTTGTAAATTTTCTGGAGAGTGGGAAGCCCCCCTCCAATTGTGCGTTCGGCTGAACGGGCCACTCTCTGTACATTTACATTTACATTTAGTCATTTAGCTGACGCTTTTATCCAAAGCGACTTACAAGTTCTGTACGACAAGCCATCAGGAAGGGCACAACTCTATCAGCTGAGCAACAATGTTCATCAAAGTGTTGAGTGCTACAGTGTAGGTTAGTTTATTAGGACAAGTGCATGACAGTACGGTTAGTTAGGGTTAGATTTTTTTTTTTTTTTTTTTTTTTTAATTCAGATAATGGTTGAAGAAGTGCGTCTTTAGTCGACGGCGAAAGATTGGACGTGATTCGGCTGTCCTAACTGGGGTGGGTAGTTCATTCCACCATTGTGGGGCAAGGACTGAGAATAGGCGACTTCTCTTTGATGACCCTCCCGGAGCTTGGATAGGAGTAGGTCTGAGGCGGCCAGAAGATGCAGAGCGTAGGGGTCTTGAGGGTGTGTAGTTAGAGACCATTGACCGGAGGTAGGCGGGAGCGGTTCCCTTTGCCGCACGGTATGCTAGGTCGAGGGCCTTGAAGCGGATTCGTGCAGCAATGGGGAGCCAGTGCAGGTCCCTAAGAAGTGGGGTGACATGGGCCGACTTCGGTAGGTTTGAGATCAGGCGGGCCGCTGCGTTCTGAATGAGTTGAAGAGGCTTAGTGGCAGTGGCCGGGAGGCCAGCGAGCAGTGCATTGCAGTAGTCGAGGCGGGAGATGACTGTTGATTGGACGAGGAGTTGGGTGGCTTCTTTTGTCAGGAAGGGGCGTATCCTTCTGATATCTGTAGTCTGCTACGGTCTTGTGCGGTGCTATTCCCAAACCAGGAGGTGATATTGCCAGTCAGGATGCTCTCTATTGTACATGAGTAGAAGTTCTTAAGGATCTTCTGACTGACTTGGAACTTCCTTAGGCGCCTGAGGAAGTAGAGGCGTTGTCGTGCCTTCTTCACAACACTGTCAATGTGTGTGGTCCATGTCAAGTCCTCGGATATGTGGACTCCGAGGTACTTAAAACTGTTCACTCTCTCAACCGGTGCCCCGTCGATGCTGAGGGGGCTGTAGTCCCTGACCTCCGACCTCCTAAAGTCCATATCGATATCAAACTATATGAAACATTTTATCGTGATATATCTTGATAACATCTTTGGCCATATCGCCCAGCCCTAGGTTGTCGTAAGAGAAAACTTAAGACAATGTTGGTGAATGAGGTCCAATGACTTCTCTCCTAGTAGAAAGGCTAGCATCTCACAGCATCAATACCTAGCCTAGGCTAGCAGTGATACAAGCTGCTAAACTACAGGCTACCAAAAGTATCACCACAAGCCCAGGGCCTTAAAAATAAAGAATATCAGCTGTATTGATGACAGTAGCTACATTTGCAGAAGACATGTCCTCTGGTTTCACTATTTTCATCCAGTAAAGTTCATCCGTTTTCAGTCTGTTGCAGTGTCCTGTGTTCTGTAATCAGTATTCTCATGTCATCATGTTAACTTGATAGAAATCAGTGGTGTTTATACGCTGTCCGACCATGGAGGTCTTCATCACCGGTGTGGCGAACAAAATAGAGGCGTGGCCATCAATATTCAGTGCAGATGACATATTGTGGGACTGATGAATAATAAGTCTACACTGAAACAATTAAAAAAGCAACACCAAACCTACTGCTTGTTCTGTTGCGTGGGACATTTAAAATCTGATGAATTTCAGTGAATTTGGCCCTTAACCCCCTGAGTCAGCCAAACCCGTAGGTGGGTTACAATAATGATGCGGCACGGTCTAGGCCGCCTCATCTCGGCGGAGAGGATTCTTCAGAAATGCCGAAAACGTTGCACGATTCAGAAATAGGTCAAAAATGTGATATTCACAATTTCTGGTGCTTTGAAATGTTCTCTATCTGTTTCCTTATTTGCAAAATTGTATACGACTTGTAAATGTGTTAATTATTGTTAACTTGTCCGGCTGTATAATTTCCCTTACTGTCTAAAGAACTACAGTTGTGTCGTAGGGGAGGGACTGAGTACTTTCAGTCTCAGGTGTCGAAGACAGACATGCAGAAATGACAGCTACCAAATCCATTTTGAGACAATGGACCCAGTAGGCTACTTTGTTGGAGGTGTGAAAATATGCAGAGAAAGCTTAATATCTTTAGAAACGTGTATATCTTCGTAGTATAAAGTGTGCATCAGGCGGAAAAGTGACTATATCTCAGCGTCGGAAGCTCTGATCGACTCAGGCTTGGTTTTAAATTGTTCGGGAGACTCACGTGCATAAAAGTGATTGATGATCATGTCTCGAGCACAACGACAGCCCGAGCTGTGAGTGAATTACGCAAAGGGGAGCAAAGCCTTGTAAATTGCCATTCTCCCTTTCTGTGTGTGTGTGTGTGTGTGTGCACGAGCGCCCGCTCCATCGCTGGTCTTTGGAAACATGAGCATGGTTATAAGTTGTCGTTGTAGAGACATGATCATAATAATTTTTTTGTGTACATGAGTCTCCCGAACACGGAAAACCAAGCCCTGAGTCAGTCAGAGCTTCCTATGCTTTGGTAACTTCCGTACACCGCATAATACCTCCGGGAATCCTCTGAGGCATGGCGCATTTACCGGTAAGGGTAGGTGCGGAAAAGTTACCATATCTCAGCGTAGGAAGCTCTGATTGACTGTTTTAACCTCTTTAGCCTGAGCGGTCCGTCGGCGGACCGCAGATGACATCACATCATAAACCATGTCTACAGACTGTATGGATTAATGTTGCGTTTTTCTTTTCTAAATGTAGCCAAGAGTAAATACCCTAATCCTGTCAAAATAGCAGTCATAGTGTATATTTTCAGCAATACGTTTGTTTACCAATAGGTTAAAGTGTTATTATAGTGAAATATGAGTTTTGGAAATCTATTCAGAAACTAGTGAATATCGACACCAGGAAATGCGCACCGCCATTTTGTTTGTAGTCATAATAGGAGAGGAGACCCAGGACTTTCGATGGCCGTTGGAATTTCAAAAAACGACACTACCCAGCTCAAGCCAGCTACTGTCAATCATATGACTTCTGGATATACTTTCTTATTCTGTTATTTTTTGGGATTATCTACCACAAACCTGAACGTTATTGGCATAAATGAGAAGGCAGTTAGTTTGTTTCTATACCTTTCTGTGAACGTCTAGCAAAAAACGGCGTTGTAATCTGATGAAGAATGTCGGAGAAATGTTCATTATAAAAAAGTAACTGTACTTACAGTAGATTTCATTCACGGTTTTTGCTGCACGCCTGGTGATCTTAAATCCAGATTGAACTCTGCCATTGGAAAGAGGAGATTTGGCCCAATCCATAGATGTGCAACTTGGCCACAATAAGGTAATTTATATGCCTGATATTCTATATTCTATAATCATATTTCAAATTGCATGTGTCCGGATGGCAGAATTCAGTACGGTATCTACAAAACCTTCTGTTTAATCATCTTCCCTTTATTAATTTGCTTCGATCTTTTTTATACGTGATCTCAAGCAGGTGCTGAATGAGCTCAGTTTTTCATGTCTGGTCATTTTTAGTCAAAGATGAAAAAAAATACAAATTTAATTGATATTCTCTTTTGGTTCATTACAATTTACTCAAGCCTAGTACCAAGAACATGCAAATGGATCTTGTAGAAGTGGAGCAATCTTCCATTTACTTAGGTATGTATTTTCAGGCGGATTTTCAGAAAATAGAGCTAGGACTCACATTCAAACTGTGATCAAATTTTTTTATTTTTTTAAATATATATATTTTTTTTAATCTTCTGGTGTGATTTGCGCGATTTCACAGCGGACGACTTGCGGTGCTGGGCACGGTCACAAATAGCAGCTTGTAAACGTTCTCTTTTTTACCTAAAGTTGAAAACTTGAAGTGGGAAGTAGGATATGAAATTGCTACATCTTGAGTCATATTTGATCTGCAATGCCTAGTTTGACAGTTTGATCTTCAGCATTTACATGCAGTTCCGGCGTTGGGGAGCAGGAGCAGCTCATTTGCATTTAAAGGTACAGACACAGAAGCACCCTGTTGAGAACAGGATTATTTATAGGGGTGTATAGTCATGCTAGAATGCAACAGCATGCATATGAGTGGTATTTCCAGCAAAAAATACATGTTTTGGGGACCCATCTACAGTATATTAACTTGTTGAAAAGGAGTATGTATGAGACCTTGAAGCTGGAGATGAACTCAACCTGATCTAATTATACCACAATGTACATTTAGGCTGAAATCGGTTGTTATTCTGCAAAAATATAAATGTTCTGAAAATGTCTTAAGAATGTTAAGACATGCGTGCACGCGCACACACACAAGCAGGAAGCTTCATGTGGAGGACAATGACAGGATGGCATTAAAACAACATCTAGGTCAATTTTCACAAAATGTCTCCTTTCACAGAAGATCAGCCAGTGTTCTCAGCCTCAAAAGAATTCCTTTCTAAGTGTTTCCTTCCTGCCTGTGGGAGAGGTCAGCTGGTCCCAGTTCAGCTGGTCTCTCTGGGTAGACTGGTTCTAGGTCAGCTAGTCTCTCTAGGTAGACTGGTCCCAGGTCAGCTGGTCTCTCTGGGTAGACTGGTCCCAGGTCAGCTGGTCTCTCTGGGTAGACTGGTTCTAGGTCAGCTGGTCTCTCTGGGTAGACTTGTCCCAGGTCAGCTGGTCTCTCTGGGTAGACTGGTTCTAGGTCAGCTAGTCTCTCTAAGTAGACTGGTCCCAGGTCAGCTGGTCTCTGAGTAGACTGGTCCCAGGTCAGCTGGTCTCTGGGTAGACTGGTCAGTTTCATGTTTATCAAACTTGTTTTGAAGTTTCTAGTTCCCAGCAGTGTGTCTGAAAAGCTATAGGACTAGTCTCGTTAAAATCTACTGACAGGACTAGTCTAGATGAAATCTACTGACAGGTCGAGTCTAGTTCAAATCTGCTGTTAGGTCTAGTCTAGTTCAAATATACTGACATGTCTAGTCTAGTTCAAATCAACTGATGGGACTAATCTAGTTAAAATCTACTGACAGGTCTAGTACTAGTCAAAATCTACTGACAGGACTAGTCTATGGATCCTTCTTACTTTTTGGTTCTGTATGTTTTCAGGGGGCCTGGGTCTCCAGACTGTAAAGGGTTAAAAAGCTGCGGTTGTCCTGCAGCTGGCGATCCTGTCATCAAATACCATTTGTTTTTACTTGCGGCCCAGCTGTTCTGTGGTTCCAGTTTATCTGAAGGGTACATTATAATCACACCCTTCATGGTACAACACACTAGAAACTACAGCTAATAATAATATCTTTAGTTTTTAGTTTTTTAGAAGCTATCAGAGACATGTTGTTCAACTTCCTTTCAGCCTGTGGCAATGGTGATACGACAACAAGAGCAACATTCTTTCTTGGCTGCAAGAGAAAAAAAGCCTGTATTTATTACAAATGTTAATTAATAAAGAAAATGGTGTAGTCGGTGTGTGTATGTTTGTGTGCATTGTGTAGCATGTATGTCTACAGTTTGTGTGTGTGTTCTAGTCAGTGATTAAGGGGGTGTGACCGGAACAGCGTTTCCTGACAGTAACCAAAAGAGAAAAGAAAAGGCTTGACACAGAACCTTAAAATCTATAGAACCTCCAGATCCACACAGAACCCCCAGATCTACAACATCTTCAGCTCTACACGGAAAAACGTAAGATCTATACAGAACCGCCAGATCTATATGTTGTATGTTTCACCCGGCTAGAACTCTGACCACAGGACTTGGTAAGTAAGCTAAGAGCTTTGCATCCACGACTACACTACTGGACAGTATTTCATACAACCGAATGTACAAAGATCTGAACTATCCCTTTAATGATACTGTGCTTAAATTGATCTGAACATGACAATAAAGATACTTTGTGTTTAAATTTATCTGAACATGACATTACAGATATGTTGTGGTTAAATGAATCTGAACATGACATTAATGAGACTTTATATTTACATCAATCTGAACATGACATTAGAGACTGTGTTTAATTTAATCTGAATATGACATGAAATATACTTTGTGGTTAAATTAATCAGAACATGATATTAATGAGACTTTATTTAAATTAATCTGAACATGACATAGATATTTTGTGTTTAAAGACATTGGGGGCTATATCCACACGGTGATTGATTGAATGAAAATTGTATTAACAGATTGCAGAATGGGTACAATACAGTACGGCTCAATAAACACAATTGTTAAGGGGATGCAGACCAGAGAAAGACTTTCGTCTTGTTTACATCAGGGTCCCCCATTTTCAATTCATAATGAATTTTAAGTAAGGGTGCAACTTGCTCCGTGCAATCCATTCTTTGTGGATCTAGCCCTGGGTCTCATTCTCCAACGGACTTACGACAAAAAGGGCTTTCTCTTAGGGCCACTTTTCGGGCAAGACATGAATATAGACAAATTATAATATAATATTAATTATATATGTTTTATTGGGACGGTTGGTGAAAGGTCTCAAATGGCCATAAGAGAAAGCCCTTTTTGTCGTAAGTCCTTGGAGAATGAGACACACTGTTTAAATGTGTCTGAACATGACATTAATGACAGTGTTTAATTAAATCTGAACATGACATTAAAAATGGGGGACCCTGATGTAAACAAGACGAAAGTCTTTCTCTGGTCTGCATCCCCTTAACAATTGTGTGTATTGAGCTGTACTGTATTGTACCCATTCTGCAATCTGTTAATAAAGTTTTCAATCAATCAATCAATCAATCAATCAATCAATCAATCAATTCAATCAATCAATCAATGTTAAGCCCTAGGCCCCTAGCCATATTTTCAGAAAGTAAATGGAAGATTGCTCCACTTCTATGAGGTCAATTTGCATGTTCTTGGTATCTAGGGACATCTATGGACCTCAGGAATGTATTCCCAGTGTCAGGAATATTGTGTATAACTTCAGTTGAATCTGTCTTTTTCAGATAAGCATAAATGGACGTCTCTTCCTGTGTTAAAATCTACCTGTGCTCGAACCCGCACGGTAGGCATCTCCCTCGGACAACTCTCTACACTCAGTTTTGGTACAAGAGTCTAGATGTGTGAATTGTGTGTTTGTATGTTTGTGTGTGTCTGTGTGTGTGTGTGTGTGTGTGTGTGTGTGTGTGTGTGTGTGTGTGTGTGTGTGTGTGTGTGTGTGTGTGTGTGTGTGTGTGTGTGTGTGTGTGTGTGTGTGTGTGTGTGTGTGTGTGTGTGTGTGTGTGTGTGTGTGTGTGTGTGTGTGTGTGTGTGTGTGCGTGTGTGCGTGCGTGTGTGTGTGTGTGTGTGTTTGTTTGTTTCAGACAGCGTGGTGGAGCGTGGGGCTCTCAGAGACTATGTGTTTCCCAGGCTGAGAGTACACTGCAGAAAGCTGGGACTTGAGCTCAGGGTAACTTACCTTATATACTGTTATATACCTTATAAACTAGTTACCTTATATACTGTTATATATCGTATGAACTAGTTACCTTTTATACTGTTATATACCGTATAAACAAATGACTTTATATACTGTTATATACCATATGAACTAGTTACCTTATATACTGTTATATACCTTATATCCTGTTATATACCTTATATACTGTTATACACCTTATAAACTAGTTACCATATACTGTTATATACCTAATATACTGTTATATATCTTGTAAACTAGTTACCTTATATGCAATACCTTAACATGCAATGGCCCACATGTGGGCCCTCTTGAGGACGATTTGCCCACTGGCAAATTGGCATTTTGGTGACCTCTAGTGGTTTTAATACAATATATATATATCGAATTAAAGCCCCATTTGTAGCCCTTTCAGTTGACAGAATCCGTTCAGCGGTTCTCGAGTTACATGGCGATATGTGAGGCGTGCGCCGAAGTACACAATGTTGTACAAATACAACAGCGACTCCCGGGGGTCTAGCTCCGTCAATCATTTGGCGATCTCGAAAATTATTGAACAGGGTTGTAGCCAAGGAGTGTGGCTTTCCAACTGGGGATGTATGAATCAGGGATCTAGGTGAAAAGTCATGAGTGAAAACAGGAAGAGAAAAACTGCTGAATGAATTGAAGTTTATGAGGAAAAGGAACCCAGGAACGCTACACAGTTTACCAAACTCGCTCCTAATCACTCATTTCTGAACGGATTCTTATGAAATTTGGACAAGTACTACACAAGACTTCAGGCTATGTCGTTTCCGCCATACCAATTTCTGGGGAAATACTACTTCCGGACTACTAACTACTACAGAAAAACGTGAGTAACACGTTTTTCTACAACTCAAGTTTAGACCTATGTTACTCTATTTCATTAGCACTAAAAGTACATTTCCTTTATTGTATCGGAAACCTCAGAATGTCATCTTTCAAAAGAGACCAGGCTCATGCATGTGCTATAAGTATAAAGTATAGTGTTTTGGTTTGCAAAAAAAGTATGCAGTCCTCAAAAACGAAAACTAAAATGGCCAATTGTTATACCTTATACCTTATAAATAAGTTACCTTATATACTGGCTGGAGGTAAAAGCACTCGCCTACCACTGCAGAAACCCAGGTTTAATTCCCGTTAGCTGTACCTCCGTCTTGGTCAGTCATCCCTACGGACACAATTGTCAGTGTTTGCAGGTGGGAAGTTAGTGGGTTGGGTTATGAGTCTTGGTCAGTGCAATAGCGACTTCTACTGGTCGGTCCGGTGCCTATAGGGAGGTGTAGTGATTACGTCATTGCTGATTCCGGCCAGTCCACCATCTTTTTGTATTTTAATTTTTTTATTATTTTTTAAACAAACACATAAACAAACATGACAACACACGATAAGATATACAAGCATTAGTTGACAGTGCACATCCAATGAAATCACATTTTAGTTAATTGTCATATATAGGATATACCCTTAATACCTGTTATCTAAAAACCTACACACATATGCTCCAGCTCGTACCCCCCCCCTCCCGGACCCCCCATTGGATAATCCATCCACTTTCCCTCGCTCCTAACCAGACATTACCATTATATGCTAGCTTTTATTTTCTCCACCACTTCTAACCACAATGTCATTTTGGATTCATTGAGACCCAAAATTCTTGCTGTAGATATTTCTTGATAGATCACATCGAGATATGTAATAATCCAGACCTTTCGGCCAATTTTTTCCGGTTGGAACCATCGTGATGCTATCAGCTTTTTAGCCACTGTGATACCCGATAAAACCAATCTCTTTAGCTGTGGATGTACTGCACACTCAAAAACATCATTCAGCAGTAATACAGAGGGGTGTACAGGTATATTCCAAGTTAAGAGATTTGATAATTGCTGGGTCACCTCTTTCCAGAATATCTTAACTGGTGGGCAGTCCCAGTACATGTGCATAAATGTCCCCTCGTCCCCATTTGTACATAAAGAGCATTTGGAGTCTTGTATAAGACCCTTTTTTTCAGTCTTATAGGAGTCAAGTATGTCCTGTGAATATAGTTAAGATTGATTTGTTGATGTTCCGGGTTCCTTGATGTGAGTCGAACATTTGCCCAGGCTTCTTGCCAATCAAAATCACTTTCCAGGTCTGGTATATCCCTCCTCCAGACGGAGTCTAGGTGGAGGGTTTCATATGAGGACGTTAGTAATTGATGATAAAAATCTGAAACAAAACCTCTTGATGTCTCTCTTTCATAGAAGAATTTGTGGTATCTGTGGTGTTCAATTGGTTTCGTTAATGGAACACCTTGAGTCTTCAAACATAACAATAACTGTAAGTAAAAAAGATGAGTGGACTTGGTGAGATTACATTTCTTCTGTATTTCTTCATAACTACAGAAACCCTGTTTGTTAAAAACATCCCCTAATGAGTGTATGCCTTGCTTTTCCCATATAGGGAATCTTATAGGTCCTTTTCCAATCAAGAGTGCATTGTTATTGAATAAGGGAGTATGATTGTGCCATTTATGTGGGTTAGGATATTTTTTTTGTGTTTCACGCCATATCCGGATCGCATGAGTAATTATGGGGCCAAATTTCCGTTCGCAATGCTTGATTGGTAGTTTAGTGTATGCTATGTCCTTCAGTCTATGTGGGGCTACTATGTTTTCTTCTAATTTTCTCCAGGATACTAATGCTTGGGGATCAAACCATGTTGTCAATGGTCTTAATGTGTACGCCTTAAAATAGTGGAAAAAATCTGGAAATGCCATGCCACCGTCTGCTTTATTTCTCTGTGCGGTGGATCTTTTTATACGTGGTGGTTTGTTATTCCAAATAAATTTGTATGTGGAGGAGTGTAATCTTTTCCAGTAACCCTCTGGAGGGGGTAACGGTAGCATTGAGCTGAAGAAGTTGATTCTAGGTAGTACGTCCATCTTAACTATTGATATCCGTGCCTGTACTGAGTTTTTAAGTTTTGCCCACCTATCAAGGTCGTCTTTGATTTTGTTTTGGATTTTTGTGTAATTGTGCTTCACCGTTTGTCTTATGGTGGGGAATATTTCCACTCCCAAACATCTAAAATGTTTTACCATAGGTATCTCTCCTGGGAGGGTTATATCTTTTTTTGCAGGGGCGTCCCGATAAATCTCCAAAGTTCTCAATCAACTTGAGCAGATGAGGCAGTGTGGTGTTGGGGTTTTGCATGAACAGTATTATGTCGTCCGCATATACACAAATTTTATGTTGTGTGCCCTTGATTACGATTGGTTCTATGGATTGGGATTGTCTTATATATTGTGCTAAAGGTTCTAATGATAGATCGAATAGTCCGGGACTAAGAGGGCAACCCTGTCTAGCTGAGCGTGATACCGGAAAGATTCCGGAGGTGATTATACCTGTTGTAATCATGGCCGATGGGTCTTTGTATACTACTTTAATCATATCAATGAAACCTTTACCTAACCCCATCTTCTCTAATACTGCCCATAGATACGACCATTCCAGCCTGTCAAAAGCTTTCATTGCATCCAGGGACAGCATCGCCTTAGGTATGGTGTCGTCCTTGTCGGCATCTAGTACGTGCAGTATTCGTCTTATGTTATCAGTGATCAGGCGGCCTCTTATGAAGCCAGTTTGGTCCGGATGAACTAAAGACGTCATATGCTTTTGTAATCTGATGGCTAATACCTTAGAGTACAGTTTGATATCGGTTCCGAGGAGGCTTAAGGGTCTGTAACTACCGCACTCGGTGGGGTCTTTGTCTTTTTTGAGAAGGACTGTTATGAGTGCAATATTGTCGTTCTTATGGAAGTTCCCCTCCTTGACTGAGTATAAGATCATATTTAGTAATAAGGGTCCAATTATGTCCCAACAAGAGAGGTACATTTCTGGTGGGATACCGTCTCTTCCAGGAGCCTTACCACTTTGCATTTCGGATATGGCCTTCTTGAGTTCCTCTAGTGTGATCGGTGTTTCTAACTGTTTAGCGTCATCCTCTGAAAGTTTAGGGAGAATAATTTGATTAAGATATGTGTCCATTTTGTTTTGATCGAAGGTCGTTTCTGATTTATATAAGTTGGAGTAGAATTCTTTGAATGTCACGTTTATTTTTTCCGGGTCTGTTTCAAGTACTTGTTGTGCTCTAATGGTAGTTATATCTGCAAATTTTGCATTAATTCTTAATCGCATGGCTAATAGGTGACTAGGTTTAGAACCTTGGGAGTACTGCTGTTGTCTTGTGCTACGTATTTGTATTTCCGATTGTTGTCTGTATATGGCATTGATCTCTTTTTTTAGTACCTTAACTTGATTTTCTAATCGAGTTGAGTTGTTGTATTGTAAAGAATTAAATAATGTTGAGTAAAGCGTTTCCAGTTCAGCCAGTTTTGTGCATCGATTCTTGCGCATTTTGGAGGAAAAGCTATCAGTGAAATCCTTGATCATTCCCTTTACCGACATCCATATTATTCTGGGGTCTTGCACCGAGTTTGCATTCTCCCGTAGGAATACTATAAGTTCAAGTTCAAGTTTCTTTAATAGTTGTCATACAGAAGTACAGAATACTTTCATACAAAATGCTTCTTACTGTTACGCTCCAGAGACTGTGCTAGACAAGATAGTATCAAATAACATAGTATAGCATGTAATTTAGAAAAAGAAAATGAGGTCACAGTGTTCGGTATAGACATATGTACAATGTTCTGAGTTACCATATAATATACAATACTATGCAGTGTACTAATGTACAGTACTATATAGTGCAAAGCAGAAATGGGATGAGGTACAATTTAGGTACAATTTACAGTAAGGTGTACGAGTTGTAGTGCAATCCTTCATCAATAAATATAAAGTGTGGGGAGTGGGTGCTACAGTGTGTTTGTTTAAAGTGGGTGTGTGCTATAAAGTGTGTGGAGTGGGTGCTACAGTGTGTTTGTTTAAAGTGAGTGTGTGCATGTGGATGTGTGTGCTATGTGCGTTTGGTGGTTGTTGTTGTGTAGTGTTCATTGTTCGTTTAGCAGCCTGATGGCCTGGGGATAGAAGCTTCTTCTGAGTCTTTCTGTGCTCGCCTTGAGACTCCGGTATCGCTTGCCTGACCGCAGCAGTTCAAAGAGGCAGTTGTTCGGGTGACTGGAGTCTTTAATGATTCTCTTAGCCTTGCCCTTGCAACGCTTGTTGTAAATGTTCTGGAGGGTGGGGAGCCCCCCTCCAATTGTGCGTTCGGCTGAACGTGTCACTCTTTGTAGTCTGCTTCGGTCTTGTGCAGTGCTATTCCCAAACCAGGAGGTGATGTTGCCGGTCAAGATGCTCTCTATTGTACATGAGTAGAAGTTCTTAAGGATCTTCTGACTGACTTGGAACTTCCTTAGGCGCCTGAGGAAGTAGAGGCGTTGTCGTGCCTTCTTCACAAAACTGTCAATGTGTGTGGTCCATGTCAAGTCCTCGGATATGTAGGCTCCGAGGTACTTAAAGCTGTTGACTCTCTCAACCGGTGCCCCGTCGATGCTGAGGGGGCTGTAGTCCTTGACCCCCGACCTCCTGAAGTCCACAATCATCTCCTTTGTTTTGCTGACGTTCAGGGAGAGGCTGTTTTCCTGGCACCATCCCGCCAGGACCTTGACCTCTTCCAGGTAGGCCCTCTCGTCGTTGGCAGAGATCAGGCCCACCACCACTGTGTCGTCAGCAAATTTGATGATTGTATTGCTACTCCGCTGAGCCACACAGTCGTGTGTGTACAGGGAGTAGAGGAGGGGACTCAGAACACAGCCCTGGGGGGCCCCTATGTTGAGGGTGATGGATGAGGAGGTGCAGTTGCCTGCTCTCACCACCTGGGGTCTGCCAGTCAGGAAGTCCAAGACCCACTGGCAGAGGTCATAGTTCAAGCCCAGGTCCCTGAGCTTGGCTATGAGTATGGAGGGGACAATGGTATTGAATGCCGAGCTGTAGTCGATGAATAGCATTCTCACATAGTTCCCCTGCCTCTTGTCCAGGTGTGATGCTGCTGTGTGCAGCACATGGGCTATGGCGTCCTCCGTGGACCTGTTGGGGCGGTATGCAAATTGCAGGGGGTCCATGTTGATGGGGAGGGAGGAGCAGATGTAGCCCTTTACTAGCTTCTCAAAGCACTTCATGGCTATGGAGGTGAGAGCTACAGGGCGGTAGTCGTTGAGGCAAGCAGGCTTGGATTTTTTGGGTACAGGGATAATAGTGGACTTCTTCAGGCAGGTGGGGATGACAGCCTGTTCTAAGGACAGGTTAAATATGTCAGTGAATACTGGGGCCAGTTGGTCGGCACAGACTTTTAGGACGCGGCCAGGGATGCCGTCCGGACCTGCTGCCTTCCTGATATTCACTTTTTTAAAGGTCCGCCTCACCTCATGCTCTGTTACCCTGAACACTGCGCCTCCATCAGCAGCCGACCCCCCCCCCCCCCCCATTGCCGTGGCTTGTGAGCTGGTGTTGTTATTACCAGCATCAAACCTCGCATAGAAGGTATTGAGGTCATTTGCTAAGGAGATGTCACTGTTCAGTTTGAGGGAGGCGCCTTTGTAGTCTGTCATCGTTTTGAGCCCCTGCCACATAGCTCTAGAGTCAGCTTGTTCAAACTGGAGTTCAATTTTATCCCTGTAGCGCCGTTTGGCCTCTGACACTGTCCTCCTTACGTTGTATCGCGCCACCTTGTGGTCATTCATGTTGCCTGCCACTAGGCCGTCGTTGTATGCTTTGGTGCGCTCTCTCAGAGCTTCACGGACGGATTTGTCTACCCAGGGTTTTTGATTTGGGTAAACTCTCATTTTGGTAGTGGGGATTGTTTCTTCCACCATAGTACAAACATAGTCCAGCACTGTCTCCGTGTAGACATTAATGTTATCTGTGTCGCGGAACACATTCCAGTCTGTGCAGTCAAACGCAGACTGGAGCGTCTCCTCTGACGTCAAATCCCATTTCTGCACCTCTCGCGAGACTACAGGAGTACTTTTGATTCTCTGTTTGTACATTGGTGAAAGAAAGATAGACGCGTGATCTGATTTACCAAAGCCACTATCAGAATGAGCCTTGTAGCCACCTTTAAATTGCGTGTAACAGTGATCTAGGATGTTACCGCCTCTGGTGTTGCAAGTCACATGCTGATAGAAGTCAGGTAATACCTTTCTCAGATTGGCGCTATTGAAATCACCCAGATCAATAAGAGCTTCTTTGAATTGTGTAATGAATTCCTTGTTATTAAGCAGCATCGTGTTAAATCGCCATCTTGGGGCTCGGGGAGCGTAACAGTAAGAAGCATTTTGTATGAAAGTATTCTGTACTTCTGTATGACAACTATTAAAGAAACTTGAAACTTGAAACTTGAAACTTGGAAGATAGTATACCAAATGTTCCTTTTAGGAGTAAATAACAGTGATCTGATAGTGCATTGGGTATCATTTCCACTTCATAGTTATCAAATAGTCTCGGGGATGCAAAGACATAATCTATTCTGGATAATGTGTTATGTCTCACAGATCGACAAGAGTACTTTCGGGTCGTGGGATTAAGTGATCGCCATAAGTCATTTACACCTGTAATCTTCGACCAATCCTTTAATGCATTAGATGAATTATTTTGTTCGCTGGAAAAGGCGAGGTAAGATTTGTCCATCCTTGGATTCCAAATGGCATTAAAATCCGCACCTATTATAAATGAGTAATCGGGAAGGTCTAACATTGCTTTGGTTAGTGTAGTGAAGAAACCCTCTTCGTACAAATTTGGGGCGTATACCGCTGCCAACGCTATTTTCCTGTTCTTGTGTACAATCTTAGCTATAGTTATCCGACCATCTACATCAGACCATACTCCCTTTAATTCAATATTCAACTTACGTCTAACGACTATGGCTACACATTAGAGTGACTAATATTATGATATGTGTTGTCCGCTAACGTATCTATGTCTTTCTCTAGAATGTGCGTTTCGCTTAGCAGAGCAACGTCCACCTGTTCTTTTTTCATCAGTGTGAGCACGCTTTTCATTATCATTATATTCAAACTAGCCATAATCTATACATGTTGTTGTGTAGTTATTGGTAATGCTTCTGGAGATATACATCCAACTAGTGAGGTCCTGTTGAGAGCCGAGCTTAAAAACATACATATATACAAATAAAAATCCCCTTTCCCCCCCTCCCATCGAGAGTCGTACAGGATTGTGTCCCATAGACACATACTACACTTATGACTCCCTCCCTTAGGCCACCGGATTACCCAAATTGAGCTTTGTAATCCTATTCTTCCTATGCTAATTGCCATAGGATCTAAAACGTTGATTCTAATTCGATAGAACGTCGCTTTTGGTCTTGCACCTTCCCATTAATGTACTAACAATAGTTTGAAAAATGAAAAATATACCTTCATTAATATATTCATTTGAACCTTCTACTAACTTATGTAGGAAACATCAGAAAAAGGAAAAGAGTGGAGATAAACACTAACACCTTAAAATGAAAAAAGATAACAATGAAAGATAAAAAATAGTGAGAACTAAAATAAAACTCATCAGAGAAAAACAGATAAAATAAAATTGAATAAAGAGAAAAAAGAGAAAAACAGACACTTTTAGAGCTACATTGTGCAAATCTCTAAATCAGTGGAGTAATTATTTAAAATATTAGAATAACCTTGTTGTGCTTATACATTTAGATGTGGCTAATGTCTTTTTATTTTAATTTTTTTTTAAAGCCTTATTAAAGCCTAATTAAACTTCAGTCCTTGAATCCTATGCTTATTCACACCGGATGTTAGTGTTAAATTTACAGGCCTTCGTTGAAGGGGTGCATTATATTCTAGAAGGTTGTAGAATACTAGTAAATATGTAAACACTGCTGTTATGATCCAGAATGATCTTCCTACCCAGGGGTCATGACCTTCTAGTATTTTCCGGGATATTCCTTTGTGTCCCTGAGCAGTCGAGAGAGGAGCCCAGAATGTTCCAGAATATTCATAATGTCAATGTTGGATTATTGTCTCCACAGAGACCAGAAGACTGTAAATATAATGCCTTACGAGCCATATTAAACATCTTGTGCCCTATTGTTGCCAGCGTGCATATCATCTGTTACTTTTGTTGAGCCGTGGTAAAGTCATTCTAATAAAATTACTAAAATACAAAGAAATAGAGAGATGAGTAAGCTTATCTGATTCAAGCCAGTGTTGCGTCCTGCCCGGGGGGACCTGATCCATGTAGCTTCATGTAATATTTGGCGGCTTTAGGCGTGCGTATTCCCTGCCTAATACCGTCTTTTCCCATGATCGATAATAGTGCCGGGTAGTTAAGAATTGGCCTGAGACCACTCTTGAACATTCTCTGCATCACATCCTTGTAGGGGAAACGCTGAGCGATGGCCTCCTTACATAGATCTTCGTAGATATCTATTGAATTTTCACCATATTTCAGTTTCCCCCTTTGATTGCGCGCTGCTCTAATGATGCTCTTATTACCGTCTTACGCAGGGTAACAATGATAACTCTCGGACCGCTACCTCTTTGGCCTCGTGTACCGACTCTGTAACATTGGTCCACTGTCGGCGCTGTGGGAAGGTTGTTATTACCTAAAATATCTACTAACACTGTTGGAAAGCTGTCGTCTGTGCATTTGACTGATTCATCCAGTCCCACGATGCGGATATTATTTCGCCTGTAGTAACGTTGGGTCTCCATTGCTTTCTCTTCGACTTCTTGTATTTTCTTCCGAAATTCTTCCTCCACCTGTTTTATCTCCGTCGATAATTCTGTTAATCCATCGTTGAGGTTCTTCTCGTTCACTTGGACCCTCTGTGTAATTTCTATCACCGTATTCTCCACTGCCGTGATTCGCCCGGCCTGTAAAGCGGCTGCTTCCATAACCAGTTCGAATTTAGCATCGATGTGTGCTTTGAATTCCTCGATAGCGACCATCTGTTCCTTCATCAGGATAGTCAGAGAGTTGAAGTCGGGATGTGAAATTGCACTGCTTGTGTCAGATGATGTTGTGGGTGCAATGATGGACCCGATGAGTTTGTTGGAGATTATCTTCTCAAATTCCCCTGCTTTATCTTTTACGGTATTTTTACACGTCGTTACCGTTGTGTCGTCAACTGCTGTCTCCCTCTCGGGGCCAGTCGTCGTTGGTCCCGGTATATTCTCTACTATAGTCCCCCCATCGGGGCTAGTCTCCAACGGTACCGCTGCTGCGTCAGCTGTGCCCTTCGAACGTGTCAAAATCGGCGCCGTTGGAGGGTTTTTCTTTCCACTCTTTTTCTTATCATTAGTATCCATGTTGAGTCTTTCTGTCTTTTGATATAGTTAGTAGAAGGTCTTATCAATACATACGATGTGGTTTAATCTCTTTTGATATTGTTCAAATAAGGTTTTTAAACGAAATTAACGTTGACGGGAGCGGAGCTATAACCAAACGCGTATCGCTTCACATTGAAAACGCAATGTATTTTCCCATTGCCCATTTCTAAATCATCTTGTTTAAAACAAATAAAGCATGAACATTTGCATGGTGTACCTTTCTGCGCATATTCATCCACAATCTATAGCTCAACATGAAAATATTCGCAATTAATCGTAAAAAAAATCGCAGAATTTTATTTCAACCAAAAATGCTTAAACAATAATGATAGTGATAGAAGGGAACTAATTTTGACCAAAAATGGAAAGATTTTCAATGTTCATGAGGCAGAATTGTTACAATAGCCGATAATCCATTTTCCCAATGATAAATCCCTATACGGGTGGACCCCGCGGGCGGTCCAAAGTTATGTCAGACTACACCTCCCTATTCAGCTGGGAAGGGATCTAGGAGGGTGAACCTATAACTGTTGAAAATATATATAAGGACCTGTAACCCCCAAAGTTATCAGTACAGTAGTAAACATGTGGGTGTGTGTGTGTGTGTGTGTGTGGTGTGTGTGTGTGTGTGTGTGTGTGTGTGTGTGTGTGTGTGTGTGTGTGTGTGTGTGTGTGTGTGTGTGTGTGTTTGTGTGTCTGTGTGTCTGTGTGTGTGTGTGTGTGTGTGTGTGTGTGTAGGTGATAGACCCGTATGAGTCCAGGTCTCCCAGGCGGTGGCCCAGCAAGCAGACCAGACAGTCTCTGATCCAGGAGTGTAGAGAAACCTCAGCTGGAGTCTTCCTACTGGTAAAACTATTGACAAACTGGTAAAACTACTGACATACTGATAAAACTACGGACAGACTGGTAAAAGTACAGGTTCTAAACTGTGTAGGTAACAAGCAGGAAGAAAGACTGTCAGGTTTTAAACTGTGTGCGTATGTCTATCAAACAGGAATAAATACTGTCAGGTTTTAAACTGAGTGGGTATCAAACAGGAAGAAAGACTGTCAGGTTTTAAACTGTGAATGTATGAAATAGGGAAGAAAGACTGTCATGTTTCAAACTCTGTGGGTATCAAGCATAAAAAAAGAGTCTAAATTCTGTGGGTATCAAAAGGGAAGAAAGACTATCAGGGTTTAAAGTGTGGGTATCAAACAAGAAGAAAGACTGTCAGGTTCTAAACTGTGTAGGTATCAAGCAGGAAGAAAGACTGTCAGGTTTTTAACTGTGTGTGTGTCAAACAGGAAGCAAACTACGGTTTTAAACTGTGTGGGTATCAACTAGGGAAGAAAGACTGTCAGGTTTTAAACTGTATGTATTAAACAGGAAGAAAGACTGACTATGTATCTAACGACATCAATGGACCTCATGGAATGTATTCCCAGTGTCAGAAATATTGGGCCTCATTCAACATTACTCTCTTATTATTTTTCTTATATTCTTTAAGTCTGTTAAGAGAACAATAAGAAAAGCCACCGCAACATTCATCAAGCCGTTCTTAACGTCGAAATCTGTGCTTACCCAGGAGATTTGCATGATGAATCCCACTCATTCTTAAACTCAAAAAAGCGTGTTCGCACTAAATTAATTTGCATACAGACACGCCCATCATCTCCTTATAAGGCGAATGAAGCGTGTGTAAAACAGCTGTGGTTCGGCATCTGATCCCTGTCTGATATATTCAACAGGAAGCATTTGCGACTGATCTCAAAATGACACACACACACGTCTTACGACTTGCGACTCAGTGCATGTGTGTGTGTTCCTGTGGGTCGCTCATTGCATGTGTGTGTGTGTTAATCTGATGACAAATAAAGACTTATACTTATACGTACTGTATAGTGCGAAATAAATCGTTCCAGCAAAGTACTGTAGGCTTTGTCAATACTGAACGACTGGCAGCGCGCTTGTCAAGAACCAATCGCGCAGTATACTGATGCTGCTGATCCATATGCTCTCTCCTTTCAGAGAGAGATGACAGGTGACAGATCCGGTATTTCCGAACCTATCATCTCTCTCTGAAATGTCCGTGGCTAAAACTCAGAGTGCGCTCAGAACTTTAGGTGTGGAGCAGAGTTTTGATTGATTGATTGAAAATTGTATTAACAGATTGCAAAATGGGTACAATACAGTACAGCTCAATACACACAATTGTTAAGGGGATGCAGACCAGTGAAAGACTTTCGTCTTGTTCAGGGTCCCCCATTTTCAATTCATCATAACATATATGACATACATGACATACAGATAGACAGTACTGCTACATCTATACAGAGAAGAGAAGAGAGGAGAGGAGAGGTTCTAAATATGCGTTATATGCGTACGGCCTGGGCAGCCAGCATCTAACTGTTCTAACAGCAATATATAATCCATTTCAGAAGCAGAACGCTTCAAGATGAGTTATAATAATAATAATAATAATTATTGAAAAGTTCTGGGTTTATAAAGTCGTATTTGGGGGTTCTGTATTTGGGGGCAATTGACCAATGGTTTACTTTCAACCCATGAACTCCTTCTTCTCTCACCATTTTATATATATATTTAAATTTTATCTACTAAAACTGTATTGTATTATATTGTTTTTTTAAATGTTTCTCATCTGGGTAAGAGTTTCTTATCTGGGTAAGAGTGCTCTCGACCACTCTTAGAATTTGGTCTTGCCTGAGAGAAAAGCAACAATAAGAAAACATTGCTGAATCCCAGGTAAGAACAAAATAAGAGGAAATGCTAGTTAAGAACAAAATCTGTTCTTATATCGCTTCATGAGGCCTATTGTGTCTGTTACTATGCTTGAGTAAATTGTAATGAATATAAATATAATTATTATAATTTTCCATCTTTGACAGTGAATAATAATTCAGCACCTTCTTGAGATCTAGTGTACTAAAAATCTAAGCAAATGAATAAAGGGCAGATGATTTACAGGAGGTTTTGTAGATACAGTACTGAATTTGCAACATTAAAAAATCCAACATTAATTCATACATTCTGTAGAGATGGATTTATGGCGTGATATCAATCTCGTACCGGTACCGGACCGCTCAGGCTTAAGAGATTTATTTCATGTCACAAATAGATCAATACAGTCCGTATTAAGTGATTGCGTTTGTATGTAGCCAAGAGTAAAGACCCTAACCCTATCATAACAGCAGTCAAAGTGTATAGTTTCAGCACTACATTTGTTTACCAATGATTTTAAGTAGCGATGTCCGATATTATCGGCATACCGATATTGGCATTCAAATGTGATATCGGAAAATATCGGTTAATTTTTTTTTTTAATTTTTTTTTACATTTCTATAATCTTTATTTACCCAGGCAAGCAAGTAAGAACAAATTCTGACTTTATTTATTGTCAAAAGTATGCATAATGTTGTGTTAATTCCACAACAATATATGTAATGTATATGTATGTAATGTTAATTACTTGAAATTATTCAGTTTTTGGGGGGGGGGGGGGGGGGAACCCTGCATATATCGGTATCGGTTGATATCGGTATCGGAAATAAAAAATTAAGAGTTGGACAATATCGTTATATCGGTATCGGTAAAAAAGGCAATATCGAGCATCCCTAATTTTAAGTGTTATTAGTGAAATATGAGCTTATAAAAATCTCCACAGATTGCACCGGAAAACGGACGATTTAGATATGAGAAGAAGAAGCACTCATGAAATCATTGTAGTCCTAAGAAAGAGGAACCCCAGGGCTTTCGATGGACGTAATTTCATAAAACTACACTACCCAGCTCACACCAGCTGCAGACAATGGAAGTCCAACCATTTTTCTCTTCCAAATATTGATGTGATTTTCATGTGGGTTGAACACACCTCAACAGTATTGCCATAAAATACAACGTATATGGTTTCTTTACCTTTCTGTGAACGTGTCGCAATCCGGTAAAAAATGTCAGAGCTATGGAAATTATACAAGTGTACTTACAGTAGATTTCATTCACAGTCTTTCCTGCCCTGTAACGGGCACCTGGTGGTACTAAATACAGATTTAACTCTGCCTTTGGAAAGAGAAGATGTGGCCCAATCCATAGATGTATGACTTGGCCATAATAAGGTAATTTATTGGACTGATATTCTATATTCTATATTCATATTTCAAATTGCATGTGTCCGGATGGCAACATTCTGATTCAGATTTTTTGTACACTTGATCTACAGAAGGTGCTGAATTATATAATAATATTACTACTAATACAAATTTTTTATATTCTCCTTTGATTCATTACAATTTACAATTAGCATAGTAACAGACACAATATTTGTCAAGTTTCAAATGTTGTGGGTATCAAACAGGAAGAAAGACTGTCAGGTTTTAAACTGTTTGGGTATCAAACAGGGAAGTAGGGATGAGCCCGAATTTTTACATGAATTTGGGAAAGCATGGATAATGAGATCTTTTTATTACATAGATCATTTCATATAGGTTATTTATCATTATTATGTATGAATAATTCAGTAGATGATAGACTTTAGAAACAAAATCTTGAATATGGGCCGAGAGATGTGAGCAAGTACCCAGTTTGATCCCCACCTTAAACTTTTTCTGCTCTATAAAGCTGATTTTGTTTTCAGAACAAAACACAAATATTAAATTCAATTAGATGAGATTAAACGTTCTTATTCTTATGGGGGGCCTACATATCAGTCTACAAGCTGCTTCAATAGAACACACCTGGGCCCTATTCCCCGTACCTGGTTCAACTAAGTCGATCAAAAGTCCCATTAGCCAGATTCAATTAACCCGATGTTTGAAACCAGGCTTTCCCTGTTCCTCGAATGCTGATTCGCTCTTGTTAATTCTAACCAGATTTGATACTCAGGATAATTGCGTGGGGCCGCCTCACTTGAAAAGACAGCAGGTGTCGATCGCAGAAATCCTGATTTAATTTTTTTTATTAACCTGTTCCCCCCCACGGGGTCGGTACCGACCCCTTTTTGACATTATTATCATATATTAATATTTTTATGAGTGATGCAATAAATTTGCGTTTTTTAAAATCAAACGTTTTCAAGTATTATTATCACTACTATGTCACAAATACATGTAGAATGTAAAACGTTAGGTTGGCAATAGTTTAGCAATAGGTTAAAAGTGAGTTTTTATCATTTTAAGTTTTTTTTTCAACTCGCGTTTCTTGACCCGGAAGCGGAAATGAAAATGTTGAACGATCAGAATTGGAATCTTTTTGCGGCCATTTTCAAGAGGACCTCGCTAGCTATCTGGCAGTGTTGAAATTTCACCAAACTACACTTCCTGTGGTCCGCTATGGTCGTTCAAAGTTCGGCGTTCTGAAGCAATCATATCAATAATTCTTATGATTCGCGATAATAAGCTACAAAAGGTAACGTTTTTGACAAATATTGAAACGCAGTCAGTTTCTCCACACTATTGTAATCATGTAGGAAGAATCAGATCTGAAATTAGTTACAGAATGATTACACTGTGGGAGAAATAAAAAAGTACAGTCGATTACATTAAATAACTGTATATGTTATTACGCATGCCTGGTGATACTATATCCAAATTGAACTCGGCCATTTGAAAGATACTATATGTATATATATATAAATGTGCGAATTGGCTATAATAAGGTAATGTATAAGCATATATTCTATATTCTATAATAATATTTCAAATTGCATTGGTCCGGATGGGAGAATTCAGTACTGTATATACAAAACCTTCAATTTTCTCATCTTCCCTTTATTAATTTCCTTAGATCTTTTGTACACATGATCTCAAGAGGGTACTGAATTAGCCCAGTGGCAGTTCTTTAAGTTTGGTCATTATTATCATGGTTTTATTCACTGTCAAAGATGAAAAGAAAAATCATAATTCATATTTTCCTTTGTTTCATCAGAATTTAAGCAAGCCTAGTAATAGACACAATATTTCTGACACTGAGAATACATTCATTGAGGTCCATAGATGTTCCTAGATACCAAGAATATGCAAATAGCCCTTGTAGAAGTGGAGCAATATTCCATTTACCTAGGTATACATTTTATGCAGATTTTCACCTGGGGTGGAACAGGTTAACCTTTGGTTTATACCAGTGACACCAGTCATGTTCATCACCCTCTTGTTCATCATCAGATAACAGTGCATTTTCTCAAATTCATTCATCAAAACGTCAAAGGCTTGCAATTGCTCATTCACTTTTATCAAGTCACGTCCACGTCATCAAATCCGTCAAACAGCGCGTCTCCTCAGACATTTTAATCCCAGTTACAATATCACAATAACGTGTGAGTGACAGTGATACAATTCAACAATCCACAGATTCAGATTCGTCGTAATTCACATCCACAATCCACGCATAAAGACACTTCAATTTATGCTTGAATGAAACACAATCTTGGCGCTCCGTTAAGCAAATACATCCACAGAAGAGAATATGAAACGAATCAGAGCCAAATGCCCAATAGGTTTCAATCATTAAAAATATCCCTGTGGGATTCACATTTGCAATGCTCCGTTATTAAAATAACCACATAGTGTGTGTCGTGACTCGCGAGCACTGTATAGCTATGATGTGTATTATTTAGGACAAAGTTGTTAGGTTTTGTAAACAACCCCAACAGCACGACACAGACAGGTAGTTCAGAGTTAGCCAAAGACGATGGCCGTATTTATTTTCACATGTGCAACAAAACAGTAACATTAGAGGGGAATGTCTTCTAATCAAGTAGGGCTCTGCTGCACTGCCCACAGCAGGGTTGACTCTGCGGCTCTGCAGCGCTGTCCTTAGCAGAGTCTACTCTGTGGTTCTGCGGCTCTGCAGCGCTGCAGCCTTAGGTTATCCCAACTTGCGGGAAAAAGGAAACGGAGAATCTCATTAGTCCCAGAACGCAGAAAATACAGGGCAGAGTCCTGTAACCAAACAAATCTACACTTCTTCAGTGTTGTAGGAAACACACAAAAAACGGAACCAAGGCGGAGAGTCCAGGACAGAACGAGGATTGCAGTTCATGGAAAAATAGTCCTCCAAATGAACTCACCAAAACCAAAGTCGAAGTGGGTAACGAGGCACGGGTCCACGGAGGCAGAGAGAGAAACACAGCAGCAACTTCCAAATGGTGCACTGGAGAAACAACGAGAGGGAACAGCAGTAGAGCTGGTGGTGACAAAACGACCCGACACAGAATGATCAGCAAACCGAGTATAAGAGTGTTCCCGCCGAGCTGATTGGAAACTCCTCTCAGGTGCGTGATGGTAATTGGCACTGAGAAACGCACAGTACTGGGCCAGCCCTCACAGTACCGCCCCCTCCACGGGAGCCACCCGGCGACCTGCCCGGCCTCGGCTTCTCCGGATGGGAACGATGGAAGTCTGTGATCAGGGCGGTGTCCATGATGAGTTGGCGGGTGACCCAGCTCCATTCCTTGGGACCGTATCCCTCCCAGTCCATCAGATACTGGAACCCCCGTCCTCGGCGTCGGATGTCCATGAGCCGGCGGACCCTCCACTGGGGGTGTCCATCCACCATCTCGGGAGGAGGCGGATCTGGGGCAGGAGGCATCAGGGGACTGAGAGAGACAGGCTTTTCTCGGGACACATGAAACACAGGATGAATGCGCATGGATGCTGGAAGCTTGAGACTCACCGCCGTGGGACTGAGCACCTTCCGGATCTCGAAATGGCCGACGAACCGGGGGTTCAGCTTCTTGGCGGTGGATTGAAGCGGGAGATCCTTGGAGTTAACCATACCCTCTGCCCTGGATGGTAAGTCGGCGCAGGGATCCGGCGTCGGTTAGCTCCCCGACTGGCGCGCTCCGATGCCCGGAGCAGCGCAGTCCTTGTGATCTCCCAGACACGACGACACCAGTCGAGATGAACCTGCACGGAGGGAACTGCCACTTCCGACTCCTGTTCTAAGAAAAGAGGGGGTTGGTAGCCCAGAGATACCTCGAACGGCGAGAGGCCGGTGGCGGAGCTGACCAGGGAGTTGATGGCGTAGTCGACCCAGGGGAGGAACCAGATCCAGGATGCAGGCTTCTTGGCGGCAACACACTGGAGAGCAGATTCCACGCTCTGGTTCATTCTCTCCGTCTGCCCGTTAGTCTGTGGATGGTAACCAGATGAAAGGCTAACAGTGGCCCCCAATCCCTTACAAAAGGCCCGCCATACCTGGGAAGTGAACTGGAGCCCCCGGTCCGAGACGACGTCCTGGGGAAAACCATGGAGGCGGAACACGTGGCTCGTCAGGAGGTCCGCTGTCTCGGAATCAGATGGAAGCTTGGGAAGGGCCACGAGATGGACCCCCTTGCTGAAACAATCCACCACCGTCAGAATGACTGTGTTTCCCTGGGAGGGTGGAAGGCCAGAGACGAAGTCCAACGCCACATGGGACCAAGGGCGGCACGGAATGGGAAGTGGCTGCAGTAGACCGGCGGGTGCCTGGTGAGAGGCCTTGCTGCGGGCGCAGACCGTGCAGGCCAACACAAACTCCCTGACGTCGTTCCTCATGGTGGGCCACCAGATGCCGGGGTGGCAGGCAAACTGGCTGGTGTGGCCCCACTGGAGAACCCGGGACCGGACAGAGTCTGGGACGAAGAGGCGACAAAAAGGTACATTGCTCGGAGCGGGATGGAAACGTATGGCACGCTTGACCACGGTCTCGATGCCCCAGGTGACCACTCCCACCACCCTGACCTCAGGGAGAATGGGAGTCGGATCCTCAGTAGTTGGATCCCCCTTGGAGTGTAACCGGGACAGAGAGTCAGCCTTTGTGTTGCGGGACCCAGGGCGAAAAGTCAAAGAGAAGTCAAACCGACTGAGGAAGCTGGCCCACCTTGCTTGCCGGTTGTTGAGGCGCTTGGATGCGTGGATGTACGTCAAGTTCTTATGGTCAGTCCAAATGGTGAACGGTTCCTCGGCTCCCTCCAGCCAATGACGCCATTCCTCCAAGGCAGCTACCACTGCCAACAGCTCCCGATTCCCTATGTCATAGTTCCTCTCAGCAGGAAGGAAACAACGAGAGTAGAAGGCGCATGGATGGACCTTCTGGTCCGTTGCCGACCGCTGAGACAGGATAGCCCCTAGTCCAGTATCCGAGGTGTCCACCTCCACAATGAACTGCCTCTTGGGGTCTGGGTGGAGGAGCAAGACCGGGGTGGTGGTGAATCTGTTCTTGAAGGAACGCAGCGCAGGCCACTGGAGACCAGTCAAACGGCAGGGAGGGAGAGGTCAGCTTGGTAAGTGGCTCCGCCACTTGGCTGTAGTTCCGGATGAACCTCCGGTAAAAGTCTGCAAAACCGAGGAAGCTTTGTAGCTCCTTCCGAGAAGAGGGCTCCGGCCACTCTACCACGGCCTGGATCTTGCCGGGGTCGGCTCGGGTCTGGCCACTCTCCACGATGAAGCCAAGGTAATCGACGGAATCGGAGTGGTAACGGCACTTCTCTGCCTTAACGAAGAGCCGGTTGCGGAGAAGGCGCTCAAGTACTCGGCGGACATGATGGACATGTTCCTCGAGGGTCTTGGAGAAGATGAGGATGTCGTCAAGGTAGACCACCATAAACTCATCGAGCATGTCACGAAGGACGTCGTTCATGAGCGCCTGGAATACCGCCGGAGCATTGGTGAGGCCGAACGGCATTACCAGATACTCGTAATGACCCCTGCGAGTCTTGAAGGCTGTCTTCCACTCGTCGCCCTCTCGGATCCGGACCAGATGGTAGACACTCCGGAGATCCAGTTAGTGAAGACGGTAGCCTGGGTGAGGGGCTCAAATGTGGAGTTCATGAGAGGAAGAGGATACTTGTTCTTGATGGTGATCTCGTTGAGTTGGCGATAGTCAATGCAGGGCCGGAGACCTCCGTCCTTCTTAACAAAAAAGAAGCTGGCCGCCACCGGGGAGGATGAGAGCCGAATGAGGCCTGCTGTCAAGGACTCGGAGATGTACTCCTCCATCGCTGCCTTCTCTGGGACGGTCAGACTGTAAAGGCGGCTGCCGGGAAGGGGAGCCCCAGAGCGGAGGTCAATTGCACAGTCGTAAGGCTGATGAGGAGGAAGGGCCTGAGCCCGGGACTTGCTGAAAACCTCCCCGAGATCGTGGTAATCAGGGGGGATAGTAGAGAGGTTTGGGGGCGGCACACTAGGGGAACTCCGGGGTGACGGACGCAGCCTGAAGACACTGGGCATGACAGGAGGAGCTCCACCTCATGATGGTGCCGGAGGACCAGGCGATGTGGGGCTCATGCAGCGCGCGCCAGGGACGGCCCAGAACTACTGGGACTGAAGGGGACCTGGTAATAAAGAACTGGAGTTTCTCAACGTGATTACCAGCAATGGTGAGGAGGACAGGACAGGTGCGTTGAGTGATGTCGGCCAGGCGGTGCTGATCCAACGCAAATACGTCCGAGGGCCTCTCGAGGTTCTCAAGTGGAATGTTAGCCTGGGTGGCAAACTCAAAATCCAGGAAGCTCTCATCAGCCCCCGAGTCAACGAGTGCACCCACCATCGCCCGCTGGTCCGCCCAAGCCAGGGTGACGCTCGTCAGATGGTTAGGTGGTGCAGGGGTGTGGGAACAGGAAAAACGGCTCACCAGGATCTCCCGGGGTCCCAGCAAGCCTAGTCTTTTGGCTGGGTAGGACAATTGTAGACACGGTGTCCCACAAGGCCGCAGTAGAGGCAAAGGCCGGACCTGAGCCGGGACTCCCGTTCAGCCGGGCTAAGGTGTGTGTGTCCCAGCTGCATGGGTCAGGACCAGTCATGGAGGAGGCAGGACGAGCAGCAGTCCAGTCACGAATGCGGGAGATCTGGGGGACGGTTGGGGGTCCAAGTCTGCCTTGCTCGCGCCTTCTCTCCCGGAGGCGTCCGTCGATGCGGATGGCGAGGCTGATTAGGGCCTTGAGCGAATCGGGCTCCTCCCGGGTGGCGAGCTGGTCGCTCACAGCCTCGTTGAGCCCCTTCAGAAAAGTGAGATGAAGCGCCCGGTCATTCCAACCACTCTCGGTTGCGGCCAGTCTGAACTCCAGTGCGTAGTCGGTGACACTGCCACTGCCCTGCTGGAAGGTGCCCAACCGGGCTCCAGGATCCTGGCCACAAGCTGGGTGGTGGAAAACCCTTCGGAGCTCTGCCACAAAATCTGGGTAGGAAAAACAGAAGTCAGCCCTCATGGACCAGGAAGCAGTAACCCACTGTGCTGCTCGGCCTGTGAGCAGGTTAGTCATGTAAGCCACCTGGGCTCTCGTAAATCTGCTGGGTTGATGAATGAAAACCAACTCACACTGCATGATGAATGTGGCACAGTCCTCGAAGTTACCGTCGAACAGTCGTGGGCTGGAGAGATGGGGCTCCTGGGGAGCGGGGTCGGGAGGTGCAGGGTTAGTCGCGGCGGCGGTGGTGGTCTGGCTGGGACCCCTGCCACTGGTGGGAATATCTGCCTGCTGATTACCCTCCGCAGTCTGCTGGGTGGTTAGTGTGTCCAGAGAAATCCCGGAGGCCCTGCACAGCAGCTGCAGCTGCCTCTAGCTGTTGGGTGTGGGCGTTGGTCAGCTGGATCTGACCTGCCAAGGCTGCTCTAACACCGTCTGTGTCGGCTGGGGTCGACATGGTCGGGTCGTAATAGTAGGTTTTGTAAACAACCCCAACAGCATGACACAGACAGGTAGTTCAGAGTTAGCCAAAAACGACGGGCGTATTTATTTTCACAAAAAACAGAAATGTGCAGCAAAACAGTAACTCCATTAGAGGGGAATGTCTTCTAGTCAAGTAGGGCTCTGCTGCACTGCCCACAGCAGGGTTGACTCTGCGGCTCTGCAGCCCTGTCCTTAGCAGAGTGTACTCTGCGGTTCTGCGGCTCTGCAGCGCTGTCCTTAGCAGAGTTTACTCTGCGGTTCTGCAGCGCTGTCCTTAGCAGAGTCTACTCTGCGGTTCTGCGGCTCTGCAGCGCTGCAGCCTTAGGTTATCCCAACTTGCGGGAAAAAGGAAACGGAGAATCTCATTAGTCCCAGAGCGCAGAAAATACAGGGCAGAGTCCAGTAACCAAACAAATCTACACTTCTTCAGTGTTGTAGGAAACACACAAAAAACTGAACCAAGGCGGAGAGTCCAGGACAGAACGAGGATTGCAGTTCATGGAAAAATAGTCCTCCAAATGAACTCACCAAAAGCAAAGCCGAAGTGGGTAACGAGGCACGGGTCCACGGGTCCACGGAGGCAGAGAGAAAAACACAGCAGCAACTTCCAAGGGGCGCACTGGAGAAACAACGAGAGGGAACAGCAGTAGAGCTGGTGGTGACAAAACGACCCGACACAGAATGATCAGCAAACCGAGTATAAGAGTGCTCCCGCCGAGCTGACTCCTCTCAGGTGCGTGATGGTAATTGGCACTGAGAAGCGCGCAGTACTGGGCCAGCCCTGACAAAAGTAAATCCATAGGCTGAATATGATTTATTATCAGCATTTTAGGCCTATTATTTTACATTTCAAAAGTCCCCTCTAGATAAATGAAGCACAAAAACAGAATTCAGAATGGTATAATGGGATATGTGAGGAAGGGAGCTGGCATTTTTTTGCGAGGGCATGGCCAGTTTATCCTGCTAACTGAACTAAACCCTGCGCTGGAGCAGGTTCAAACTTTTTGATCTGTTGCCATAGTGATTTAGACAAACGTGCTTCGGGGAACTGAAAGGTCTGACTTATGTCAAGTTATCCTGAAAATTATCCGGCTAACTCAGTTAGCCAGGTACGAGGAACAGGGCCCTGATTTAGTAGGGGAGGGCAGGTGGTGTGTGCACAAGGCCTGCTGTTCTACTTTCTTAACAAAAAGGGTGCTAAATAGCACTCAAAGTGGTTATTTGGCTCATCTACAGGCTGTGAAAAAAGAGATGACAAAATAATGAAAAGAAATTTAAGAAATACAATTATAATAAAAAACTAAAATATATACTATTAATATTAACTCAATGAGCGCCTAGAGGTTGCTGTTTACCGTCTGGTAAGAAGGCCAGCGCTGTAATGCAATGGGAATAATGCCGGTGTTTGCGAGTGCTAAAACTATATTAAATATTATAGCTATGGATCTAATAAACACGTCGATTGTCAGTGAGTTTCTTCCGGTCAACATGCAAAAAACAGATAATTTTTTCATACATACATTTCCGTTTTATACCGTGGTGAATAAGAGTATAGTTTTAGAGTGATCCTGTCGAATCCCAATAAACTCCAGCAAACGGCGCTTCAATGCATTTCCTTAGAAATCGTGCCATTTGTCGCTTGATTTATGAATCGTTCTGAAATAAACGCTAGATTATCTGTATTATATGTTTCATCATGCGCGCACAGAAGCGGGGGCTGAAAAGTCGCCCCTCCGTGCTTTGGTCGGCGCCAACAGCACACACACACAGACACATTGTGATCATTACGAAAGAAACATCGGATGAACCCAAGATTGGTAACATAGAGTCCTTACCTCACATCTGATCGCCATTCCAAATATTGATCGCGTTTATTGATCCAACGTTTTTCAACCAAAACACATGAATCCACGCTGCTCCAGTATCCCCCAATCCGTGTGTTATAACGTTACTCTTTCCCGAGAAGGAAAACCTGGACCGGACTTCTTAGAATGATGCACAGCCCCAGCCAGAGGGATTCCAATGATGTGCAATACCGGCTGTTACGAAGGATCAGATTAAACCGAATATATATATTTATTGATTGATATATATTGCATAATATTTGTATATCGTCTGATATCCCTTGTGTATTCTTTGTACATATACACGGAATATCCCTTTAACCTAGTACAGACCATGATATTTCGTTCTCCTATTGGACAGCGGTCACTGCCATACCCCCAAGGTCTAGTTCAAAGTCACCGCGAAGACATGTCTGTACATGCCCGGCTTTGCCCAGGAATACGAGACAGAAATAAGGTTGGCACTAGATTATTCACCGTACGTATAAATACGTCGCAGGTGGATACAGCAGTAGTCTTGTCTTATCCTAATACGTTCGTTCAACGTATCGTTCGTTCCTTACTAGTAAAGCCTTCATCACGAGTCAACGACCAAGTGAAGTGAGCAACCGTGCATCTAAATAGAGCACTTATAACCGCGTGCGAATAGGATAGTAAAGTGTCAGAGCTTAGTGGAATAACGTCAAGTTCGACCTAGTTAATGTGAAGTACCGCGCACCGGAGAATCTACACCGGTGAATGCAGAGCCCTTTCCAGCTGGATTATTGCTTTGGTCCTGTGGATGTTGGAGCGGAGGAGAATCGTCTACACCCCACTACTGTGTGGGATTTACCCGTGAGGAACATCACTCGAGCCCGTCTCTTGGAGAGGCTGGCCGGCTTTCACCTATGCTGCACGCATAATTGGATTACAGCTGCTGCTTTCGTCTGCTGATCAAAGGAGTAATGTACCGTCTCCCGTAGCTGGAGTTTATTGATTCCCCGTTGATCCAGAGCTTGCATTCGAACATTTCCTCCCCTTGCTGGCTTACAACCGGAGGGACCCTACCAGTATCTCCCGCTGCCTTGCTAGAGTACCATAGATATAGTTCCTAATATTCAGGTTGTATTCATTATCTCCTGCGTAATATGAGAATGGACATACGTTATTGATTTGCTCACGCACATTCTTTGCCTTATAAGCGCACCCTACGTAAAGTAAAGTATTGTTATATATACTATCATTGCTGCTCTAGCTACAGTTGCCGCTAGCTAGGGGAATGGGGAATGGGGGTTGGGAAGGCGAGACGGCCTTGGCTCCCCCCCCCCTTGCCCGCATATTAATTAGCTGCCGTCAGGCGCCAGACAAACACGGGAGGAGGGGGGTGGGGGAAGTGGGCGGGGGGTAGGGTGGGAGGACCGCATACCACTCTCTCTTATCTTCATTCGGCTCTGGATCATGACCTTGAGCCCCTCCTCTCCCCAGCGGAATTTGTTATGGCTCGGGGGGGGGGGGGGGGGGGGGGGGTCACACTCTGAAGTAGAAAAAATGCTTCTCGAATGAAAAATGCCCTGAATTAAACATGGTTTAGCGCGGCTTGAATTTTCACAACAATATCCAGAATGACTGCAGATCTCCGGTGTTCATCTGCCTGGTACGCAGCGAATATCTTAAGCAGTTCAAGGTGGCAGACCTCAATATTGGCCAGTGTCGGCAAAGCCAGTGACTGAAGTCCATCCGAAATCTTCTTAAGGCAAATCCACCCCCAGGCAAGCATGAAAACGAAAATCCAAATATCCTCAGCCTCAATTTCGATGGGGTAGATGCAAGAGCTCTTCCAAGAGCCCCACGAGTCTATATTATGAGTACAGATGACAAGTACGGTATGAGGAGGTAGTCGTATGTTCATAATTAATTATGTCAATATTACATTTATTTGATGCTTTGAAGGTACAACAATTGCATTTTCAATGAAAAATGTGTCAGATTTAACGTGACTTCCTTTAATCTAAAGTTCACCACTATGTAACTATGATTATAGTTAGTGCTCTCATCACTGTGATGTGTCTATTTCATGCCCATTTTCTATTCTATTTCATGTCTATTTTATGTCTATTTCATGCTCATTTTACTGCTGTGAAGCACTTTGGGCTGCATCTCTTGTATGAAAGGTGCTCTACGAAGACATTTTATTATTATCATTATTATTGTAACCTAACTCTTTGACGTTCCCTGTGTGTCCACGCGATGGCGCTGTAGGCTCTGGTGGGACAGCAGTATGGTGCCGCCAGTCTTCCCAGCCAGCTGGAATCCTCTCTGTACCACCTGCTGCTCCAAGCGTGCCAAGGGGCGGGCGTTAGGACCCAGCCACTCGAGAGAGCTTACATCAGAGATGAGAACACCCTACCACCGTCATACTGTCTGAGACACCCACCAACATACACACACCAAGCAGAGGTTAGTATACACACAAACACACACCACGGTGTAATGTCACTCTGATGTCCAGCTCTATTGTAAAAAGTGATAACATATTTGGTTTGTGAACATGAACAACTATCATAAGAATGAATTAATATGAATATGCTGTATATTATGTAGAAAAAATGTGTATAGACAAAACTCCCCAGAACTCTGTAAATTAAAGCAGTGTTTGTCAGAGTGGGGTCCAGGGATCCCCAGGGGTCCTTGAGAGGGTTCCAGAGGGTCCCCAGAACAATTTATAATAGATCAATTTCACCAATATTTAATTCACTAGAAGTTTAGCCCAATGAGAGAATACAAGAATGACTATTCTGATCATAGGTTTCTCTCCACTGTTATCTCCACCTACATACATTATATATATTGACTGGTTATGCTAGTGCTGAAACACTCCTCTGCTTCAAGCCTGAATGAATTACATTCTGTTGCATTATCATGAAGTGCTTCAAGAGGCTGGTCCTGGCTCACCTCAAACCTGGCCTTTCACCCTCACTGGACAGTCACCAATTCACCTACTGTAACTGAGGGGTACAATTCCCTGACTGTATTAATAAGTATGGTATCATTAAACCACTACTGTCTTATGTACATTACTACTGGCCATACAGTACACAGGTATATGATGTGAACACTTCCCACAATGACACGGTTCCACACAAAACTGGGTTTAAGTATTTATTAGCAGCAATGATAGTACATAATATACTTTACTTAAGGTGCGCTTATAAGGCAAAGAATGTGCGTAGGCAAATCAATAACGTATGTCCATTCTCATATTACGCAGGAGATAATTAATACAACCTGAATATTAGGAATTATATCTATGGTACTCTAGGAAAGGCAGCGGGAGATACTGGTAGGGGTTCCCACCGGTTGTAAGCCAGCAGGGGGAGGAAATGTTCGAATGCAAAGTCTGGATCAACGGGGACTCAATAAGCTCCTGCTATGGGAGGCGGTATATTACTCCCTTGCTCGGCAGACGAAAGCAGCAGCTGTAATCCAATTATGCGTGCAGCATAGGTGAAAGCCGGCCAGCCTCTCCAAGAGACGGGCTCGAGTGATGTTCCTCACGGGTAAATCCCACACAGTAGTGGGCGTAGACGATTCTCCTCCGCTCCAACATCCACAGGACCAAAGCAATAATCCAGCTGGAAAGGGCTCTGCATTCACCGGTGTAGATTCTCCGGTGCGCGGTACTTCACATTAACTAGGTCGAACTTGACGTTATTCCACTAAGCTCTGACACTTTACTATCCTATTCGCACGCGGTTATAAGTGCTCTATTTAGATGCACGGTTGCTCACTTCACTTGGTCGTTGACTCGTGATGAAGGCTTTACTAGTAAGGAACGAACGATACGTTGAACGAACGTATTAGGATAAGACAAGACTACTGCTGTATCCACCTGCGACGTATTTATACGTACGGCGAACAAACTAGTACCAGCCTTATTCCTGTCTCGTATTCTTGTGCGGAGCCGTTCATGTCCAGGCAAGTCTATGGCGGTGACTTTGAACCAGACCTTGGGGGTATGGCAGTGGCGCCTAGGGGACCGCTGTCCAATAGGAGAACGAAATATTATGGTCTGTACTAGGTTAAAGGGATATTCCGTGTATATGTACAAGGAATACACAAGGGATATCAAACGATATACAAATATTATGCAATATATATCAATCAATAAATATATATATTCGGTTTAATCTGATCCTTCGTAACAGCCGCCTCCGAATTAGTCCCACCTAATTAGATAAGCAGAGACAGATTAACCGCACTGTCCACTACTCACTGTCTGTTGTGAGGGTAGGGCAGTTCACAAAGTCAGGGGGTCATGGTCGTCATCAATAGTGTTGGGGAGCCTTGGCAACTCTATCAGCCTCGCCACGGGCCGAGTGTATGTCCGCCCTTGGACGAGCACTTCTGCCGCTCTGACCTTTCCGTCGGCACCAGTGGTCACTTTGCTTACACGGCCGGCCGGCCACGCAGCTCGGGGTAGTGACTGGTCTATGATCATGACGACTGGACGGGATGAAGGGGGGCTTAGGAGGAAGCGGGCCTGAGACTGCTTTGATCTGTGCTTGGCTGTGCCTCCTCCTCCTCCGTCTGTTTCTCTTGTTTGCTCTGTACCCCGTCTGAAGAGGGGCCGGTGCCGGCCGCCCCGTCAAGGAGTCGCTTTGGGTGCTGGGTTCGAGGTCAGCTACGTCTGGAGCGCAGCTGAGGGGGGTGGAGTTCCGAACTCCCTCTTGTGCCCATGGTTCTCTCACAGGCCTCTCGCTTAATGTCAATAGCCTCTCAACGGGCTGTACGAGAGAGTGGCCGGTGTCGCTCACCTTTGTGTGTAGGCAGCGTGTAGACGTGGGTTGACTGTCAAGTCCGTAGAGAGGGCCCTGGAGCGTCCATCCCAGTCGGGTCTGAACCGCGACTGGGCATCCTTTGGGTCCGATGTGGGCCGCCTCAATTGGGAGAATGAGGTCCGCGTGGTCGGAGCCGATGAGCAGGGTCGGTGTGGCGCCGTCGATAAGCGGTATAGGTAGTCGACGTAGGTGCACATACTTCGCCATCAGCTGTGGGATGGGGTAGGTGTACTGAGACAGGCCTATGTCGTGGCTGGTGAAGACGTTGGTTATACTATACTGCTTCTCGGGCTGGTCCACCGCTGCTATCTTGAAATAGACCTTCTCACCTTTTATGGTCTTCTGGTCCCTTCTGATGGTGCGTATTGTCATGGTACCTTTGGCACCCCGCAGGCCCAACTGGGCTGCTGCGGAAGCGAGGAGGAGAGTCTTTTCAGACCCATCGTCCAGGACGGCGTAAGTGTCCAGGACCTTGTCCTCGTAGCTCAGGAGCACTCTGACCACTTTGATGAGCACTCGGGGGGTTCCGCTATGCTGGTCAATGTGGAGCACTCCTGTTGGTCGGTTGCTTTGGATCGTCTGGGGTGGTGCCGACTCGCGGTCGTCCGAGTAGCACCGTGACTCCCAGTGTCTGCTGTAGCAGTCGGGACACCAGGGAGCGGTCTGGTGGATCTTTGGTACTGGTGCCACCGCCTCGGCATGGTACATTACCGCGACGGGCCCACTCTGTTGTCCTGGCTGATGCCTGTTGATGTCATGCAGGACCTCCAAGTGGGCGCCGCCGCACCTGCCGCACTTCTTCTTCAAGCGGCACTCAGCTGCCAAGTGGCTGCGCGTGCAGCGGAAGCAGCGGCGGTGGTCCTTGATCCACTGACTCACCTCATCCGTGGTCAGCTTCTTGAAATCGTCGCATTGATACAGCCGATGTTCCCCTTCACAGTACTGGCATTCAATCTTCCACTCCTCTTTCGTCGAGGGGGTGTTGTGGTTCTTGTGCTGCGGTACTGATTCGGCTTGGTGCATACCGGTCACCGACCGGCGGTTATCATTTGATCCCCGAGGTCCTGGTCTTGGGCTTGGTCCACTCCATACGAACGTGTCCAGTCGTAGGCTGCTGACCTCCCTGGCGAGGAAATCAGACAAGTCTAGGAGGGATGCCTCTGGACCGTTGGGGTTGCGGTGGTCTCTCTGCCGCCGAAAACGCTCTTGTCGGGCGGGAGGGAGCTTCTCTAATATTCTCTCTACATTAGAGTTAGCGTACAGTTCGTATATCCCCTTTTCCTTTTGGGCCCCCAGCATCCCTACCAGGGACTGTACCTTGATAGAGAGGTCATCCAATGCTCTGTTGTCTCTGGCTGGGGGGAGACGGTCAATGTCTCTTATCTCCTGTATCACGTAGTCCCATATGCGTCCATAACGTTGGTCGAGAGCTACTAGAGCCGCGGTGTATGGGGTAGTAGAGTTGGAATATGCCAGCGCTATATTGTGCGCTCTGGGCACCTTCAGGTGCTTGAGTAGGATAGCATACTTGTACGTTTCATCCGGTACATCGGACATCATTGTCTCTAAGCACATTCGTAGCTCTGTGTACTGTGCTCTGTTCTCGTGTGTGAAGTCCGGGAACGTCGGTGTGCCAAGGTACGATGCCATGGATGGCTGGCACATCGGTGAGCTTTGGGGGAGAGGCCTCCTGGGCGAGTCTCCCCGTGCGTGTCGTCTTGGCTGTTACTTGGTGGGTACCGAAGGTCGGGTACCCAGGTGCTGTTCCTCGGTGCTGACGGTGCGTCAAACTCACCCGTGAGTTGAGTAGGGGGTTTGTAGCGCAGTGCCTCGGGGCTGACGTCTGGGCTGTACTGGACCTCCTGGTCCAGAGTATGTTGCTGCTGGTCGGGGCTGTACTGGGCCTCCTGGTCCAGAGTACGTTGCTGCTGGTCGGGGCTGTACTGGGCCTCCTGGTCCAGAGTACGTTGCTGCTGGTCGGCTTGACATTCCTCCTTTTCCTCCTCCTCTTCCTCTGCTAGGTCCTGGAGTCTTCTGTTCAGTCTCTCGGCGTGGTCCGGTTCTTCCCGGTTGCTGGGTCTCGTATGGACCGGCCGGGGAGGGGGTTCGGAGACGTGGACAGGATCCTCATGTTGGCGGGGTCCCGGGTCGCTTGGTCGGGTAGGGGAATGTGTCCTAGACCCTTGTCGTGACGATCTCCGGGAGCTCCGTGCGGAGTGAGGGGGTGTCGCCATGGTAATCAATTTGTCCATCAGCTGCGCCTGCAGCCGGTCGCGCTCTGCCTCGCGCTGGGCATGGGCGGCGTCGCGCGCTGCTTCGCGCTGGGCATTGGCGGCGTCGCGCTGCGCATTGACGGCGGCGTGCTGCGCATCGGCGCGGCTTCTTTCAATGTTCTCTTCCGTCTGAAGGCGTCTGGTCTCCAGTCTTATGCGGTCGTCTTCACTCCTTTGTTGCGCCTGGAAGCGCTCTCGCTCGGTTGCAGAATGTCCGCGTTCACTGAGGGCTTGCGCTTGGAGTTGCGCGTGAAGGCGCTCTCGTTCGGCTGCAGCTTGTTCGCGCTCGCTCGTCTGTTGCGCTTGGAGTCGATCGCGTTCACCCTGAAGTCGATCGCGTTCGGTGGAGGCTGCCAGGGTGGCGATGAGTGCCTGCGCCAGCATCTTGTCCGCTTCGCTGGGGGAAGACACAGGCGGAGGTGATCGGCTTCTGGCAGTGCTCGTTGGAGATCCGTTCTCCTGTCGCGCTCCGAGGAGATCCATCTCCTGGGTATGCGTCTCTTCTGGTCGTGGGTCGGGTTCCGTCCCTGGAGCGCTTTCTTTATCCTGGAGCTCTCCGGGGACTGTCCCGTTGGCGTTGTCGGGGGGTGAAGTCATGTCACGTCCCTCCTGGTCCCCGCCGTGAGCTTGGTCAGTTATGTTAGAACCCACTAGGGTCTCTACTGGCGGGGTCGCCTGTTCGGTAGGGTTTGACATACTTTTACTATCCGCTTTAGTTATTCTATCCGTATTTAACTTCTTTTTAAAGCTAGGTATTGGACTGACAACGTATGCCTCTAGATAAGGAGGTGGCTGATGTCTGCGCTGCGGGCGATCTAGTTTAGGAGAACCGTTTGTGGAGTGTTCATCATCGGCCATGTTAATATTAATATTATATTAATATTACGCTAATTCTTATCCGGGGCTCGAAGGACCAATTGTAACTGAGGGGTACAATTCCCTGACTGTATTAATAAGTATGGTATCATTAAACCACTACTGTCTTATGTACATTACTACTGGCCATACAGTACACAGGTATATGATGTGAACACTTCCCACAATGACACGGTTCCACACAAAACTGGGTTTAAGTATTTATTAGCAGCAATGATAGTACATAATATACTTTACTTAAGGTGCGCTTATAAGGCAAAGAATGTGCGTAGGCAAATCAATAACGTATGTCCATTCTCATATTACGCAGGAGATAATTAATACAACCTGAATATTAGGAATTATATCTATGGTACTCTAGGAAAGGCAGCGGGAGATACTGGTAGGGGTTCCCACCGGTTGTAAGCCAGCAGGGGGAGGAAATGTTCTAATGCAAAGTCTGGATCAACAGGGACTCAATAAGCTCCTGCTATGGGAGGCGGTATATTACTCCCTTGCTCGGCAGACGAAAGCAGCAGCTGTAATCCAATTATGCGTGCAGCATAGGTGAAAGCCGGCCAGCCTCTCCAAGAGACGGGCTCGAGTGATGTTCCTCACGGGTAAATCCCACACAGTAGTGGGCGTAGACGATTCTCCTCCGCTCCAACATCCACAGGACCAAAGCAATAATCCAGCTGGAAAGGGCTCTGCATTCACCGGTGTAGATTCTCCGGTGCGCGGTACTTCACATTAACTAGGTCGAACTTGACGTTATTCCACTAAGCTCTGACACTTTACTATCCTATTCGCACGCGGTTATAAGTGCTCTATTTAGATGCACGGTTGCTCACTTCACTTGGTCGTTGACTCGTGATGAAGGCTTTACTAGTAAGGAACGAACGATACGTTGAACGAACGTATTAGGATAAGACAAGACTACTGCTGTATCCACCTGCGACGTATTTATACGTACGGCGAACAAACTAGTACCAGCCTTATTCCTGTCTCGTATTCTTGCGCGGAGCCGTTCATGTCCAGGCAAGTCTATGGCGGTGACTTTGAACCAGACCTTGGGGGTATGGCAGTGGCGCCTAGGGGACCGCTGTCCAATAGGAGAACGAAATATTATGGTCTGTACTAGGTTAAAGGGATATTCCGTGTATATGTACAAGGAATACACAAGGGATATCAAACGATATACAAATATTATGCAATATATATCAATCAATAAATATATATATTCGGTTTAATCTGATCCTTCGTAACACCTACTGTGAGAACAGCAGCACAGAGGACGGCATCTCCTCAGCGCTAAATTCTGCCCTCTCCCACCTGGATGAGAGCAATACCCATGTGAGAATGCTGTTCATCAACTTCACCTCAGTATTCAACACCATCATGCCCTCCAAACTCATCACCGGTACACCCTTCCATACAATTGAGTCCATCCATCACAATCGGTGTCTGAGGAAGGCATGCAGCATTGTCAAGGACACCTCTCATCCCAATCATGGACTGTTTGCCCTCCTCCCCTCCCGGAGACACTACAGAAACCTCCTCTCCAAGTCAAGCAGACTCAGGAACAACTTCTTTTTCTCAGCTGTCATCTCTCTGAGAGAGATGACAATCAATCAATCAATCAATCAAATTTATTTATAAAGCACATTTCACATGACGCGTGTCAACCAAAGTGCTGTACAGACTAGAGGGTAAATACACAGATACATATAGACAACAATCACACTCCGTTTTATGGGAGGGCACACAGGCAAACACATAGAAAAACAGACAGAGACTCTGAACTCTGCTGCCTACTCAATTTATACCTACATAGTGCTTTCACTGTCTACAACTGCCCTACACTGTAATTATATTAATAATAATAATCTTAACTACCTACCCCACTACACTACAGTCTACCCATATACTCTGTATGATAGCATATACAACAGTGCTGTACATATCGCATATATACATAATATATTAATATTTACCGCATATACTGTATATACATATCCATATCTGTCTGCATATATATATATATATATATATATATATCCTCATATACCTACTTATACACCTGCATATAACCCATATAACTGTATGATAGCATGTATGATAATGCTGTATATACCAATATATATATATATATATATATATATATATATATATATATATATATATATATATATATATATATATATCCACCTGTCTGTACATACCTGCACATAATCATTTACATATCTGTAGATACTATATCTATATCTGTACATACCCCTTACCTACTCTTACTAGTTCCACTGCTGGCAAGTATGACTATCTTTATACCTGTATCACTGTACATATTGGCATTACAACTCTGTACAGTATATACATCTGATTAGCACTACACCCAGTACACAGTACATTTCAGTTTGAGTCAAATGTACTCAGTTTGAGTAAAATTGACTCTGCAAAATGTACTGTGTAGTACTAATTTATATATAGTATACACACTTTAATCATCTGTATCATCTGTACTGTGCACTGTGGTTGGATGTTAAACTTATTGTACTGTACTTGTGCTGTATAATGACAATACATTTTAATCTAATCTCATCTAAATTAGGGTTAGTTATTAACTGTTTATTAGAGTTAGAGTTAACTGGTTATTAAGGTTAGTAATTATTATTTCCACCTCTCCTTCTTCTTCTTCTTCTTCTTCTTCTTCTTCTTCTTCTTCTTCTTCTTCTTCTTCTTCTTCTTCTTCTTCTTCTTCTTCTTCTTCTTCTTCTTCTTCTTCTTCTTCTTCTTCTTCTTCTTCTTCTTCTTCTTCTTCTTCTTCTTCTTCTTCTTCTTCTTCTTCTTCTTCTTCTTCTTCTTCTTCTTCTTCTTCTTCTTCTTCTTCTTCTTCTTCTTCTTCTTCTTCTTCTTCTTCTTCTTCTTCTTCTTCTTCTTCTTCTTCTTCTTCTTCTTCTTCTTCTTCTTCTTCTTCTTCTTCTTCTTCTTCTTCTTCTTCATTTCTTGTTGGTGTCTTAGTTTTGTGTGGAGGAGGAGGAACTAGAGAGGAAGTTGGGAGAGGAAGAGGAAGAGCTGATGAAGATGTTTCAGATGTCTGTCAGCCTGTGTGTCCAGCAGGGTCTGATAACGCCTGAGACAGCCCTCAGCTTCTACCGATCAGGTCAGCTCCATGCGCACGTGTGTGTGCGCGTGTACGAGTGTGCAGGCACGTGCACACTTGAGCACCTGCCCTTTTGTGCCTCATAAAAAAGTGCCCTTTTTATGCAACGTTTTTTTTTTATGCATTTAAAGTCAGTGATAAAAGTGTTTT
Source organism: Notolepis coatsorum (assembly GCF_963971535.1). Taxonomy (NCBI): domain Eukaryota; kingdom Metazoa; phylum Chordata; class Actinopteri; order Aulopiformes; family Paralepididae; genus Notolepis; species Notolepis coatsorum. Next base: position 195,402,263 of record NC_140165.1, read on the forward strand.
TCAAGGATAAGTGAGCTCCTGCACTGATTATTATAGTTCAATATTCAATATTTGATCACCACCCCCCCCCCCCCCCAAAAGGCCCCCCAAAAATCACACTCGCACAGGCCCAGTGCCCTTTTCAGCCTTTGAGCACCTGCCCCTCTAAATTCTTGTGCACGTCCCTGCGAGTGTGTTTTATTATATATGGTAACTTTTGTGCACCTACCGCATAATACCTCCGCAACAATTAGGCATTCACCTGTAGGGGGTAGGTGCATGAAAGTTACAATATAGCTCAGCGTAGGAAGGTCCGATCGACTCTGGGTTTATTTCTACGTGTTCAGGAGACTCAGGTGCATAAAAACTTGGTCATGTCTCTAGTACAGTATCTAGACCTAAAGTATTGACATGCATACTGTTGCATGGGCAGTATTTATACTATGTTACCATATCAGGAGCCACTCGGATGCTCCGCGAGCCAACTGTGCTGTCGGATAGCCGGAGCAAATTGCACTCCGTGAGCCAACAGCACTGCCAGATATCTGGTGCAAATTGCACACCGTATGGGCGTGTTTGCGCTAGTATATCATTTGCGCAATATCTTTAAATGGTAAATGGCTGCATTTATATAGCGCTTTTATCCAAAGCGCTTTACAATTTGTTCCTCACATTTTACCCATTCACACACCGACAGCGGAGGCAACCATGCAAGGTGCCAACCTGCTCATCGGGAGCAGTTAGGGGTTAAGTGTCTTGCTCAAGGACACTTCGACATACTGCCCGGGAGGAGCGGTAATCGAACAGGGAACCTCCGGATAACCAGATGACTGCTCTACCTACCTCACTGTCGTCCCTAGTGAATAGGTCGTTAAGACGGAGCAAATAGCCGGCACAAATCACACGCAGTTAAGGGAGCTATTAGCAGGCGCAATCCATTCTTTGTGAATTCGCCCCTGTGTTGGAAAAAATACCAAACTAAAACTATTTAAAAGAGGGTTTTCTATGGAGGAAAAATAGTGGATGTGCTGCCGATCAGGGATCAGTTTTCTGAGGTATCAGGTACCAGGTAACTGTAAAAGGCATACATTTATTAATCAACACATACAACCAAACATCATCAAACATCACACACACAAGACACACACGCAAGACAAATAGATAAACGTTTGTTTAACTTCCTACCTCACTAGGTTCTGCTGTATCACCAGGTAAGTATGAAGTATGGTTTGTTTGATTCTGCTCCACCAACAGGTACGTCTAGAATACATACAGTATACAGAATACAGTAAATTGGAAGTCAAAATCATAAAATCCACATGAGGAGTGTATACATCTTGAATGTTTGCCAAAAAGCCATACACCCAATGCAAGCACACTATTCCTATGTTCTTTCACAGGATTCAGCAATGGCCACATGTACAAACGTGACTTTGGGAAATCTCATGGGATCCCACTCTCTCATATATCCTCCCACAGCAGTCTGCTCTAAGCCATAGGGTCCTACAGTTCAGTTCAGTTCAGACTTTATTGTCCCTCAAGGGGAAATTTGCTTTGGTAGCAGTGGTAGAGACAACAATAACAACAACAACAACAACAACAACAACAACAACAACAACAACAACAACAACAACAACAACAACAACAACAACAACAACAACAACAACAACAACAACAACAACAACAACAAATAACACAACACAAGAAACATCACATCTTACAGAATCCAACCAGGAAAAAGAAAAGGAAAATGAAAATGCATTACTGTTATTTTAAAGGAAGTTAAGTGCATTTAGTGCCCTGGGGATGTACGGACATTTTTATCTGTTGCTCTTTAGCCTGGGGAGCCTATATCTCCTGCCAGAGGGGAGGGGGACAAACTCCTCCAAGAGAGGATGGTCAGAGCTGTCTAAAATCGTCTGAGCCTTCCGCAGAATTTGTCTGTTATAAATGTCTGTCAAGGAAACCTGCTGGGTCCCAATTATCTTGCAGTCCTACATGTTACATATAATATATTATGTAACATGTAGGACTGCAAGATAATTGGGACCCAGCAGGTTTATATATATATAATTAACCTATGTAAACACCCTGTGACTTGATGCTTTTCTTTGTGTTTCCCTCCAGCTCTTGACATTGATCTGCGATTTGCTCTGGAGAACCAATCCACTCATGACATCATCCCACGCTGCGTGGTCTATGTCCACAAGACCACCAATGATAAAGGCCAAGGAGAAGGGGCGGGATTTGAGATCTACAATGAGAGGAGCCAGAATGAAGGGGTGGGTCTAGAGCTCTATAATGAGATAATCCAGAATGAAGGGGTGGGTTTAGAGATCTACAATGAGATAATCCAGAATGAAGGGGTGGGTTTAGAGCTCTATCATGAGAGGAGCCATAATGAAGGGATGGGACTCTAGAGATCTACAATGAGATAATCCAGAATGAAGGGGTTGGTTTAGAGATCTACAATGAGAAGCCAGAATGAAGGGGTGGGTCTAGAGCTATATAATGATAAGCCAGAATGAAGGGGTGGGTCGAGCCAGGGCTGTAGCCAGGGTTTAGAAATTAGGGAGGTCCATTTATTTTTTTGGCCCAGACCGGCCCACTATAATCGGTCGGACACCACCCACCAGTACACCATCCTTACGGTCCCCTTAAATATGCGTACCTACTGTACTATTCCCCCCCCCCCAATCCATTACAAAGCTGGGTAGTAAGTGCCATGGACAAGTGGACCAGTGTACTCACTCGCTCTTGGCTGAATCTTGTTTTGGGTGGTGATGTAAAAACACCTGCATCATAGCAGGCTCAGGATGGGCAACGTAGTCTATAGCCTGTTCATCCCTGTCTCTCTCCTCCACAACCTGGCTTGACTAGACATAAGGAGAGAGATGATTACAATTAACTGGTACATTCAGGTCCAGAATTGTTGGAATCCCCTGACAAAGATGTGCAAAAAGCTGTACAATTTAAACAATACCATACTGGTAATGAGAAAATAGTTGTTTATTCAATGAATGCATGGAGCAGTTCCATCTTATTTCATTTGATACTAACTACTCAGTTCATACAGATTTCAAGTATTCAAATATCAATGATGAATATTGCATAAGGTTTACACAGTTAATAGATCACCTTCTTGTTTTATATTCATCTTATATGGCAATTAAATCAATGGTGTGTTTGTTTGGGGAGTTTGACCTATGTGCCTACCACGTGAAGGTGCATGATCAATGGACAGCACAAAAACAATTTGTGTAGGTGGAGACTAGAGCTACCACAGATAGTAATAAGTTATTAAGAGTAAGTAATCCATACCATATATATCCTAATAGTTACCTTATTACCATACTTGGCTGAAAACAAACTTTGCTGCCTGTTGTGAATGTGTTTTTCCCTGTAGGCTAATACATAAGTAGGCATACATTTTTGCAGTTGAGGAAAAATTTGCAGTTGAGTAGGCTATAATGTGCTGTGTTTTTATGTCTTCCATCGAGGACCACCTTGGAAATAAGTGTTAATGCTTGTTAATGAATGCTTTTAGGTGATATCCTCAGGAATACAAATTGGTCAAGATCATTTGTTTTTATGATGTGTTTTTAATTTCCAAATAAATCTAATCAAATAAAAAAGCAGTTTTTGCAGTTGAGCTATAGGTGTTGTATATTATACAGCCTTTTCATGCATCTTTATCAAGGGAACCCTTATCCTAATGATTTAAAAAATAATATTATGATGATACGATATGGACCTAGTAGTTGGGTCATCTGTGGCACTTCGTTTCTCAATGGATTTTTTAAAAAGGCGGGGGAAATTTGTGAGAGACCAAAATCCAAAATGGCTGCCGTGGAAATTAACTTTTTAATGGTTTGACCTACAATGATGCACAATACATGGTACCAGCCCCCTCTCAGTCATGTACCAGCCCCTCTCAGTCATGTACCAGCCAGCCCCTCTCAGTCATGTACCAGCCCTCTCTCAGTCATGTATACCAGCCCCCTCTGTCATCTACCAGCCCCCTCTCAGTCATGTACCACAGCCCCATCTGAGTCATGTACCAGCCCCCTCTCAGTCATGTACCAGCCCCCTCTCAGTCATGTACCAGCCTCCTCTCAGTCATGTACCACAGCCCCATCTCAGTCATGTACCATAGCCCCATCTCAGTCATGTACCACAGCCCCCTCTCAGTCATGTATACCAGCCCCCCTCTCAGTCATGTATACCAGCCCCCTCTCAGTCATGTACCAGCCAGCCCCCTCTCAGTCATGTACCACAGCCCCCTCTCAGTCATATACCACAGCCCCCTCTCAGTCATGTACCACAGCCCCCTCTCAGTCATGTACCAGCCCCTCTCAGTCATGTACCAGCCCCCTCTCAGTCATGTACCACAGCCCCCTCTCAGTCATGTACCAGCCCCATCTCAGTCATGTACCAGCCCCCCTCTCAGTCATATACCTGCACGACTGGCGGGGGGGGTGCTTAGTAAGAGATGTGATTGGGCCAGCCCAGTGTCAGTCAGTACCAATGGGCCGATGTCTCAGCCTAGTAGTGGGCCGGTCGTTAAAAAAAAAAAAAAAAGAAAAAAAAAATTATAATTTTTTTTATATAAATTTTTTTTTTATAATTTTTTTTTTTTTTTAATAGTTACAAATAGTTACCGAGGTCCGGACCTCGGTGACCTCATAGCTGGCTACGGCCATGGGTCGAGCTATATAATGAGAAGCCAGAATGAAGGGGTGGGTCTAGAGCGAGCAAACACAGATTCTCAATGTTGATCCTCAGTGGAAAAAGTAAATACACTACATAACTGTATTATTATCTATATGCATAAAGTATATTGTTATTATTATCATATATTTACCACCAGTTGACTCTCGACCAGACTATTTGGATGCAGCCCTCAGATGAGCAGCTCATGTCACAGCTGTGTGACAACTTCCTGCCTGGCCTTGTCACTTCCTGCCGGCTGTTGGTCTACACCGCCACTACGGAGTGTGACCGTCACCATGGTTACACACAAGCCAAGAGGCGGGGCTATGTCGAGTCTCTCTGTGAGCAGCTGTACTCTGACCTCCTGGACTTGATTGACAGTGCCGTCTCTATGGAAACCATGGCACCCGCACGTCAGCCGTCTCACCTGGATGATGCATCGGTCAGGGAACAAGTCGAGCAGGAGGAACTCTCCTGTGTCCTGTCTCATCTCTATGACATCACACGGCCAGAGGAGGAGCAGATCAGGGCCTATGTGGAACAGAGAGATAGAGCGTGCCCTCTAGTGGTGACAGGATGTCCGTGCGCCGGGAAAACCGTCCTCCTCGCTCACTGTACTCGGCAGGTAGATGACTGGTCTCACCTCAAATCATTATTAATCCAAATTCCTACACTAGTAATCATTGGTCCTCATTCTTGAACATGTTCGTAAGTACCTTTGTAAATATCATGGTAAAAAGTTTGTACTAACAAATTTACAAAAATCCTCCTCCTGATTCCTGAACGTGCGAAACGGTCTTCATAGGTGGCCAGAATCAACGCAGCTGGGTTCCCATTAATGCAAACATTTATTTTCTTAACCTCTTAAGCCCTAGCCATATTTTCAGAAAAGTACATATCGAAGTAAATGGAAGATTGCTCCACTTCTACAAGGTCAATTAGCATGTTCTTGGTATCTAGGGATATCTATGGACCCCCAGGGAATGTAGTCACAGTGTCAAGAATATTGTGTCTGTTACTATGCTTGAGTAAATTGTAATGACCCAAAGAAGAATATACTTTTTTTCATCTTTGACAGTGAATAACACCATGCTAACATTGACCAGACGTGGGAATTGCCACTGACCTCATTCAGCACCTTCTTGAGATCAAGTGTACAAAAAGTCTAAGCTAATTAATAAAGGGCAGATGATTTACAGGGGGTTTTGCAGATACAGTACTGAATTTTGCCATCCGGACACATGCAATTTAAAAGGCTTCATTTGGGATAAATAGTTGGTGATTGCGTTGATTCTACAGACAATTAAATAATTATAATAATGATAAATATGACAATATTTGTATCATTAACAATTACGTTTTGCATTTATAGTCATGACTCAATGAGGCATTGTGAGCAATACACACACACTGCAAACTAAATGAATAGGAACTACAACCAATTGAGCCGATATATGGAATAGACTAAAAATAGATTAACAAATTCCATATAAATCTTTTTTATTTTTTTTATAATTTCTTTAAAAATGTCTTTCTTTTATTTGACAAGAAATACAAAATATAAAAAACATGACAACACACAATACAATAATAATAGACAGGACTTCACAGGACAATAATAGTAGGCTACTAACAATAACAATAATGACAATAGAATAAATAATAAATACAGTCCAACCCCAATCACATGTGCAGTAGAGATTTCCATATAAATTACATGTAGTAGTATCAGAGACCAATTAATCATTGTGAGTTTCTCAGGTTCCTTCCACCTCATGGCTATCAGCTTCTTGGCTGCAGTAACGCCCGCCAGAATGATTATTTTTTGTTGTATGGATTCCGGTAGTAATGATATATCATTTAGGAGTAGTGTTGCTGCCGTAAGTGGGATTGTTAGGTTACATAATTATGTTTGAAAGTTTAGTTGTTATTGATTTCCAAAAACGAGCTACTGGTGGGCAATCCCAAAACATGTGCATATAAGTGCCAGTGGTCCCCAGAGCGCACAAAGTGCACAGAGAGTCTGCCACCAGTCCCATAGCATACAGCTTCCTAGGTGTGAGATACGTCCTATGAATATAATTAAATGTATTTGCTGGAGATTAGGGTTGCAGGAGGCTATTGTAACATTTGTCCAAATATCATCCCAGTCAAACTCAGAGTCTAATTCCGGGATGTCCCCTCGCCAGACTGTATCCAATGATACGTTTTTATATGTGGATTTGATTAAGAGTGTATACAAATCTGAGACAAACCCTCTTGAGGTTGTTCTATCCCTGATAAGCTTAATAAAAGGGTGTGGGTGTAGTGCTTGAGCCCACGGTACCCCATGCACCTTGAGCGCCGACCGTAGTTGTAAGTAGAGGAAGAAGGACACGCCAGGGAGATCATAAAATTCTCTTAGGTCCTGAAACACTCGAAGGCCGTTTTTATCATATATCCCCCAGAGTATGAACTCCCCTCCTCTCCCATTGAGGAATATTAACAGGTTTGTGCCCAACAAGTAGTTGTTGGTTAATGAGGAATGGTCTATAGCTGTTTTTATATTTGGGGCTGGTTACAGGAGAAGTGAGGCGGTTAAGTGGCATTGTATCTTACAAGTAGATACAAAATAAAAAAATAAATGTTTCAGGATGTGTTTGTAACACTGGTAAGAGCAAGGGTTTGTATAGATTTTAGGTTTCATAAAGAGATGGAAAATGTAGATACTTTTGTGGAACAGTGGTGTTATAACAATGTAATTTTCTCGGTGGTGGATGATGAATTAGCATTTAGTGGTGTTTTCATGTGAAAGTGCCGGGGTCGATAAAATTGTTCTTATGGTTATATGTTTTTTTATGGTTTTGTTATTTATTTGATTGTATTGATACAATCCTTGTAGGGACATTGTGTAAATAAAGTTTTTCTAAAAATCGAAAATGTCTCTCCGTGTCTCTCTCTACAGATGAAGGCGTGGCTCGCTGACAGAGATCCTGTGACGGTCACTTATTTCTCCTGCTCATCAACAAGCCCCTCCCCTAAACAGCTGCTGTCCAGACTGTGTGACCAGGTAGCCTATGGTTACAGGCCCTCCTCTGATGTCATTAATGCTCCTGACGCAGATCCTAACCACACCCTTTCTGACTGTGAACCAGATCCCTGCCTTATCCCAGGCCTCAGTGTGTCTCAGCTAAAAAACCAGCTCTCTCATCTCCTCTCTCACCTCCCCTCCGCTACCCGACCGTTGGTTCTGATCCTGGATCAGATTAGAGTCCTTCAGGTTCTCCCCTCTCCTCTTCCCCCCGATGTTAAAGTCCTCCTTTTGGCCTCCTCTTCCTCCATCAGACTACTATTCCCAGAATCCACCTCACCGCCCCATGGATCAGAGACCGTTGTGCGTGTGACGCTGGGTCCTGTGGACAGGAAACAGTGTGCACAGATGTTGGCGTCTCTGCTGAAGGATTCTGGGAGAAGTGTGACCTCGGGTCAGCAGGTGCTGGTCAACCAGGCCCTCACTTCCTGTCCTCTGGGTCTCTACGTCCGTCTCCTGCACAGACACACCTCATTGTGGACCTCAGGTATACAGACACACCTCATTGTGGACCTCAGGTATACAGACACACCTCACTGTAGACCTCAGGTATACAGACACACCTCATTGTGGACCTCAGGTATACAGACACACCTCACTGTAGACCTCAGGTATACAGACACACCTCACTGTAGACCTCAGGTATACAGACACACCTCACTGTAGACCTCAGGTATACAGACACACCTCACTGTAGACCTCAGGTATACAGACACACCTCACTGAATACCTCAGGTATACAGACACACCTCACTGTAGACCTCAGGTATACAGACACACCTCACTGAAGACCTCATGTATACAGACACACCTCACTGAAGACCTCAGGTATACAGACACACCTCACTGTAGACCTCAGGTATACAGACACACCTCACTGTAGACCTCAGGTATACAGACACACCTCACTGTAGACCTCAGGTATACAGACACACCTCACTGAATACCTCAGGTATACAGACACACCTCACTGTAGACCTCAGGTATACAGACACACCTCACTGAAGACCTCAGGTATACAGACACACCTCACTGTAGACCTCATGTATACAGACACACCTCACTGTAGACCTCAGGTATACAGACACACCTCACTGTAGACCTCAGGTATACAGACACACCTCACTGTAGACCTCAGGTATACAGACACACCTCACTGTAGACCTCAGGTATACAGACACATCTCACTGTAGACCTCAGGTATACAGACACACCTCACTGTAGACCTCAGGTATACAGACACACCTCACTGTAGACCTCAGGTATACAGACACACCTCACTGAATACCTCAGGTATACAGACACACCTCACTGTAGACCTCAGGTATACAGACACACCTCACTGTAGACCTCAGGTATACAGACACACCTCACTGAAGACCTCAGGTATACAGACACACCTCACTGTAGACCTCAGGTATACAGACACACCTCACTGTAGACCTCAGGTATACAGACACCTCACTGAAGACCTCAGGTATACAGACACACCTCACTGTAGACCTCAGGTATACAGACACACCTCACTGAATACCTCAGGTATACAGACACACCTCACTGTAGACCTCAGGTATACAGACACACCTCACTGTAGACCTCAGGTATACAGACACACCTCACTGTAGACCTCAGGTATACAGACACCTCACTGTAGACCTCAGGTATACAGACACACCTCACTGTAGACCTCAGGTATACAGACACACCTCACTGTAGACCTCAGGTATACAGACACACCTCACTGTAGACCTCAGGTATACAGACACCTCACTGAAGACCTCAGGTATACAGACACACCTCACTGTAGACCTCAGGTATACAGACACACCTCACTGAATACCTCAGGTATACAGACACACCTCACTGTAGACCTCAGGTATACAGACACACCTCACTGTAGACCTCAGGTATACAGACACACCTCACTGAAGACCTCAGGTATACAGACACACCTCACTGTAGACCTCAGGTATACAGACACACCTCACTGTAGACCTCAGGTATACAGACACACCTCACTGTAGACCTCAGGTATACAGACACCTCACTGAAGACCTCAGGTATACAGACACACCTCACTGTAGACCTGTAGACCTCAGATATACAAACATAGTAATATAAAATGTACAGGTGATTAAACTGGGTATAAATATATATTAATTAGTACTACTGAGTATAGTGCTAATCAGATGCTAATCAATTAATATTTTTTATATTAATGAATCAAGTTCAGGAACATATATAGAACAAACAGAGACCATCTGCGCTTCACCACAGGGGGGCGACTGTCTCACGAGGTAGAGTGGTCATGTTCTGGTTCTGGTTCTGGTGCAACCAGCTTGGTCAGTCTTCTCCAACCAGACATACCCCTTGAACCAACCAGACAGGATGTTTTACATATTTTTTGCAACAATGGAAAACTCTGGTCTGCATGACCACCAAGAAACCAAGAATTCAGTCTGCATGTGAAAAAAAATATATATACACAAAAGCAACAGAGCAAAGTGGCTCATGGGAAATGTAGTGAAAACACAGAGACCGTACTACTTGTGGCCAGCAGGCGCCACAGTTTCACATTGTCGCCTTAAAGTAAAACTCAAAATGTAATATTATAGTTGTCAACTATAATATCACTCTCTTTCTCTCTGTCTCTCTATTTATTTCTCTATCTCTCACTCTCTCACTCATTCCCTATCTTTGTCTCTCTCTCCTCAGATTTGGAGGTGACAGAATCCTCTCTCCCTGACAGCGTCCACTCCTCCATCTCTCTCCTGTTGGACATCCTGCAGCAGAGACACGGTTCCTCTCTGCTACGTCTTTCTCTGTCTTACCTCTCTCTCTCCAGGACAGGCCTCACAGAGACTGAACTCACAGACCTGGTGTCCAGCGATGATGAGGTGTTGTCTAGGTATGTTAGGACTGGCGAGGACCCGCCCTCTAGGGTCTCAGAGGTGGAGGTTGAGACTCTCCTCCTGGACCTCAGAGGGTTTGTGAGGAAAAGGACAGTGGCCGGCAGGAAGGTTCTGGTCTGGGTCAGCAGACACTTCCGTGTGGTGGTGGAGAAGAGGTTCATAGGATCTGACCATGTGAGACGGGAGATCCACTCGATGATGGCTGACTATTTCAACGGCAGATGGGCCTATGGACGGGCTAAACCTCTCAACGTCACCCAGGACTCAGGCCCTGATGAGACTACAGCTGCCTCTGCCCCAGTGACATTGTACATAGACAGACAGCCTGCAGGCCAGCCCTTTGTCTTCGAACCTGCAGAACCCTCATGCTCTTCCTCCAGTGAGCTTGGTCTGGTTAACCTGAGGAAGATCACAGAGTTACCTTATCACTTGCAGGAGAGTGGCAGGTGGGAGGAGCTAGGGTGCCTGTTGGTGACATCACTGAGGTTCCACCGGGCCATGTTACGGGCAGGGCTTCTGGGCGAGCTCGTAGCTTTGCTGGAAGGTGAGCAGGGGTCCACCAGCCTCCCCTTACCCAGGGAGAGAGCACTCCTAGTGAGCATACTGAAGTCTTCCACCTGCCTCCTCCGGAGCTCACCCCTGGAGCTGTCCATGGTGCTGGAGGCCAGGCTTCTGCCCTACCTGGGGGTCTATCCTGAGCTGGAGGCATATGGCAGAGAGTTACAGCAGGAGAGAAGTAGAGCTGGCAGGGTGAGAGTGATGCTCTGTCCTGCTCCCTCCAGTGTACTTCATCTTCACCAAACTCTGTCTCAACACCAGTCTAGAGAGAGGACTGTGGCAAAGGCAGCAGGGACAGTGGGGACAGAGTGTGGGATAGTGGGGACAGCATGTGGGACAGTGGGGACAGAGACAGGGACAGTGTGTGGGACAGTGGGGACAGAGACAGGGACAGCATGTGGGACAGTGGGGACAGAGACAGGGACAGTGTGTGGGACAGAGACAGGGACAGCATGTGGGACAGTGGGGACAGAGACAGGGACAGTGTGTGGGACAGAGACAGGGACAGCATCTGGGACAGTGGGGACAGAGACAGGGACAGTGAGGACAGCCTATGGGATAGTGGGGACAGCATGTGGGACAGTGGGGACAGGGACAGCATGTGGGACAGTCAGCACAGGGACAGTAAGGACAGCCTGTGGGACAGGGTATGAGACAGTAGAAACAGTGTGTAGGACAGTGGGGACAGCATGTGGGACAGTAGTGGGAGTAAGGAGAGATGGTTCTGCCTGGGTGTGGAGAGGTGGGTGTAGTGAGGTGGAGGACTTGTGTCTGTACAGCCTGACGTTTGTTGCTGTGAAGAGTAGCGGTGACTTCATCCTGCTCCACACAACATGTAACAAGCTCCTGCTGTGGGACTTGACCAGACCTCAGGCCTTCTTGTCGCTTAAACACAGTTTAAAAACAGAGGCGGAGCCAGGGTGGAATCCGGCCACGCCCAAAATAGTGGAGGGGTTTGTAGCGTGCCAGAACAGGTTGTGTATGTGGTGGAGGGCAGAGAGCTTTGTGAGTGTGTGTACTGTCTCCGACAGAGTGCCTCCCACACGGTACCAGTGTGACAGCGCCGTCACCTGTCTGTCCTGTAGCTCCAGCTACCTGTACTGCGGGCAGGAGGACGGCTCAGTGTCCTTATTCGACTTGAATGCAGGCATTCTCATTAGTACCTGTTCAAACCCCAGGCAAACTGCAGTAAAGTCTGTCATTCCCTGTGATGATAAGGAGGACGTGGCCTGTCTTGACATCTTGGGGAACGTTTTTCTGTGGCACATGGTGTCCAAAACACAGACACCCACTCTTAGGAAAGAAAGGTTGAACAAAAGCAGCGCTACTGACGTTGTTATTTCTACAGATTATTCAGAGTTAATGAACAGCTTACTGGTGTGTGAAGCCCACCGGATCACACTCTGGGACACGTGGGTCTGGGAACTGCAGGACGAGTTCTTAGCTCCACATGAAAAGACTTTCACCATGGCCTTGCTTGCCCCGGAAGGCCACCTCTTCCTAGCTTCGCTAGAGGCTTGTAGCCTGGTCTTGGTGTGGAGGGTCAGTACCAGACAGTGTGTTCTGTCTCTAAACTCAGCTGCTGATACACAACCCCTCACTCTCCTCAAACTGGACTCCTGTTTCGTATCTGTCTCTGGGAGTGGCTGTCTGACAGTCTGGGACTCAGACCTGATCCTCACTGCAGGCATGGCCCCTAGAATGAGGTCTAAGGTGAGAGAGGTGTTGTCTGAGCCACTGGGGGAGCGCTTCTATGTGACTGATGGGTCAGAAACAGTGTGGGGGTGGGGCTTAGACACAGGATGTCCAGAAACTCACTACCTGCACGACGGCCCGGTGGAGAAGCTCTGTCTCTCTCCAGATGGCAACAGTCTTGTGACACTCTCTGGGGGGGAGATTTATGTCTGGAGGGAAAGGGGACATAATGTCCTCCGTATCCACGGCAGTGAGGCCACAGACATCCTGGTCACTCCCAGCGGCGTCTTCGGGGTGAGTCTCTCAGAGACAGGTCCTTCTCGGGTATGGAAGCTCGAGACTGGGGGTGTGGTCTGTCACATACACCTGTACCTCACTGATGCCCAGGTCTCATTGGAGAGCACCTTTCTGATTGGTCGTCACCGTGGACACCTGCTGGCCGCCAGCCTGTGGTCAGGCTCCGTGAGTAAACACTTTTCCTGCTCAGAGGGCGTGGCAGCGTTTCAGATGCTTCCAGAGCACCCTGACTTTGTGGTGGTGATGTCAGCATCTGCGTGCCTGTATACCTGGAACCTAGCCAAGGAGACGGTCTGCCAACAATTTCAGCTCCCCTACACACTTCTCCGCCCACCGCATTGCTTCCACATGTCCCCTAATGGAAGCTATGCCCTCTTGTCCACTGATGATGATGTCATCACGCTGCTGGACCTGTCCCAGGCCAAACTGTGCATGTTCAGGACTGAGGGGAGTGTCTTCAAAGCCCACCTGGAGAAAACGGGACAGTACATTGTCTACATATCCCACCCCCCGTCTCGAGGCGATGGTTTTGTCTGCCACCTGCATGCTAAGCCTATGCTGTCAGTGGTACGGCTCTCTGATGGGGGGAGAGTGGGGAGGCTTTGTCTTTGTAAGACTCCCTCCACGCTCACTGTGTGTGAGCAGCAGCTTGTGTTTGTGGGATTTGACGATGGGTCTGTAGGTGTGTATTCCATCTCTGATGTCATGGAAAACGAGGGAGGGGCAGTCAGGGGAACGGTTGGTCTGATTGGTCAGGAGAGGTTGTGCTCTTGTGACAGAGAACCAATGAGATGTTTACCGTTAGCGACCGCCAGTGTTACATGGCCTCAGTCCTTTAATAATATGATGTAGAGATGATGTCATGGCCTCAGCTTTTTAATATGATGTAGAGATGATGTCATAGCCTCAGTCCTTTAATATGAGGTAGAGATGATGTCATGGCCTCAGTTTTTTAATATGATGTAGAATGTATAATATATGCATAATATATACTTGTGTCCTAATGATAAGGATAAGCGCTCAATGAAGAAACCCACTCCCATTGCCAAAAGAAAGTCTGACATGCCTATAAATACGTATACTATGGAACTACACACTGCAAATGTATTACGTACATTGTTCAAGGAACAAACGTTCCACCAGATCTCAGAACCCTGCATTGGCTGCCAGAAAAACCCTACCGCTTGCTATACTGTAGGTCACTAAATGGCCTATAGCTGCAAGAGATGTCTCTGACATGCTTGTATGATATGACCCGCAAGACCACTCAAGTAATCTGGAACTGGCCTGCTAGCTGTTCCTAAGAAGACATACATTTGGTGAGGCTGCTTTTAGTTACTATCCTCCACTTTCTCCAACGCACTCCAACCTTGACAACTTTTCACATCAGGCTTAAGACGTGTTTGTTCTCTGCTGCTTTTTAACTTTGTACCTTTATTATGTATTTTTCTTTTCCTTTGTTCTTTTACATTTGTATTTAATTCCTTTTAAATCATGTCTTCTATGTAATATGTAAAGCACTTTGTAATATGTAAAGCCTCTGTGTATGAATGGTTATATAACTATTGCTATATATATGTAATAAACACCTTTGTGCCATTTAGCAAGGCTAAACCACTAGCTGTTCCTGCTATTTTTTTTTATTTGGTTGAAATGTATCTGATGGTGTAAGATGACACAGAGCACCCAGGAGAATGGGTCTCATTCCCGAACGGATTTTTACAACAAGAAATTTGCTCTCAGGCAAATTTCTGGCGATTTACGACATTAGGGCTGGTAGTGAGATTCCCAGGAGCACACTTATGATTGATTGACTGAAAATTGTATTAACTTGACAGACTGTGTTCTCCATGTTCTTAATGGCTTTATTTGGGAGGAATCAAAGTGATTCCGTCATGTCAACCATACAGGCCTCCTTGGAATGAATTACTTAATCATTAAAATAAATATGACAATATTTGTACGATAAGAAATTACGCATTTGATGTCAGAAAAATAAATAATATGGATTCATCTGATTACAGGGCAGCTGGATTAACCATATCTAAACCAGCTATTTTGGACAAATGTATAATTACTTTAATTACTCAGATATTCAAACACAATTATGCAATTATTGTGAAATGATTGAAAATAATAATTATTTAATGCCTTCTGTGGAATTTGTATTTATTATTTGTTACATATCTGTTTTAATGATTAATTATACATTTGAAAGAATGCAGGTCAACATGCAATATATCCCATTGATTGGTATACAATGGGACAGACCTTTGTTTGATATAGCTATAAACCTGCATTCTTTCGAATATATCATTAATCAATTAAACTGATATTGAAATACACTATGTAGCCTACTACACCCACACTGAAATGACAGTGGATAAATAAATAAATAACTAAAGCTAATCACGTGGAAATAGACTGCATTAATATTCCATAAGTCTTGTTGTGTGCGCCACACACATGCACACAGTATAGCCTACGTGTTTAATGAATGAACAGTAGGCTTATATTATTCTAATTACTTGTTTCATTAGGATTTAGTAGATACTATATATATGCTCTGCCCTACATACAATAAGTACAGTACAGTGGAGGCTGCTGACAAGATTTTTAGGTGAAGCACAAATTATTATATTATATATTAAATTATATTTAATTTACGCTGCAACACCCCCATTCCTCCCAGGTGTCAGGCTCCTCATTCGCTTCCATTCATGTTTAAATATCATCCTTCTGAAGTATAAACAAACTATACTGCTGTGACGATTTCAATAAAACAGACCATTCTGAGTCAATGGTATGCAGTGGCGTTGCGCAATATGTCGGGGCCCCCCTGCAGGGCAGACCACTCCCCTAAATCAAACCAAGCAGACCATGTACATGTACTGGCCCCTGTAAATGTCCTAACACAACCCCCTCAATGTACAGTAAATTACCAAGTATGGTTTTGTCAATATTCCAATGTACAGTTTTGTTTGTACAGTTGTACAGTGTATGTCCCCCACCCCACCTCCAATGTACAGTCCCTCCCCCTATCCAACCTCCTCCAATGTACAGTTTCTACGTCAAATGTATATACTCCCTTTTCTGGACTCTTTTTATATCACAAACAGTACTGTATTTGCAAGTCTGGTATGTCATAAATGTATAGATGTAGCAGTACTGTCTATCTGTATGTCATGTATGTCATATATGTTATGATGAATTGAAAATGGGGGACCCTGATGTAAACAAGACGAAAGTCTTTCTCTGGTCTGCATCCCCTTAACAATTGTATGTATTGAGCTGTACTGTACTGTACCCATTCTGCAATCTGTTAATAAAGTTTTACAATTCAATTCAATTCACGGCAGAACATATAGTTTGGCTCCACACACACACACACACACACACAGCGGCATCACTTATGAACGGTTATTCGGTTACTCACCATTGTTGCAGCTGACGCGCCTTGCTCCAAATGTGTAGACAATAGACAGACAGTGAAAACAAAGTTCTCCTCCAAGTCCTGTGGGTATTGTCTCCTCAACGTTTCTGCAGCTGAGCAAATTGCAGTTCTGCTCAATGAATGAATCCGAGAGGAATCCGAATTTCCCCTCTAACTAGTGCTATATGCTTCATTGCGTCATTAATAAAGTTTTCAATCAATCAATCAAACAATGCCGTTTGTTTAGACATTCACAAGACTTGCATAACGTTACAACATAACGTTAGCTAGCAAGAACTGTGGAAACGTAATAAATAAAAGGCCAAATCAATCAAATAAACACCAAAATATATACTCTTGAAGAAAGTGCCAACACAGCCCAATGCCTGATGCTGCACGGCGGCAGTTTAAACAACAACATTATTATTGTCCCTTACCTTAGATGCGCCGCGCCTGCTGCATGCATCCCACAATGTCATCTTTTCCATTCATTCATTCCAGATAGGGCCATGGAGAGGCATTGTTGTTATTGATATCATCTTCATCAATGCCATCAGCCCTGTTTAGACATTCACAAGACTTGCATAACGTTACAACATAACGTTAGCTAGCAAGCAAGCTAGTCGACAATATCTCCTTACTCCATTGCAACGCTATCTACAGTACTAGAGAATTCAAAGTGCCCGCGAGGCGATGACGTTGTTGTTGTCACGTTTAGCTTTTATCGCAGGTGTATATATATATCATCAAACGATGCACAATAAGTTCATGAACAATAGCAAAACACTCCACCCTGGGCCTGATAGCTGCGGTGGTAGCCCTTTAGCTACGTTAGCTCCAACAAGTTATCTTCTTAAACTGAGATAAAAATGATTTTGTAAACAAGCTGCAGAGCCGCAGCACGGCACAAGAGAAACCATTATCTGATTGGGCCACAAGGCTGTCAATCATGCTAGCTGCAGAGCCGCAGAGCAGCAAAAGAGAAACCATTAGCTGATTGGATAACAAAGCTGTCAATCATTCAATTCACCATTCAATGGCAAGAGTTTAACTGCACAGACCGTGCTTAGATGACGTTAATAGCCTATTTTGATTGGCTATTATTTATTATTTATTTAATCCTGGGTCAACCTGTGCAGCCATCTGCACGAATATTTACTGCAGGCATTACTGCAATGCAGGCCTGCTCAGAGCTGGCAATTTTGGCAATTTTTGAAGAAAATAAATTCACTGGCATTTTTTTACAGAGGAAAACATTTCTAAAAAAAATATTATAATAATAAAAAAAAAACATATATATATATGTTTTTTTTTTATTATTATAATAAATAAAAATATAAATAAAATAAAATAAAAATATTATAATAATAAAAAAATAAATAAAAAAAACACATATATATATATATATATGTTTTTTTAATTTTTTTATTATTATAATGTTTTTTTTTAGAAATGTTTTCCTATATGTAAATTAATAATAATTATGAATTATGAGTGAATTTGTGTTTCACGTGTTGTCATAGAGAAACCTCCACTAGTACAGTCAGGGCCGCCTCAGGGGGTGTGCGAGCAGTGCGGTCGCACAGGGCCTCGCGGGAAGGGGGGCCTCGCAAAAAAAAAAAAAAAAAAAAAAAAAAAAATTATTTTTTTATCATTATTTTTTTTATTTTTTTTATTTTTTTTGCGAGGCCCCCCTTCCCGCGAGGCCCTTTTTCATCACAGACCTAAAATCTAGTTTTGCTTATATGCTTATATATTTCACATTAGACACGTTTGTAGAATGTGTCTGACTTGTTCCTGCCTCTGCGGCTCTGCAGACTGCAGTGTTCCGGTTTCTGCGGCTTTGCTGCTCTACAGATTTTAGGATAGTGTTTCCGGGCTCTTCTCGGACACACGAGGTACAGGGATGATCTAATTCAGCGCTATTCAGAGGAGCGAGGCAAGTGGATGTCTTTTCAAAAGAAGGAGAAGAGAACTTGTGAGCAGATAAATCTGTTAGGCAGCAATACGCCGAAAGGTGTCCAGTCTGCCGGAAAGTACTCGAAGAAGAAGAAGAAGAAATTACACCGTGGGCCAAGAAAGTCTCCTTCCAACTTTACCATTGGCGCCGCGTTGATACTGCGTTATGGTGAGTCAACCTATGATTATATTCCCGCCGTGGACCTGACCTATCTCTCTTTCTCTCTCTCTGGAGCCAAACTGGTCGACTAGCTAATCTAGTACTACTAGTAGCTAACGGTGTGTGCCTGGTGAGAGCACCTGGCTGTATGTAGCCGCATAGCTTGCAGAACGCAGAAGCAAGCTATGCGGCTACATACAGCCAGGTGCCTGATTGAGCTAACTGTTAGCCAGTTAGCTGTTTAGCGTCAGCTGGGAACGTTCGTTTGATGCTATCAGTTAGCCTTGAGAATAGCAGGCCCTGGCACTCTGACTACGACATCATCTTTGACAGAAGATGTAGTCGGGCCTGCACCATGACAAGGCTCTGGCCATAGCTTATTTGTCTCGACAGCGAGAGGCCTTTCGTCAACGTGGAGACCTGTGTTGCGGCCTTTCGCCCTGCGTTCCTTTTGTGCAGGTAAGATTAATGAAAATGTCATGACATTACCCCACTCTTCCTTCCTTCCCCTCCCGAATGTTTTGTTAATAACGATGTTTTTTTTCAGGCAAAACATATGCTACTTCACAACATTTGGAGATACGACATGTGCTGTGTGTGAATGGTCGTTTGTGTAGCTTGGGTAGCGTTGGGCCGTTGGCCAAAGCTGTGTGTGGCCTGGTGTCACAGTACCTGGCTAGCCTATTTAGCTGATGTCGGCCATTGGCTCCTTGCTGCTTTGGTTTCTCTGGTATAGACCCTCTTGTTGTTGGATTTAAGTGTTGATCTTTGTCCTTTTGGATCTCTCATACATGCTCTAGTCTCTCTCTAACACACACACACATGACAAACACACATGTTCTCTCTCTCTCTCTCTCTCTCTTTCTAACACACACAGTCTGCCTATGGCGGCCTTTCTCGATGGCTAGGCTGTGCTCAAGGATCTTCAGTCACAGTGCTCAGGTATTCTGCCACTGTGTACTCTCTGTTTAGGGCCAAATAGCATTTCAATTTCTTTCCAATGTGTGTCTCTCTCTCTCTCTCTCTCTCTCTCTCTCTCTCTCTCTCTCTCTCTCTCTCTCTCTCTCTCTCTCTCTCTCTCTCTCTTGGATTTAAGTGTTGATCTTTGTCCTTTTGAATCTCTCATACATGCTCTAGTCTCTCTCTAACACACACACACATGACAAACACACATGTTCTCTCTCTCTCTCTCTCTCTTTCTAACACACACAGTCTGCCTATGGCGGCCTTTCTCGATGGCTAGGCTGTGCTCAAGGATCTTCAGTCACAGTGCTCAGGTATTCTGCCACTGTGTACTCTCTGTTTAGGGCCAAATAGCATTTCAATTTCTTTCCAATGTGTCTCTCTCTCTCTCTCTCTCTCTCTGTACACTGTATATTGACTGTAGAACGGGAGCTCTCTCTCGCTCTCTCTTTTGCTATATGTTGACTGTATCATGCCCCGCCTCGGGCAGCGCTATTATTTAAGAATATGTTGACTGTAAAAAAAAAATATATATATATATTTTTTTTTAACCTTTTGGGGGGGGGGGGGGGGCCTCGCGTTAAATCTCGCACAGGGCCTCGCATTTCTCCCAGGCGGCCCTGAGTACAGTACACATATTAAGGCCGCCAGAGTCGGGCATACCATGAGCGGACTGCATGGTGGTCTGTACTACGGTCTACGGGGCAGGCAGCACAGTGTCTTTGCTGCTCTCCTAATAAAATAAGTCATTAGAATAATATACGCCTATACTGCGTTCATTCATTACACACGTAGGCTATACAATACTGCGCGCGCGCGTGTGTGTGTGCGCGCAGCCGCGCACGCTGCCGCAGGTGTACCACAAGCTGTACTATGTATATATGATGACAATACATTAATCTAATCTCATTTTGATCGGTCGCAAAGCGCTTCCGCATATCGGCCACCATTTTCACACGGCTGCATCGTCAGTTGCATTCTAATGAGATGGACATCTAACTATTGACTTTTTGCGATTTCATCTGCACACTGCCCTATTGGCTGCCTTATAAGGAGCTTCGGACGGGGACGCGCGTTCATGTTTCAGATCGGTGACATTCCTCATCGCGGCATCTCAGCTCAGATAGTTTGAGCCACTTAATTTAAGACATCTTGTGAACTTGTCGTAGATTCTGTCTCAGTCGCTTCCAGCATAAGTCTTCCAAGAGAAATCTTTGGAAAATATTCGGGAATGAGACCCTATGTTCTGAGTATATGATGGTAATTTGTATAGCACCTTTCATACACCTTTCAAAATGAGCATACAGTTGTCATAATTACATAAAAAGAGCAGAGAATTGACATTAAACCCTCCTTGAATATTTGTAATAGAACAGACATGAAACTTGAAACTTGACATAGAGCATAAAGCATGTAATAGAGCAGACATTTACATTTGTGACCAGGCACAAGCTTAAATTTGTTTGCTTCAAATGGGATGTTGGCTGTTTACTTAAGATGCATGCAGAACTACAAATACCCACTGGCCTTTGCCACCTAACCCCTCCCCCACCTAACACCTTTTCCAGGTGAGAGGCATTCACTGGTAGGGGGTAGGTGCGCAAAGGTTACCATAGTGCAGCGTATGTACGCTGTCTCTATGTGTTCGGGAAACTCAAGTGCATAAAAACCTGATTATAATCATGTCTCTGTCGCAACCACAGCGCTGTGAGTGAATTACACGAAGGGAAGCATTATGGCAGGAGACTTATTTTATGAAAAAGAGTGAGGCGAGGGCGGAAGTGGCACATTTTCAAAGTAAAATACCCGGAAGACTAATACATTTCCTTTTAAACAACTTTATTCATTCTTTGCGGCCCGGTACCAAATGATCCACGGTGACGGCCAGGTACCGGTCCTCGACCCGATTGTTGGGGACCTCTGCTATAGAGCCTTCTCTCTATATTCCATTATGCGCAAGCTTACAGACTCAATTCAATGCGACTGCCAGCAAGATTTTGTGTGACGGAGAGAAGATCATCTCCCGATTCAAATACAATTTAACACAAACGGTTCCAAAGATATCAAGGTCAAGGTACATTTTCACACCGCCAACAAAGTACTGGGCCCGTTGTCTGGGAATGGATTTTGGTGTGTCTCCTCTCCTCTCATTTCTGTGTGTCTCCTCTCCGACAGCCGAGACAGAACTTAGCCAGTAGCCACTCCCCTCAGACGCAACTGTAGTTTTTTCACACAGCGAGGAAAATAATACTGTCAGACAATCTAACAATAATTAACACATTTACAAGTCATATTAAGTTTTGCAAATAAGGAGACATATAGAGAGCATTTCTTTTTTTATCTACTTTTTCTCCCATTTTCTATTTTTCTCCCATCCCAATTTCGTATTGTCCAATTCTACCCTCCCCTGTCTCGAACGCTGTTAGGCCATGCCTCCCACTGGCCGGCTGCAATGTGGACGAAGCCTTGCATCACGTGTCCCCTCCGGTACACGAGGAGGCAGCCGTCGCATCTTTTCACCTGCACAGCGCGATCTCTCAGCGGCGAGGGTCTGCGTGGGAGGGACACGCCGCCCCCGTTGCTTCCTGATTCTGCTGCGCAGGCGCACCAACCGACCTGTAGGAGTCGCTGTCCACAACGTCCGATCCCCACCCACCAGCTTCCCACCCCTAACACTGCCAATTGCGTTAGTATGAACGACCAGCCAAGCTGGTAGCAATGCCGAGAGCTGGGCTCGAACCCAGCATCTCCTGCATTAGTGGGGAGCGCCCTGCCCACTGCGCCCATATAGAGAGCATTTCAAAGCACAAAAAATTGCCAATATCTCCATTTTAACACTTTCTATGCCACGAGGTGGCGCCAGAGTTAGCGCTTCAATGCCACCATCCACTTTAATGTTATCGTTAATATCGCCTAATCTATGTTTTAAATTATGGCTATGTGTCTAATCTGCCCGTCGCTTATCAAAGAATCCTTTTCCAGTCAGTGCTGTCAAGGCAGATTGGTTTTTTATCGCTTCATTTCCGTTTGAGAGCATTTTGAAAAGCACCCGTTTTGAGGTAAAAAAACAGTCCATTCTGTGGCATTCTATGATAATCGTCTTTTACTGGAATATTCCAGAACGTTGATATTTGTCTGCCTATTTATGAATAGTTTTCAAATAAACGCTAGATGATCAATATTATACATACACGCACACCCATTCGAGGCGCGCGCTGATAATAGCCGTGTTCATTTCCTCATGGATTTTTTCAGTAAAACCGATAGATCCGATCCATTTCCAGGTTGCATAATAGTATATACGTCCAAATCATGTTGTTTATCGAGTTATTTGCAACCGATCGGTGTCCAGTGTGTCAAGATGGAGTCCCGCTAACAATAGCGAGTGCCCGGACGAAATATGGGTGAGCACCACTTCATCCTCATCACTTCCTGTTTGGGCGATCCGCCGATCGGCCACCAGATGGCGCTCTTGAACCGTTGGAGAGTTGAGAGGGGCTCAACAGTACATATCATGTCTCCGGGGGAGAAATATGATTTCGATCACAGATTTTTGAAATATTGATATCAAAGACGCCGTCCAGCGTCTTCGGCAGAATAAGCATGGCGGGGAAAGACGCTGCCCAGCGTCTTCTGCGATTAAAGTGTTAACAAGACGGGTTAGACTGTGCCGGGTCACATTTTACATTTTGTAATTTAGCTGACCCTTTATCCAAAGCGACTTACAGTACAAGTTCTGTATGACAAGTCAGCTGTTACGAATGGAACGTTTTGATGGCATGATGTGGTGTGGAACCCAATTGCAGTATAGGCCGAGGAGAGGATAGATAGGAGACGGAAGGCGTTGGTTGCTTCTTTCAAAATAACGTGCACTTTATTGACACACGGTGCATAATATGAAAAGAACACTTTGAAAAGGAAAAGAAAAGAGAGACCGTGGTCTCAAAAAACGATATAATCACAACACTAACAGAGTACTCACGACGATGAACAGCAAACAAAAGTAATGACCCAGCAAACAGTGCTGGGCCAACAACACTTAAAGTACAAGGACTAATTAGAGACAAGAGGATGATTAGTGAATGACACACAGCTGGGGAGATGACTAAACAGAAAACATAACAAGGTAAATATACAAAACATGACAAGACCAAATGCACATAGATACAACACAAGGAAGACAAAACTAAATTAGACAATGGTGCACAGCACCGACAACAGATGAACACACAACAGATTAGTGATGACAGACAGGACATTAATAAGTACAAGACAACAAAGATGAATACACTGAACTAGGCCACCTGGTGGTTGAGAGCCGTAGTTCAGGTATGGGAAATGTCCATGGACAGATGGGGGTTGTGGAGCAGGACCGGGGGGAAAATGTCCATGGACAAGTGGGGGTTGTGGAGCAGGACCGGGGGAACCGTTACAGTCAGCAGGAAGTGATGAGTGCATATTAGTAAATACTAAGGCTGTCAAATATATCGCGTTAATATCGCGTTAACTCCCGATTCTATTAATGCCACTAATTTTTTTAACTCAAGATTAACTAAACATTTTTTTTTTTTTTTTTTTTTTTTACTAGACTTCACTCAGGTGTATTATTGATGCTCTCATTGATACTATGTTTGTTTCTGAAGTGTGTGTGTGTGTGTGTGTGTGTGTGTGTGTGTGTGTGTGTGTGTGTGTGTGTGTGAGTGTGAGTGTGAGTGTGTGTGTGTGTGTGTGTGTGTGAGATATAGAGAGAGAGGGGGGTGAGAGAGATGAGGAAGGGGCAAAAGAGAAAAAGAGCTGGGAGAGTGTGTGTGTGAGGGAGAGAGGGGGGTGTGTGATTAATCAGCCCTTGTGTGTGTGAATGTAACAAGTTCCTAACGTTTTCTTTCCCCTATTATTTCATGCACACTTTATTCATTGTTTTAAATTATTATTTTCTTTTAAGTTATTTTGTGCATCACTCTGTTTTGAATTTGATGCAAATTTGCAATGCATGAGGGTCATCCTTTTGTGTTAAATGGCTGCACAAAGCAAGCATTTGTTGACTCGCATGTTGATAAGAGTATTAAAACTTGGAACTTGAAAAAGGTAAAAAAAATAAAAAATCGATTAATTTGCGATTAATCGCGAGTTAACTATGGACAATCATGCGATTAATCGAGTTAAATATTTTAATCGTTTGACAGCACTAGTAAATACATATTAGTATAGTAGGAAGAGTGCATGATAGTAAGAAGGATATTTTATTTTCTTATAATTTTTAAAAATTTCAGATATTAATTGAAGAAGTGACCGGGTTTCAGCTGTCCTAACTGTGGTGGGAAGTTCGTTCCACCATTGTGGAGCGAGGACAGAGAATAGGTGGCTTCTCTTTGATGACTCTCCCGGAGCTCGGATAGGAGTGGGTCTGAGGCGGCCAGAGGATGTAGAGCGGATGTGTCTTGAGGGTGTGTAGTTAGAGACCATTGACCGGAGGTAGGTGGGAGATGTTCCCTTCGCTGTGCGATATGCCAGGTCGAGGACCTTGAAGCAAATGTGTGCGGTGATGGGGAGCCAGTGCAGGTCCCTAAGGTAACATGGGCTGACTTTGGTAGGTTGGAGATCAGACGGGTAGCTGCGCTCTGAATGAGTTGAAGAGGCTTGGTGGCGGTGGTCGGTAGACCAGCGAGCAGTGCATTGCAGTAGTCGAGGTGAGATATGACTGTTGATTGGACAATGAGTTGGGTGGCTTCTTTTGTCAGGAAGGGGCGGATCCTTCTGACATTGCTCAGTAGGAACCTGCAGGTTCTGGTTGTTGCAGCGATGTGAGTGGAGAAGTTCAGCCGGTCGTCAAGGAATACACCAAGGTTCTTGGCGGTCTGGGACAAGGCTACAGCTACATTTTCCACTGTGATGGAAAGGTCGGTCAGCAGGGATGATTTGGCCGGCAGGTGAAGCAGTTCTGACTGGGGCTCTGCCTGACATCATACCTCAATGACCGCTCCTACCAAGTGTCATGGAACCACCCGCCCCCTGTGGGTGGATGTCCCCCAGGGCTCGGTCCTAGGACCCCTTCTCTTCTCCCTCTATACTAAATCTCTGGGTAACATTATCACGTCTCATGCCTTCTCGTATCATTGCTATGCCGATGAAATATAGAAATATAGAAGTAATAAACAGTAAAAACTAAAACAATCATTACATCAGTGTTCCATTTTATTTTCAACTTGTTAATCTTCACAAACACTGAAGAGATGTTTTGTAGTATGTTAAAATACATGCAATTGATCAACCTTATACAAAAAGCAATACATGCTTTAAATTTTTTTCATATATGAGGCCTGTGTACAGTATAGGATATTTCATTAATATTTGAAGCTCTCCTCTGATGATAGCATGATTGTCTCCCCCGGGGCCCTCAGGCTGTAGGGTCCAGTGCCCCTCCTGATCAGCATGACGACAGCTCACATGCTATAGCTCACATGCTCGTCTCTGTGGCTCTCTGTACATCTGCCTCTGATCTGATGCTGGTGAGAGAGGGAGCCCCGTGGAGGGCGACTGCGCTTCTTCTCTGTGTTCTCTGTGCAATAAAGACTCTGTGAGAAATACAATTTTGTCGCTCTGAATATATCTGGTTCAGCTGGTCCATACTATATCAATTCAAGGACTTACGAGGGAAGGAAATCCCTAACAACAGTATGTGTAACTTTTTACTTGTTCAGTGAGAGAAATCCAGTCTGGCTTGGGTTTGAACAAGTGCATTGAAATCTGGCTTTCTGTCACTTTATCCTGCATTCTCTTCAAAAGTCCAACATTTTCCCCATCAAGTTTGGACAACCATCTGTTGTCACACCAGCCAGCTTGTCCCATTTACATCCCAACTTGTCCAAACATGCATTTACCTCCATGAACAAATCACTCCCGGTTGTTGTCCCTTTCATTGACTGCATGGCTGCCAGCTCCTCTGTGATTTTAAAGTCTGCAGTTATCCCACGTAAGAAGATGAGCAGCTGGGCAGTGTCACGTACATCGCAGCTCTCATCCAAAGCCAGGGGAAAATAGTCAAAGTTGACCGCTCTGTTCTTCACCTGAAGCTCCAGATGTCCTCAACCCTCCTTGTTACAGTGCATCGGGAGAGTGGCACGTTCTTAAATGCGCCTTTTTTCTCTGGGCATATTAGTGCTGCAGAGTCCAACAAACTCTTTAATAAACTCGAAGGAGGCTGGAGCTCTCTCTGCTGTCTCGCTATCAACATGTGTCAATGCGTGTCTGCCTCTCCTACTGGAAAACTACCAGCTTAAGGTCTTAATCTCCCCTTCTCTGGTGATGCTTCTCTAACTCTCTTCACCCCCCCCACCGCCGTCTCTCTAAACAAAAGAGACGCTCTCTCTCTCTCTTACTCTTGCTCTGCCCTGCCCCCATCACTTGAAAGTCGGTGCCATCTCAAGAATGTCGACCTTGAGCTCTGTGCCGGGCTGCCTTATCTGTGTGCCTGGCTTGCCTTATATCTACCCCACAGGCCCTGCACACAGAGAAGATGTCTCTTACAGTGTCAGAATTTAACACATAATACATGTTTAAACTAATCTCTATATTTTATAACCAAATGAAAATCAGTGGTGTATAATCGCGGTAGGGCTGTATCCGACTAAGGATTTGGATAGTCGACTATGATTGGCCGAAATTAGCCGATAGTCGACTATTAGTCGACTATGAAATTTTTTTTTAAGTATAATTATTATAATTATTATAATCTTTTTTTTTTATCATTCCATTTGGGCTGTGGGGGTGCTTAATGTCTGAAGGAGTCGATGGAAGGCTTCTTGTCCTCTGCAAAAGGATGCAATTGGTCCACTGATGGATACATCTTGATATTTGTCTAGTCTAGTGTGTTCATTAGATGGGTGAAATCCTCTTTCAGTGCCTCTGTGCCTGTTTTCTTAGGCAGTTAGCCTCTGGTATGCGTGCCATTAGCGTTAGCCACGCTTCTAGGCCTCTTTTCTTTTGGAAAGAATGATAAAAAAATATATATTTAAAAAAAGAAGAAAATACATATATATATATTTTTTGTATTCGACTAAGAGGTTGGCAGTCGACTGCGGCTCCTTTCGATCGATTAGTCGACTATTCGACTAATAGAGGTCAGCCCTAAATCGCGGAGACCACGTCTCATCTTTTGTGTGTAACCTGGACTCGCAATGAATAGGTTAGTTAGTTGTCAGAAGCGCGGAGAGAGAGAAGAAGCGTGGATTTGCCTTGCAGACAAAAACAACCAATTGGCAGAGAAATATGCTGATAATGATATATTATCTAGCCAACATCTTTGACCGCCTCAATGCATTGAATCTGGGACTACAAGGTCAGGACACAGACCTGTTTGGACTAAAATGGAGAGTGGCACTCCAGGATAATCAGCAGAGATTTTGGGGTATTTACTCAGCTTGATGGCTTTTTTGGAGGAACAGAATGTTGAAAAAAATTATTTGAAGCCCATCATCTGTAGCCACATAGAAGGGCTCATTAAACAATTGTGGAACTATTTTCCTGAAAGAGAGAGCATGGATAATTTGGACAACTGGATCCTAGATCCGTTCATTACGCATGACGCAACAGGCCTCCCACTGTCTGAGCAGGAGGCGCAAATTGTGATCTTTCGTGTGACGAGAAAGTCAAGTTCACAACGCAGCCACGTATCATGGAACTGTTCAAATGTACAAGCACACCCTTCCCATTAAGTATTTTTATTTTTTTTTTTTGCGCATGTGAACGCATTTTCTTTTCTTTTTTTATGTTCTGGCAACATATTTGGGTTAAATATGCCTCGTTTTATAAATGTGTATACAGAAACAATTCCGTTGCTTTTGTTGATAATATTCATTAATTTCATTGATAACATAGTGCTGTAATTTCATTTTCTAATAAATACGCATGATCAAGTTAAAAAACATGTGATTTTATTTTGATATTCCTTATTTCCACGTTGAAATTACACGATACATTAAGTGTGGGGTCACCCAAAAAAATCCTAAATAAAATGGGGTTGTGGTATAAAAAAGTTTGAGAACCCCTGCTCTAATTCTTGGAATGTCCTCCAACTCTCTCTGAAGTTGGAGGTTCTACCTTCCCTTGGTATGTTTAAATGTATGATTTCAGACCATTGTGTATAGGGATGTCCGATATTATCAGCCTACCGATATTATCGGCCGATATCGGCATTAAAATGTGATATCGGAAAATATCGGTATCGGTTTTCAATTTTTTTTTATTTATTTTTTTTACATTTCTATAGAAATGATGTCCGATATTATCGGCCTACCGATATTATCGGCCGATATCGGCATTAAAATGTGATATCGGTTGATATCGGTATCGGAAATTAAGAGTTGGACAATATCGGTATATGGGTATCGGTAAAAAAGCCAATATCGAGCATCCCTAATTGTGTACCATTGTTTTTTATTATTATTTATAACTATAACTATATACAAAAGAGTTGTGTTTAATTTTCTGTGAATATTGCTTTTATTGTGTACTGTTTACATTTGTACAATCGTCGTTTCTGTAAATGAGGGAAACCTCAGAAGCTTACGATTTTAAATAAAGGTTGAAATGAAATTGAGCTGGTAAGGACACTCTCAACTGTACTTCTATAGAGGTTGCTGCACATTTTGGGTGGCATGCCAACTTTCCTCAGCCTTCTAAGGAAGTACAGTCGCTTCTGGGATTTTATGATGATCTATTGGGTGAGCCCAGGATAATGCTCTAGGAGCGGAGATGGGATACATGTGTGTATTGTTTACGTTCTGTTGTGAGCAGCATTATATTGTAGCCTTCATTGCCACAAGCTGACATGTACTGCCACTAAAAGAAGATGTCTGTCCAGAATTTTTAAGTAGTTAAACTTCACTAAACTAAACTAAACTAAACTATAACATGCTGTGAATTGTCTGTTGTGCTATTGTCCACAAACATAGTAAAATCTCACTGTGGTGACTAGTTCTTATTGTGTTAAGAGTTCACTGAAGAGTCACTAATTTGTTGATGATGCACCTACACTTGTTTTTGGAAGCCTTGTAATGTAATGAGTTCCCAGGCCAACAAGGTGACAACATTCAGGCGGTGGAGGAAGTAATGAGCTCCCAGGTCAACAAGGTGACAACATTCAGGCGGTGGAGGAAGTAATGAGCTCCCAGGTCAACAAGGTGACAATATTCAGGCGGTGGAGAAAGTAATGAGCTCCCAGGTCATTGAGGTGTGAACTGTTGAGTCTCCGATGGAGCAGTGGGATGCATGCATGGGGAGCCTCACCAGAACAACATTCACACCTGGAATTGTTGTTTGTGTTGCACATTCATCAGACAACAAAACAAACTTTTGTGAGGGCTGCAGATGTTTGGGTCACTAGCAAATAATAGGGACTCTTTAAGTTATTCGTATAACGAATAACCACTAAACTGCTTAAGCAGACATTAACACATTCGGGGCCATTCGATTTCCCCATCTAGCTATAGCACGGCCAGATTTTCATTACATAGTTTCACTGTGCGTCACGTTGTTTGTAAAGCTAAATCTATATTTTATATTATAGCTATGGATACAATACCATGGTCATTTGACAGTAACTATCTTCCGTTTAAGTTGCAAAAAATAATCAAGTTTTTCATGAATACGTTCACGTGTTATCCCGTGGTGAATATGAATATAATTTCGGAATCATCTGGGCTAATTCCTGGGAGGCTGGCTATAGGGCGCAACGTGAATTCTACTAAAACCATTGGCCTTTCGTACCTGGATACGCTATTATTTTCAAATCAAATGCATATGATAGGTATTATGTTTCATCATGAATGCATGAAAGGGGGGGGGGGGGTCGTTTCTGAATTGATTGCCAATAACGGCATTCGTTATTACCACAACACACGCCGATCAGGGGGATGGGTATGAAAACCATGCACGATCAAGCTGAAATTTACGTCAGATTGTCCTTACCCAACAAGCCATGGACTGATCTCCCCTGCTCTACCTCTCCCGCCCCTGTATGTGTTTCTCATCTCCCTGTCCCTTAGTGTTCTCTCCCTTCTCTCTCTCATGCTCTCTCTCTTGCCCTTCTTAATGTTGCCCTGTTAGTCTAGTGTTTTTCTTGTCTTGTTTAGTCTTAGTCTCAGTGGCGGCTCTGCCACTAGGGGCGCAAGGGCGCCGACCCACCTGCTGCCAGCTGCTGTTAAATCACAGAAGAAGAAAATAAAACTTTTTAGTTTTTTGTTTTATAGCCCTATAAATAATATAAACATGTTTAAAATGAATAATATTTACTCATTTTAAGTATGTTTGTATTTCCAATGCACAATATAACGTTATTATCTCAAATAAAAAAACACTCGTTTTCCTGAGCAGGAAGTGACATCACGTTTTTTAAATTTTTTAAATTTTTTCGTATTTCTCGGCCCGGGCTAGAAGCGATAGCGCTCTGAGTGCGCGTCACAGTTTGATCGCTGTATCCGTCACAGCCAATCAGTGCATAACGCGTTGTGCGTTGAAATATGACTATTATGTTGGAATCCGGGCGCGATTTGAAGCGGTCTAGCCAGTAGCGTCAAGAATTTCTGTAGCCGCATTTCGCGGAGACGCTCTCTGATTGGCCGACGCCAGTATTTTTTTCCGTAGCAGAATTTCACAGAGACGATCTCTGATTGGCCGAATCCAATTTCTAATGTTCCAATTCTAGCTTATTCCGGCTAGGTTGGTTCCTAGGTTGGTCCTAGGTTGTTTGTCTTAGAGCGTGCCGTGACTGCAAGTTCTTTAGACTGTTAAGCTTAGGCACTCTTTCAAAGTTGGTTAAGGTTAGAGTTTGTCTTAGAGCATGGCGATAGAACGCCAGGTAGTTTGCAGTCTGTTCGAGCGGAAATGGACAAAGGAATGAAGTACTTGTGACTGTTGTGTGGTGCTGCTAACAAGCTAACACTTGGCTAACAAGCTATATGGCGGAGGCAGTCTGGACACAGTGGACAGCTGGAATCAACAGTGGATTATACACTTTATCAAGGCAAGCCCTGGACGTGTCAACTAAACAGTGAGTCTCTCTCTCTCTCGCTCTCTCTCTCTCTCTCTCTCTCTCTCTCTCTCTCTCTCTCTCTCTCTCTCTCTCTCTCTCTCTCTCTCTCTCTCTCTCTCTCTCTCTCTCTGTGGTTAACGTTAATGTTTGTAAATATTTTTTTTTAGGAGCAGTACTGTTAGGCTACTGCTGGCCATTCATGAAGCGAGACATTGCTGATTGTTTATTTATTTTATAACACAAGACTATGACTACCAACTGCCTAGCCAGCCGTGTATCAATCTTGGATGCAATAATAACGTTACCACACTGACTGTGTCGATGGCTCATTGATTTAACTACTGCAGCTCTCTCGGTTTGAAAATACGTGGATTATGGCTTGTTCAATATCGTCTATGTTTGAATGAATGAATGAATGAGAACTTTATTAACAGATTGCAGAATGGGTACAATACAGTACGGCTCAATACACACAATTGTTAAGGGGATGCAGACCAGAGAAAGACGTTTGTCTTGTTTACATCAGGGTCCCAGATTTTCGATTCATATCGATAGTTTAATAGCTAGCCTTGGCTCGTTTAACAATATGCAAAATATGTGTACAGCCCTGTACTCATACTGAAGTTATTCTTGGTATATAATAGGTCTGATTGTGTAACGAATCGATTCCACGTCGCGCTGTGTGTGAGAGAGAGAAGGAGAGAGGGAGAGATCTGCCTGTGTTTGGAGACGGGCGAGTTTTGTTTCTAACTTTTCTATTTATATATTGTGTTTCAAGTTGTGAATTAGAGTCTAGACTATACTTTATTTGACTGGTTGTGTGTTGTTGTAGTAACAGCTGAGCGACTCGTTCATAAGAGCCGATTCATTGCCGTGAGCGTGAGTCGAATCGCTCACGTCTTGCCATGAGTCTGTTGCGTGGTACTGTACATGTTTGCAAAATGTTTGGTATAGCGCCCCTAGTGGCGAAGCACCCACCGGCCGCCACTGCTTAGTCTTTGTAGTTACTGTCTTGTCTTAGTCTTTGTGTCTGTTATTAGCTTCTCAGTGTCTGTAGTCTGCTTGTTTTGTCCCAGTGTTGGTGTTTGTCTTCCCATCCATAGTTCAAGTTCAAGTTTCAAGTTTGTTTATTATTTGTCACAACAAAATACAGAATACTTTATGATGAAATGCTTGTTTCTGTATGAGCCCATGAGAGTGTGCTACATACAGTACAAAGAAAGTACGTAAAAAAGTTATTAATAAGTAAGTATAAAGTAAGTAAAGTCAATATACATATATACAATACAGAGTAAAATGAGTAACAGTGAGGTACAATGCAGAGGTACAAAACTTAGGGTAGGGTGCAAATGAGGTATGAATGTGGTGCAAATCTCTTTAATAATAGATACATATAAAGTGTCTAAAGTGAATAAAGTGAGTGGTAAGGTGGGTGATTGTTTAAAGTGAGTGCATGTGGATGTGTGTACTGGCCATGAGACTCCGGTAGCGCTTGCCTGACCACAGCAGTTCAAAGATGCAGTTGTTTGCGTGATTAGAGTCTTTGATTATTCTCTTAGCGTTGGCCCTGCAGCGCTTGTTATAAACATTTACATTTAGCATTTAGCTGGCGCTTTTATCCAAAGCGACTTACAAGTTCTGTACGACAAGTCATCAGGAAGGGTACAACTCTATCAGCTGAGTAACAATGTTCATCAAAGTGTTGCGTGTTACAGTGTAGGTTAGTTTATTAGGACAAGTGCATGACAGTAAGGTTAGTTAGGGTTAGAGTTATTTTTTTTCTTTTTTCTTATTTCAGATAATGGTTGAAGAAGTGCGTCTTTAGTTGACGGCGGAAGATTGGACGGGTTTCGGGTGACATGGGCCGACTTCGGTAGGTTTGAGATCAGGCGGGCCGCTGCGTTTTGAATGAGTTGAAGAGGCTTGGTGGCAGTGGCCGGGAGGCCAGCGAGCAGTGTGTTGCAGTAGTCGAGGCGGGAGATGACTGTTGATTGGACGAGGATTTGGGTGAATTCTTTTGTCAGGAAGGGGCGGATCCTTCTGACGTTGCTCAGGAGGAATCTGCAGGTTCTGGTTGTCGCTGCGATGTGAGCAGAGAAGTTCAACAACACCAAGGTTCTTGGCAGTCGGGGATGCGGTCACAGATGCATTCTCGACTGTGATCGAAAGGTTGGTCAGGGGGGAGCATTTAACCGGCAGGTGGAGCAATTCTGTTTTGCTTAGGTTCAGTTTGAGGTGGTTGGTCATCATCCAGGCGGAGATGTCGGACAGACAGGCCAAGATCCGCTCAGAGACGTGGATATCTGAGGGAGGGAAGGAGAGGAAGAGTTGAGTATCATCTGCATAACAATGATACGAGAAGCCATGAGACGCGATAATGTTACCCAGTGATTTAGTGTAGAGGGAGAAGAGAAGGGGTCCTAGGACCGAGCCCTGGGGGACACCCGTCTGCAGGGGGAGGGTGGCCGACAGGGTCCCTCTCCATGACACTTGGTAGGAGCGGTCATTAAGGTATGATGTCAGCCATGTCAGCGCAGAGCCAGCCACTCCCATTCCTGCGAGGGCCGCGAGGAGGATCTGATGGTTGACTGTGTCGAAGGCTGCAGATAGATCTAGGAGAATCAGGACAGAGGAGAGGCCTTTCGCTTTTGCTAAGTGAAGTGCCTCTGTGACCGCAATGAGGGCCGTTTCTGTGGAGTGGCCAGTCCGGAAGCCAGACTGATTATGGTCTAGGAGGTCATTCTGTAAGAGATAAGCAGTAAGTTGGTTGGATACAGCACGTTCAAGTGTTTTGGAAAGGAAGGAGAGAAGAGAGACAGGACGATAGTTGCCTATGACGGTGGGTTTTTTTATGAGCTGCATGACTCTGGCTTGTTTTAGGGAGGTGGGGACCACCCCCGAGTTGAGTGAGGAGTTGATGGTTGCAGTTAGGAATGGGAGGATGTCTGGTGCTATGGTCTGGAGGAGTGGGGAGGGTAGCTGGTCCAGCTGGCATGTAGTCGGACGGTTCAACGTTACCAGTGTCAGGGTCTCGGCTTCTGTAATGGGAGAGAAAGATGACAGAGTGAAGGATGAGGTTCTCGATTCAGTATTTGGAATGGGTCGGGGTTGGGAGAAAGCGCTGCGGATGTTCTCCACTTTTTCCTCAAAGAAGATTGCGAAGTCTTCGGCAGAGAACGATGAGGGAGGAGGGGGTGGGGGGGAGTGAGGAGGGAGGACATGGTAGCATGCAGTTTGCGAAGATTCTTGGCAGAGGCCTCGATCCTATGGTGAAAGAAAGAAGCTTTGGCATTAGTAATGGTTTTGGAGAATGTTGACAAGAGGTTGTGATATGTGTCGATGTCAGCAGTGAGGCGTGACTTTCTATACTTCCTCTCAGCCGCTCTCAGGACCTGTCTTTGTTCTCTCACTGCATCCGTCAGCCATGGACTGGGTGGGGAATGGCAGGCAGGTTTCTCAACGAGGGGACAGAGCTTGTCGAAGGAGGTTGCAAGGACTGAGAAGAGGGTGGAGGTTGCTATCTCTGTGGGGAGAGCAGAGAAGGTGTCACTCAGAGGTAGAGCGGATAGTATGTCAGAGGAGAGGGTGGAGGGGGATAGGGAGGGCAGGTTGCGTCTGAGTGAGATGGTTTGAGTTTGAGTGAAGACCTTTCGGGTAAGCATGAGAGTTAGTGAGAAGGATATGAAGGAATGGTCAGATACATGTAGGGGAGTTACCGTGGTGTTAATTATGCTGGAGTTACGGGAAAATATGAGATCCAAGGAGTTGCCTGCTTTGTGGGTGGGAGGCATGGCAGTGGGAGTCAGGTCAAACGATTGTAGGAGGGAGACCACTGGGACCGACTGAGATGAGTCAGGCAGGTTGAAGTCGCCCAATAGAAGGAGAGGGGTACCATCTTCCGGTAAGGAGCTTAGAAGCATGTCCAGCTCATCTGTGAAGTGATCGAATGGACCTGGAGGGCGATAGAGTGTAACAGTGGTGAGATTGAAAGGATTAGAGACAGATACTGCATGATATTCGAGAGAGGAGAGTGACAGTTCTGGGAGTGGTGTTAAGTTTGTAGCCCATGAAGGAGATGTCTTGAGGCCAGTGCCTCCACCCCGTCTGGAAGGTCGAGGTGTGTGAGTGAAGTTATAGTTTGTAGATAATGATAAACGTCCTGGAGAGTGGGAAGCCCACCTCCAATTGTGCGCTCGGCTGAACGGGCCACTCGCTGTAGTCTGCTGCGGTCTTGTGCGGAAACACCTAGTTGTAGTTCTTTGTGTTGTTTGTCTGTCTCCCCTCCAGTGTTAATTTTGTCAACTAAAATGATGACTAAATATGGTCGTCAACGAAGCTTTTTTCCCTGACGACAACGAGACGTGACATCACGTTAATGCCGACCATGTGACACTAACGTGACAAAATAATTCATGCAATATCGTTGACAACAACTGACGACACAAAATGTAGTTTGCGAAATGCAATTTTGCTTTATCGTCAAGACTGTTTACTTGCTAGCTAACAGTAGCTTGTTTGCAGACAGGAAAGTATCAAACATAATTGTCCGTGCGGAACCCTATGCCCAACACAGCGTTCCGTGTGTAGGGGGCACCACTGTTATGCTGTGGATGTTAGTTCCCCCCCGGGAGATATGGGAGGACAGACTGCAACGGAGAGCTACATTATGTTTTGAGCCATGCACCACAATAGAACATTAAATAGCTTACATAATGATAGGAAAAGTTACCTGCCCTCCGTCGTCATGGGAAATGTAAGATCACTGGTCAACAAGACAGATGAACTTTCAGCCCTGGTAAAAGTGGAATACAGAGTCCAACTTGCATGGAAATATCCCAGACTGCGGTCAGTGAGGTGGAACTGGAATGATGCGATCATGCAAGCCGACAGAAACAAATCCAGCGGGAAGTGGAAAGGTGGCGGGTGGTTATTTTAGTTAACTCCAGAAGTGGTGTTGTTGTGATGTTTCAGTTGGTTACTTTATTGAACGTCGGTATCACATACAGCTGCTGTAGCGTTCTAGCTCGTGCCAAGCTTGTTTACATTCCAACACCGTAGAAGAAGAGTGACATCCTCTAGTCCTCCGAGGTAACAGCAACACATCCCAACGCATTCATACTCATCAACAGGGATTTTAATCATGTCAAAATAAACAGGACCCTGACAAACTTCACACACTCTGTTTTTAACAAAGTACTAAATAATTGTATGTTATGTATTAAATGTTTTTAGATGGCTGTGTTGATGCTGTGATGGACACCTGAATATCCCCTTGGGGATAAATATAGGTTTTCAATCAATCAATAAGTCTAACCAGCTAGCACTAACGTTAGCTTTTTTTGTTTAGAAAAAACTCACACCAACTTATGAGGCTGTAACTGAGTGGCGAGACAAATCTTTTTATTTATTTTCTTTTAATTACATTTGTTTTTTTATAATAATAAAAAAAAATTTAAGACTAAATCGAGACTAAACGAAGACTAAAGTGCTCAGACCTGTCGTTGACTAAAACTGACTAAACGAAAAATTCATGAAGATGACTAAATATGATGAAAACGAAAAAGGAGCATTTGACACATGACTAAGGCTGTGGTTACACTAGGGCCATTTTGACAGGCAAATAAGAGTTAAGTTAGACGTTGTTTTGTCTCGTCTACTATATATACATGTAGTACAATGCCAAAGCAGTAGGTGGCGATGTAGTTCAAACATGAAGGCCATTTTCAACCAATCAGAAAGGTTGCACGTGCCACTACACTTCCTGCTAAAAAACAACAGTCCACCATCTTTAAATACCTCGCGTGAGCCATTTAGCCAATGTAGCATTTATTTTTCAGCAAGAAAACAGTGCAATAAAAGTGCAATAAACTAAAACGGATACATTCACTGTGTGTTCTGCCTCTCATTTGTTGATGAAACAAAACCAACATCAACACAATTTACGACCAAGAGCGGATAGTTTAGTCTCACAAAAAGATCTCCGGTGTTGTTAGCTACATGCTAATGTGAATGGCATTCTCCATGTATATAGTTAGCATCGAGGCTATTAACGTAGTAACGTTAACGCTAGTAGAAATGGATGAAAACTCTATTTAACAGATTGCAGAATGTGTACAATACAATATGGCTCAATACACACAATTGTTAAGGGTATGCAGACTGTTGTAGTTTGGACTGGGCTCCTTATAACAATAACTTGACAACACGTTGGTAGCCGCAGCTACTTGGGACAGCTCTGCTGTAAACACTGGAAATAACCGTGCGCGTTATGTAAGGTCATTGTCGCAAAATAATTGACCGACACTGCGTTCTGGAACACCGCATTCTGTTCTTTGGATTCGTTTTGGATTATTTGGCCCCCAAACAAACGATCAAAACGTACATGGACCGCGGTCTCACGCTGACTGAGTCGCTCGTGTTGTGGCTGTGTCAGACTCTGGAGGCACCCGCCAACCTCTACCTTTGATTGGCTTACCCCAATCGCACTGAGGTTGGCTGAGAAGGACAGTATGCCTCTCGGCGCAGAGATCTTTCTGATGAAAAAAAAAGCTTCAATCATAGACAGTAACGCGCCGCATTTTTTGGCAGTAACGGTAACGCGCTATTAAGATTGAAAAAACGAACGCCGTTAGTAACGCTGTTCTTTATAACGCTGTAACTCCCATCACTGCTTATTACAGGGCTAACTTACTAACAATATACGTAATTCATTTTACACCATTTTACACCATTTTACAAGACGAGATCAAATCAATGCAGACGCAGTTGTTCTGTTGCTCCTCTGTCATCGGCAGGTGTGTGGACTTGATTGCACCTGATGTAGTGCAGCTGTGCATATGGTAAAGCTTAGCTATCGTGACTGCGATCAAAATGCTTGATTGTGATTGGTCAATAGCGCTCTGTTGCCCATAGCAGCGGTCATTATTGCGCGTTGCCCCTAGCAGCGGTGAATTATCGAGAAATAATTGACCGCTGCTAGGGGCAACGGAGCGCTATTGACCAATCACAATCAAGCATTTTGGCAAATGTTAAAATGCCATGTAATAAGTAAGGGATAATGTATAGCTACAAGGTCATTGTCGCAAAATAATTGACCTCATGCCATCTCCTTCATGGGCTACAAACTTAACACCACTCCCAGAACTGTCACTCTCCTCTCTCGAATATCATGCAGTATCTGTCTCTAATCCTTTCAATCTCACCACTGTTACACTCTATCGCCCTCCAGGTCCGTTCGATCACTTCACAGATGAGCTGGACATGCTTCTAAGCTCCTTACCGGAAGATGGTACCCCTCTCCTGCGTTTTGGAACACCGAGGCGCAGCCGAGGTGTTCTAAACGCAGTGAAAGTCAATTATTTTGCGACAATGACCGAGTATAGCTATACATTATCCCGCTTATTACAGGGATAACTAACAATATACGTAATTCATTTTACACCATCGACAAGACGAGACCAAATCAATGCAGACGCAGTTGTTCTGTTGCTCCTCTGTCATGATAGGTATATTCAGTTCATTTAATGTCTAATATTTTACATCCAGCTCCTCTAGTCACCATGAGTACAAATAGGTCCCTGGAATGTGCCAGGAGGCCAAGCCAGGCAGGCACTTAGGAATATAAATACATTGACCTGTTGACCTGTGTGACCTGTGTGACCTAACACATGGCTGTGTGGGATATTGTGAATATCCTGATGAATGTTCTCAGTCAAGAAGAGGTTCAGTTAATAACAAGGTTTATTAACCAAACAGATAGAAATGTACAAATATTAGTTAGAGAGAATGGCTGAGGGGCTCTCCCCAGGTGGTCAGCTGAATGACCCAGGTAGAGAGACCTGGAATGTTGTTGGGAGGAGCCTAATATAGTTAAAAGGGGGGGATGTGGTCCCATTTGATAGGTCAAATGGGTGGGGGGGGGACACAGGATAGGGGAGAAAGGGGAGGGGAATGTCTTTACATGAGGGAGTTGGGGAATCATTATATTATTTCACAGTTGTATCCGGCCACAGGCCACTGAGGAGGAGCAAAGATGGACATATTATCAGATTCAGCAACAGCTCACATATACCCCCACATATGACCATATACAACCAAGCCTGATCATCTATTTATTAACCAGTGGCTTGCTAAATTTGGAACCCACATAGTATTTGGGCCAGATGACAGACTTCAGTAACAGAATGAGAACTCCTGACATCAGAAGGAAAGGAAACATGGAGAATTGCAAAGAAGACGTTGCAAGA
Organism: Notolepis coatsorum; assembly: GCF_963971535.1. Lineage (NCBI taxonomy): Eukaryota > Metazoa > Chordata > Actinopteri > Aulopiformes > Paralepididae > Notolepis > Notolepis coatsorum. Next base: position 195,442,276 of record NC_140165.1, read on the forward strand.
AGGTCCAGACTTTCTATACTTCCTCTCAGCCGCTCTCAGGACCTGTCTTTGTTCTCTCACTGCATCCGTCAGCCATGGACTGGGTGGGGAATGGCAGGCAGGTTTCTCAACGAGGGGACAGAGCTTGTCGAAGGAGGTTGCAAGGACTGAGAAGAGGGTGGAGGTTGCTATCTCTGTGGGGAGAGCAGAGAAGGTGTCACTCAGAGGTAGAGCGGATAGTATGTCAGAGGAGAGGGTGGAGGGGGATAGGGAGGGCAGGTTGCGTCTGAGTGAGATGGTTTGAGTTTGAGTGAAGACCTTTCGGGTAAGCATGAGAGTTAGTGAGAAGGATATGAAGGAATGGTCAGATACATGTAGGGGAGTTACCGTGGTGTTAATTATGCTGGAGTTACGGGAAAATATGAGATCCAAGGAGTTGCCTGCTTTGTGGGTGGGAGGCATGGCAGTGGGAGTCAGGTCAAACGATTGTAGGAGGGAGACCACTGGGACCGACTGAGATGAGTCAGGCAGGTTGAAGTCGCCCAATAGAAGGAGAGGGGTACCATCTTCCGGTAAGGAGCTTAGAAGCATGTCCAGCTCATCTGTGAAGTGATCGAATGGACCTGGAGGGCGATAGAGTGTAACAGTGGTGAGATTGAAAGGATTAGAGACAGATACTGCATGATATTCGAGAGAGGAGAGTGACAGTTCTGGGAGTGGTGTTAAGTTTGTAGCCCATGAAGGAGATGTCTTGAGGCCAGTGCCTCCACCCCGTCTGGAAGGTCGAGGTGTGTGAGTGAAGTTATAGTTTGTAGATAATGATAAACGTCCTGGAGAGTGGGAAGCCCACCTCCAATTGTGCGCTCGGCTGAACGGGCCACTCGCTGTAGTCTGCTGCGGTCTTGTGCGGAAACACCTAGTTGTAGTTCTTTGTGTTGTTTGTCTGTCTCCCCTCCAGTGTTAATTTTGTCAACTAAAATGATGACTAAATATGGTCGTCAACGAAGCTTTTTTCCCTGACGACAACGAGACGTGACATCACGTTAATGCCGACCATGTGACACTAACGTGACAAAATAATTCATGCAATATCGTTGACAACAACTGACGACACAAAATGTAGTTTGCGAAATGCAATTTTGCTTTATCGTCAAGACTGTTTACTTGCTAGCTAACAGTAGCTTGTTTGCAGACAGGAAAGTATCAAACATAATTGTCCGTGCGGAACCCTATGCCCAACACAGCGTTCCGTGTGTAGGGGGCACCACTGTTATGCTGTGGATGTTAGTTCCCCCCCGGGAGATATGGGAGGACAGACTGCAACGGAGAGCTACATTATGTTTTGAGCCATGCACCACAATAGAACATTAAATAGCTTACATAATGATAGGAAAAGTTACCTGCCCTCCGTCGTCATGGGAAATGTAAGATCACTGGTCAACAAGACAGATGAACTTTCAGCCCTGGTAAAAGTGGAATACAGAGTCCAACTTGCATGGAAATATCCCAGACTGCGGTCAGTGAGGTGGAACTGGAATGATGCGATCATGCAAGCCGACAGAAACAAATCCAGCGGGAAGTGGAAAGGTGGCGGGTGGTTATTTTAGTTAACTCCAGAAGTGGTGTTGTTGTGATGTTTCAGTTGGTTACTTTATTGAACGTCGGTATCACATACAGCTGCTGTAGCGTTCTAGCTCGTGCCAAGCTTGTTTACATTCCAACACCGTAGAAGAAGAGTGACATCCTCTAGTCCTCCGAGGTAACAGCAACACATCCCAACGCATTCATACTCATCAACAGGGATTTTAATCATGTCAAAATAAACAGGACCCTGACAAACTTCACACACTCTGTTTTTAACAAAGTACTAAATAATTGTATGTTATGTATTAAATGTTTTTAGATGGCTGTGTTGATGCTGTGATGGACACCTGAATATCCCCTTGGGGATAAATATAGGTTTTCAATCAATCAATAAGTCTAACCAGCTAGCACTAACGTTAGCTTTTTTTGTTTAGAAAAAACTCACACCAACTTATGAGGCTGTAACTGAGTGGCGAGACAAATCTTTTTATTTATTTTCTTTTAATTACATTTGTTTTTTTATAATAATAAAAAAAAATGTAAGACTAAATCGAGACTAAACGAAGACTAAAGTGCTCAGACCTGTCGTTGACTAAAACTGACTAAACGAAAAATTCATGAAGATGACTAAATATGATGAAAACGAAAAAGGAGCATTTGACACATGACTAAGGCTGTGGTTACACTAGGGCCATTTTGACAGGCAAATAAGAGTTAAGTTAGACGTTGTTTTGTCTCGTCTACTATATATACATGTAGTACAATGCCAAAGCAGTAGGTGGCGATGTAGTTCAAACATGAAGGCCATTTTCAACCAATCAGAAAGGTTGCACGTGCCACTACACTTCCTGCTAAAAAACAACAGTCCACCATCTTTAAATACCTCGCGTGAGCCATTTAGCCAATGTAGCATTTATTTTTCAGCAAGAAAACAGTGCAATAAAAGTGCAATAAACTAAAACGGATACATTCACTGTGTGTTCTGCCTCTCATTTGTTGATGAAACAAAACCAACATCAACACAATTTACGACCAAGAGCGGATAGTTTAGTCTCACAAAAAGATCTCCGGTGTTGTTAGCTACATGCTAATGTGAATGGCATTCTCCATGTATATAGTTAGCATCGAGGCTATTAACGTAGTAACGTTAACGCTAGTAGAAATGGATGAAAACTCTATTTAACAGATTGCAGAATGTGTACAATACAATATGGCTCAATACACACAATTGTTAAGGGTATGCAGACTGTTGTAGTTTGGACTGGGCTCCTTATAACAATAACTTGACAACACGTTGGTAGCCGCAGCTACTTGGGACAGCTCTGCTGTAAACACTGGAAATAACCGTGCGCGTTATGTAAGGTCATTGTCGCAAAATAATTGACCGACACTGCGTTCTGGAACACCGCATTCTGTTCTTTGGATTCGTTTTGGATTATTTGGCCCCCAAACAAACGATCAAAACGTACATGGACCGCGGTCTCACGCTGACTGAGTCGCTCGTGTTGTGGCTGTGTCAGACTCTGGAGGCACCCGCCAACCTCTACCTTTGATTGGCTTACCCCAATCGCACTGAGGTTGGCTGAGAAGGACAGTATGCCTCTCGGCGCAGAGATCTTTCTGATGAAAAAAAAAGCTTCAATCATAGACAGTAACGCGCCGCATTTTTTGGCAGTAACGGTAACGCGCTATTAAGATTGAAAAAACGAACGCCGTTAGTAACGCTGTTCTTTATAACGCTGTAACTCCCATCACTGCTTATTACAGGGCTAACTTACTAACAATATACGTAATTCATTTTACACCATTTTACACCATTTTACAAGACGAGATCAAATCAATGCAGACGCAGTTGTTCTGTTGCTCCTCTGTCATCGGCAGGTGTGTGGACTTGATTGCACCTGATGTAGTGCAGCTGTGCATATGGTAAAGCTTAGCTATCGTGACTGCGATCAAAATGCTTGATTGTGATTGGTCAATAGCGCTCTGTTGCCCATAGCAGCGGTCATTATTGCGCGTTGCCCCTAGCAGCGGTGAATTATCGAGAAATAATTGACCGCTGCTAGGGGCAACGGAGCGCTATTGACCAATCACAATCAAGCATTTTGGCAAATGTTAAAATGCCATGTAATAAGTAAGGGATAATGTATAGCTACAAGGTCATTGTCGCAAAATAATTGACCTCATGCCATCTCCTTCATGGGCTACAAACTTAACACCACTCCCAGAACTGTCACTCTCCTCTCTCGAATATCATGCAGTATCTGTCTCTAATCCTTTCAATCTCACCACTGTTACACTCTATCGCCCTCCAGGTCCGTTCGATCACTTCACAGATGAGCTGGACATGCTTCTAAGCTCCTTACCGGAAGATGGTACCCCTCTCCTGCGTTTTGGAACACCGAGGCGCAGCCGAGGTGTTCTAAACGCAGTGAAAGTCAATTATTTTGCGACAATGACCGAGTATAGCTATACATTATCCCGCTTATTACAGGGATAACTAACAATATACGTAATTCATTTTACACCATCGACAAGACGAGACCAAATCAATGCAGACGCAGTTGTTCTGTTGCTCCTCTGTCATGATAGGTATATTCAGTTCATTTAATGTCTAATATTTTACATCCAGCTCCTCTAGTCACCATGAGTACAAATAGGTCCCTGGAATGTGCCAGGAGGCCAAGCCAGGCAGGCACTTAGGAATAGAAATACATTGACCTGTTGACCTGTGTGACCTGTGTGACCTAACACATGGCTGTGTGGGATATTGTGAATATCCTGATGAATGTTCTCAGTCAAGAAGAGGTTCAGTTAATAACAAGGTTTATTAACCAAACAGATAGAAATGTACAAATATTAGTTAGAGAGAATGGCTGAGGGGCTCTCCCCAGGTGGTCAGCTGAATGACCCAGGTAGAGAGACCTGGAATGTTGTTGGGAGGAGCCTAATATAGTTAAAAGGGGGGGATGTGGTCCCATTTGATAGGTCAAATGGGTGGGGGGGGGACACAGGATAGGGGAGAAAGGGGAGGGGAATGTCTTTACATGAGGGAGTTGGGGAATCATTATATTATTTCACAGTTGTATCCGGCCACAGGCCACTGAGGAGGAGCAAAGATGGACATATTATCAGATTCAGCAACAGCTCACATATACCCCCACATATGACCATATACAACCAAGCCTGATCATCTATTTATTAACCAGTGGCTTGCTAAATTTGGAACCCACATAGTATTTGGGCCAGATGACAGACTTCAGTAACAGAATGAGAACTCCTGACATCAGAAGGAAAGGAAACATGGAGAATTGCAAAGAAGACGTTGCAAGAAGGTCCAGACTTTCACTAGCAGCTGTCTGCGGCGCGTCTTCAGGATCAGCTGTGGCAGAGAGGGAGGTCGGCAGACAGCAGTCTGTGCTGGTCAGAAAGGGCTCTCTCAGGGGAGAGATGCCAGCAGCAGCCCCTCAGACGTCAGAGACCCAGACCACCAGCAGACGGCCCTCGCCGTCCTCCATGGACACCAACCTACAGGCTGGAGGAGGAGGCAGCTAAAGCTGCAGGGGCCAGCTAAGCCCCATATCTCCTCCACCCAGCGAGGCCAAACACCACAGTCTGGTACAGATCATCTACGACGAGAAGGAAAAGACAGCAGTAGGTGGGACACTGAGGCAGAGCTGAAGAAAGACATCTTGCCTTAGAGCTGCACTCTGGAACGGGGACTTCTCGTTCAAAAAGGAGAACTTTGCCCTGGGAAGGGAGACCTGCATGCACCTCTATTGGGTTAGGGGGTCTGCGGGCGAATGCAAGGCAGCCAAGGCTGGTTGGTTCGACGTATGATCTACCTCAACCTGTTGGGGTAGGTGTATCCTAAGTAAGGGAAGGAATGCATCCGAACGGAAGGGGTGCACCTGAGTAAGGGGGGTTCAGGGTTAGGTGTATTCTTTTGAAAGTTGCAAATCTGTGTCTCTCTCTCTCTTTTCTCTCTCTCTCGCTCCCCCCCCTCTTCTCTCTCTCTCACCTCTCTAACTGTTGTTTAGTTTTCTTATGATGTGTTTAATGGTTGATGATCGACAGGTATGGTCCATTAACCCTTTCAGTGCCACGGACAACATATCTCTTTTTATTAGCCCCCCCACTGAGTGCCGAAGACGACAAATATCGCTTTATTGTTTTATTAGCGATCTGAAATCATATTTCATCAACCGAGTCTCCCGTTGGTACACCAGCTCCTACAGGAGCTCAGAATGGAAAAAAGCACCCCCTATCGTCTATCCCTGTGTAACTGCAGGTCAGTCGCTTAGACTGACCTGGGATCTGTAGATATGTAGAGGCGGAGCCAGCTGGTTCCTTGTGCTGGCAAGAAGTCTGATCAACATGGAAATCATCGCAGGACGGGAATCTGCCTGGAATATATATTCACAGCAGCCAATACGCAATCAATAAGCGTGATCAATATTTGGAATGACGATCAGGAATTGGAATGATCTTTTTGGAGAACATCTGATCTGAGGTAAGGAATCTATTTTACCAGTCTTGGGATAATCAGAGTTGTATTCGCTGAGATCTCAGCGTTTGCCCTATGTGTGATGTGTCTGTGTGTGCGCGATTGCTGATGAGGAAATAAGATAATCGATTTTTCATACGTACACATATACTATCGATAATGTAGCGTTTATTTGAAACCGATTCATAAATAGGCCGAAAAATGACAACGTTTTTGTGTATTCTAGAATATTCCAGTAAATGTATTTTTATCATGGAACCTTTATATTTTCCTTGAAAACGAGGGCTTTTCAAAATGCTATAAAACGAAAATGAACCGATAAAAAAAAATCCGCTTCGACAATGTTGACTGCAAACGAGTCATTGATAAAGCGACGGGCAGATTAGACACATAGCCATAATTTAAAACGTACGGTTATGTATATAACCATAGTTATATGAGTATAGTGACGCTCAGCGTCATAGTGCAAATACTCCACCTCAGTACTTGCGCACTGAATAAAAACTCACAATGTACCTTTACATACCAACATCTGTCTGACCACACCCCCATCCGCTACCTACATAAGCAGGGGTGTGGCCATGCCCTTATCTCCATCCCAATCTTTCACCACAAGGCAAGATCAAGGGGCCGCAGGTGAGTCCTGACGCTGAGCTTCACTATACTCATATAACTATGGTTATATACATAACCGTACGTTATATTATCGTATAGCTCTGCTCAGCGTCATAGTGCAACACAGGAGCTGAGCAGAGCTGAGCTCGACAAATGTACCCCACTGAGGCCCCCCACAACCATCAGAACCGGGGAGGACCCGAGCCCCCCCGACCCTCCCTATTGGAGGACGGGAGGGAGACGGATCCGACTGTGCGAAGAGGAGCTTGAGCAACTCAACGCACAGGGTGAGCAGACCGTGGGGCGTACCCACGATTACACAAACGCACAACCCGCATGCCACTAGGGAACAAACGGAAAAGGAACAAACCCCCGTTACCATCCCTAAAATCACGGGGTCAAGAGCAAAGCCCAACCCCGTGGCAAGGCCGTAGCAGCGGAGCGCAAAGGAGGACCCAGACCCAGAAGGGACAGGACCCCCCCCGGAAAAAGGGGGCCTGGAGAGGCCAATGACGCCACAACATCAAGACCTCACCAGGCGGTCACTAGTGACACCGCCCCCCCACATCGCCAGTGTATTCGGACAGGGCCCATCCAAGAGCAGGCCCTTACCCCCAATAGCACGCCGCCTGGCTCACTGACCCTGGTATACTCAGGCAGTCACCCATCCAAGCACAACCCAGGCCTGAACCTATACCGCCTCCGAAATCGAACGAGATCGAGCGTGTTCAGGGTGGCATGGCTATAAACTTGAAGCACTCAAGAGGCTACACCTACAGCGGGAGCAGGCAGCGCACCGGGGAGACGACCTCCCTTTTCTAGAAGAGGTCGATCCCTCAATCCAGGCAGCAGGCACTTGACCTGAGCCTGGAGCACTGCGGACTAGACAGGCGCCAAAGGGGTCAGGGGCATATGCTCGCATTGTTGTGCACCATGTCACAGCCTCCACAAAAAAAACCAGACTCTCTAGAGGGGTCGAGGCAGAGAAGGCTGACACGATTGGCAGACGTCATGAAACGTGCGGGGGCACACTCAAGCGGTTAACCCGGGAGTTGACTCCGCTCCAACACACCAGGGAACCAACCACCCCCTTGGTTCTAACATGAGGTGGTTGTTCCTATAACCCCTCAAGAAAAAACTCCAAAACACACCTGCGGGTATACACGGCTATAACGCAGTACAAGTGTTTCAGTTTTCAAACAGGGGTTATCCCAGGCCTACGTGTCGACGAAACAACTTCGGACCGGGCCCGGCGGACCGGGACGTACACAGGGATGCCAGAGGAGTTCCAAGAATCACCTCAACAGCCCCCTCTCAGCCATGCGTAAGCAGGAGAAGAGAGGGGCAAAAATAATGGAGAAGGACCAGGCCCCCTTAGCGCAGCTCAAGGTACAACACAACATGGACCAAGCAACAGTGAGGGGTAATACGTAGTAACACAACCACGAACATCTCCATAACGTCAAACCCTGTGACACCCGGGCCGACCCGGCATTTTCTCTCCCGAAAAAAGCACAAGTCCCTCAGGGTACCAGAACAGCAGATCTGCCTCCCCGGCGGACAACGGGTTAACTGACTTGGACCGGCGTGACCAGAACCAGTCCCGACAGTAAAAAGAAAAAAATAATACGGACATGGGTCCCATGCGACGCGGCTGAGGGAAAACACCACCCCGTCAACCATACTTCATAAGAGCGGACGGGGGGCGACGTACCCCTATGATGGGGGAAACCCATGACTCAACAGACCTTTAAGGCGAGGAGTCAGGGAAACCCTAAACAATACCCCGTCCACCTACTCCAAAAAGGAGAGGACGGGGAACCCCCAGAGAGACTTCCCACGTGAGCAATAGATTGAAAAGACATATTGCAACATTGAGCTATGTAACAATTTGATTAGGACTCTCCGAGGAGGAGGCTCTGAAACTTTGAGGAGGCTCCCTCACTGAGAGGGAGACTCTAACTCACAGAGGAGGCTCTGAACTCCCCGAGGAGAAGACTCCGAAACACCCTGAGGAGGAGGCTCTGACCCAATACACACACTACCAGTAGGGAGCAGAGCAGAAGAACAAACGTCTCTACTGCGTTGCATCACCCACCAAGATCAATACACATACAACAGAGCAGAACTTCTTTTTAAGTTCTACTCACCTTGACAATCTGAGGAGGAGGCTCTGAAACTCTGAGGAGGCTCCTTCACTGGGAGGGAGGGTCTGAACTCACAGGAGGCTCTGAAACTCCCTGAGGAGGAGGCTCTGAAACTCCCTGTAACAGAGGTCCATAACATGGAGCCTGAATAACCCACGGAAGTCTTACCAATAGACACGCGCCCAGTGACGTACTCTATGGCGGGGGAATTTCCGTGGTCCACCACCCAATATGGCGTGGGACCAGGAAACTCCCTCAGCCCCCCCCCCCCACCCTGTAACGTGCTGATCCAGCAACGTCACAGGAAGCCCGAAGGACTTTCTGACCAATCAGAAAAAGGGGAGGAAGGTTTACCAGTTCACCCCTTTATGACCCCTCACCCCTGATACGATGTAATGACAAAGTAGAGCCATGACACCAGTCATAGCATACTACATGAAGCGTTTAACAGCTTCACATAGACTCATGTGCAAAACCTGCCATCTGATTTTTACAAAGAAAAACACAGACTCAGAGAGGGCCCCTTTAAGAGCCCCGGTACCAGACTTACACATGTGACTTCTGTAGGCCAACACCTAACCCAGTTGTAGATCTTAACGACACACACAACCCTTCATCACAACAAAAAAGGCAAAAGTACACTCTCACTACCGTAAGAGGAACGCCGTTTTTCATAACGAGAGAAGACACAAGTCCTCGATTATGTATTGGCCACAGGCCTTGCTAAGCCCACATGATAGGGACCAAAACAATCTTTTCCCTAGGAAAAAATCGTTTTCTCAAGCAGGAGCACAACCCCAGCAGAAGCTGAGGGATTACACCGTATCCCCACAAACATAGTGACACAATATATTGTAAACAAAACATGTTTGAGAGGAGGGGGGAAAGCCCCAGGGAAACCGGGGGGAAATCACCCCTCCCCACCTTACCCTTACGACCAGGTTGAACAGGTACTGCCCTGTTAATATGTGAACATGCTACCTGTTTATTGTCATCACAGGCTGAGAGAAGGACTTACCCCTCGATCACATGTCACTAAGCATAGCTTTGCAGGGTAAATAACCCAACTAGTTGTGAGCTCAACCACGTTACTAACGTTACATGAACACACAAGTTCTCATCACAACCAACCAGTTCATTTTTACTCACGTAAAAAACAACATTGATTTTCTAGGTAGAGAGAACCTATACCAGCGACAAGACAATTCACACACAACACATGCCGTATCCCCAATGTAGTGCAGCAACATACGTTTTGGAAAACATCGTTATTACAAAACATTTAGAAGGGAAGGAAGGAAGAGGCATTAAGCGTCCTGAAAGGAAATACTGTCACTGGCCTCCTCAATAATGTAACCTAAGTTCTTTTATTGAATGAAGCGGTGAGACACAAGTTGAGTCTGAAGTCAGATGCCTGCAAGGTTTTTATCTCAAAGTACACAGAGAACACAGGAAGGATAGCTCTCAATCCGGACCACCTGCTTGAGTACAACCGCAGATTGGTCCTTGACGACAGACAGCCACACACTTTTATACAGTAGTACATAGACCAACCTCTTTTCTGACTTGATGATTGATTATTGTCGCGTCATACCTTGAGGACAAAGGATTTTAAGCGGGACGTAGAGTAGAAGGAGGGGCTGTTTTCAATATTCCTCCGCTCTGCTTATCAGAATGGCCCTCAACGGCATATAATTTGTGTGTGTGCATGTGTGTTGGTGTGTGTGTGTGTGAGTGTGTGTGTGTCGGTGTGTGTGTGTGCTAGAGTGAGAGACATGAGTTTGCATGTATAACTGACACTCTCCCAAAAGGGGAGGGGGTGTGTGTATGTCTTTTCTGTGTGTATGCATGGATGTCTGTGTGGTGTATGCTTGTGTGTGTGTGTGTGTGTGTGCTGGTGTGTGTGTGGGATTTTGCATGTTTCTGATACATGATCTTGCATCTGTGTCCAGTACTGTCCACGGGGCCCTGTGTCTACATAGAGACAGAGACCAGTGTACAGTGTTTCTGATACATGAGATACTGACATCAGATCAATGAATTAAAACTATCAATCCCCCTTTTGACATATAAATCCATATGTCAACACAACAATTCATTGTGCACCCAACAATATGACACAACCATCAATCATCAAGACATACACTAAGCATGGACCTGTCAAAAGGCCAAACCTCAACCGAAATCGAAGGTCAGGAACAAATACAGTACATTTCTGGATATATACCTACATATCGGATGACCACCAATACTGCCATCAATACACCAGACTTGCACTTAATCCAAGAGGGCGTGTATATTATATAAGCGTGAAGCTTAACTATACGGGGGCCCAGAGGAGAGAGAGAGAGAGAGAGAGAGAGTTGGGTGCGATCAAGAAGGGACAGAGATAACAGAGAGACTCTAGAGTAGGAGACAGTCAGGTGGGAGTCAAACATAGCACGAAGCGCATGGTATAGCAGAGACATGTGACAAATAGATGGTCCAGAGGTCATCCAGTAGAGTCCAGTGTCGTCAGGGCCGTAGATGGGCAGGCCATAGATCAAAACCGTGAAATACTAATTACAATTCCACAATATAACCCAGGAAACTAACACGAGGATACAGACATCAAGATTCACTGTATATTCATAGAGGAATGAAAACACACAAAAAAATAACAATAAACTGACGTTGATTTAACATTAACCAGGACCTGTAAAATATGGAAATGATGCCTGACCGCTTTCGCACAATGTACATGCCTGAAATACTATGTAAGACAGTTCAGACAGTTCAGTCTTCTTTTGCACAATATCAATCATATTTCAAGACAGTTCAGTTTCAGTTCAGTCACATTTTGCATAATTCCAATCAATTTATACTTTCTCATCTATTATTCTAATATTCTCATTTCAATCAATTATCTCAATTCAGTAATTTATTCAGTTGTTGAGTCCAATTCAGTTCAATTTATCCAGTTGTTGAGTCCACTATTCAGTTGGTGTGTGGAGCCCACACAGAGTCCAAACACCGCAGGCCATCAGGCAGAGAGCGCCGAACGACACTCCATCTCGTCAGTCAGCCATCACCCCCAGAGGACACTGCATCATACTGAATTCAGGCCGAAGTCCTGTTGCCGGCCCCTCCCCCGCAATCCGGCACCAGCCCTACATTTTCAGGCGACCAGCGAGCGACAGCTCGTGACATCGTCCGGGTTTCATTTCCACCCCACCACCGGCGGAGAAGGGCCTCGGTACGGTTCTCAGCATGACCACAGCGTCCCTAATGAAGCGGATGACAGCTGACCGTTCCCCATCGCGTCCATGGTCGCTCAGCCACTCCCCAACCTGACAGCCTGTGGAAGAATCAAAGCACACAGAACACCACACAGCTTACGCAACAACCAAAATCAGATTACGACTTATTTTATGAGAAAACCCATTGATTGAAACACATAAAAAATGCGTAAAGAACCACTCAAGAACCACTCAACTTTCAGATTCCCAGTTCCGGCACATCAGCGTCATACTCCGTCACCATCACCCAAACTCACAAATGAAAAAGAAGACCACATCAGAGATACATAAAAAAAAAATCAATGATTTTCAATGGTTGCAATCTCTATGCCGAGGGATCATTAGAAAATCAGACTAAAATTCACATAAAACAAATCAAAACAAAACACACATTGTCCCACATCAGAGTATACAATATCCTATGAGTAGACAATATTCTAATGAGTATACAATAAAAAGGAAAAAAAAACAAGCAACAATATCTTGTCCCCATTCTCACAACCCTACCACGACCTCATAGAAACATGCAGTTGGTTCCCCCACATCCTCATCCCCGGATGCCATCATGTCAGCAGAGTCCGGTGGCTCAGACACGGGGGACCCCAGCTGGACAGGAAAGAGACGGGCTCGAGGAGGAGAGCCGGCCGGTGCATCCTCCAAGGGCTCCTCGTAGGCCGGTGCCTCGAGCACGGACCCTGCAGTCGCCTCGTGGGTATCCTCGCCATCCCCCCACAGGGCCCCCAACTCACCCATACCATACATACCACCCTCTCCATCACCTACACACCCAGCATCCCCTCCATTCACCATCATCTGGTACCCAGCATCCTCTCCATTCATCATCATCTGGTACCCAGCATCCCCTCCATTCACCATCATCTGGTACTCTGGTACTTGCGCGAATTTTGTGTCAACAGCAGTCACAATCACTTTCTCACAGAGTTTCCTGATGCATGGAATACAACAGCATCCACATAGGACAAACAGTGCCACAGACGTTATGAGGGTTACCATTACTGACGCTATCAACCCTTTCCACTGACCAAAATGTTTGCTCAACCATTCACTAACGACATTTGTCACTCCAGAATCAGTCGCCATACTTGCAGACAGGGTCCTCAGCCCCTTCAGGGCTCTGGTTACAGACCCATCACCAGCTGTGTTGTTGGGGAGGAAAGTGCAGCATTGGTCCCCAAATAGCGAGCACACGCCCCCTTTCTCGGCCAAGATCATATCTATAGCGATCCTATTTTGGTAGGCCATCAACGAAGTGGCTGATAATTGCTCAGACAGTCCCTCAATTGCATCACGAGTCATGTTCCCTAGCCTCTGTAGATTGAAATGAATATAATTGATTCGGTCAATGTAACTGAGGGGTACAATTCCCTGACTGTATTGATAAGTATGGTATCATTAAACCACTACCGCTTTATGTACTTTAACTACTGGCCATACAGTACACAATATCTAAATATGATGAACACTTTCCCACCATGAAACCAGGTCCACACAAAGGTAATAATCAAATATTTAATATATAGCAAAAGGTACATATAATATTCACCATTACATTTATGATTTGAATGCTCTTGTAAGGCAAATGAGTACTCGTAGGCAAATCAACACTGAATGTCCAATCTCTGGTTACGCAGGAAGCAAGTATACAACCTGGCTCTTAGGGAATTATATCTATGGTCACTTAATGATTATAGCTGGATATACTGTAGGGGTCCTCCCGGTTGTAGGCCGGTAGGGGGGGTAGGAGAGCTGTCGGTAGTATCCCGTCTGGTCAACGATTTCTAGGGAGACTTCACGTACAGAAGACAGTGCAGTAGAATCTTGATCCACAGATGAATACACCTTGGCTCTCTTGTAGGCTGTAGCTGTAGCTGTAGCTCCACAGTGAAGAAGAAGCGAGGCGACCTCAGTCTGGTCTGAGCGCCGTCTCACCTTGACTCCTCTCGGGGTAGATCCAACACTCACCGGTGTTGGCGATTATCCGCTCCACAAATCAAAGTACCAAAGCAAATATATATTCCATGCCGCATAGGGCTCAGCAGTCGTCGGGTAGGTAATCCAATGTACAGGTCCACTCGGTCCTCGCCTAGAACTCCTCGGATGAAAGCACCACGTGTGGTCTGCCCAACCTGGTGAAGACTCTAGATAACACGAGGAAGCGATGGGGGTGCTGCTCACTTTAGAACTCTAACCGCACGATGCACCATACATAATAGACTATTATTACTTAATAGAAATACGGTGCCAAACTCTGGCAATTCAGCTATTAATTCGCACGAGGTCTCACTGCTATTCTAAGGCCAAACAGGCCATACTACACCGCACGCGGTATCGTGGGGTGAGGCTTCACGTTCTGTTACTTAGTTGGGTAGAAGGGTAAAGGACTAAGAGGAATTCTACATTTCTTGCGCCATATTTATATGCACGGTGGACAAATAGTGCCACTCTGCTTTCGGTAGCCGTATTCCTGCGCGGGGCCGGGGCTAGTAAGGGCATGTCTCGTCGGTACCTTTGAACTTGAACGCCAGGGGCTGGTCCCTGGCGCCTGGTCCTTTTGTCCAATAAGAGAATGAACTATTATGGGCTGTAGTAGAATAAAGGGATATTCCGTGTATATGTACAAGGAATATACAAGGGATATCAAACGATATACAAATACTATTCAATATATATCCATAAATAAATATATATATTCGGTTTAATCTGATCCTTCACAACAGCCGCCCCCTAATTAGTCCCACCTAATTAGCTAAGCAGAGACAGATTAACCGCACTGTCCACTACTCAATGTCCGCTGTAAGGGTCAGTCAACTCACAAAGTCATAGGGTCATGGTCGTCATCGATAGTATCGGGGAGCCTTGGCAGTTCTATTAGCCTCGCCACGGGTCGGGTGTAAGTCCGTCCTTGGACGAGCACTTCAGCTGCTCGGACCTTTCCATCGGCACCGGTGATCACTTTGCTTACGCGGCCAGCCGGCCACATAGCTCGGGGTAGTGACTGGTCGATAATCATGACGACTGTTCCTTCTGTCAAATTGTCTCTCTCTTTTACCCACTTCTGGCGGGTCTGTAGAGACGGTAGGTAGTGGAGTAGGAAGCTGTTCCAAAACTTGTCAGCCAGTACTTGACTGTACCTCTACATTCTTCGGCCGTTCACTTCTTCAGGCCTGTACATTGTCTGGGGTAGCGCGGGGTCCAGCCGCAACATCAAGAGTGTGTTGGGGGTGACTGGGTCGACATCTGCTACATCACTTGAGACGTAACCGAGGGGCTTTGAGTTCAATACTCCCTCGATCTCCGTGAGGACTGTCATTAGGACTTCTTCCGCCACGGTCTGGGCCCCAAGCACGGCGTACAGGGCTGTCTTTATGGAACGTACTTCTCGTTCCCAGGTTCCACCGAAGTGAGGTGCGTTCGGGGGATTAAACTGGAAGTCAATCTGGGATGGAGCGAGGTGGGTCTTAAGTTCTGGGCCCATAGCTTGGAAGCTCTCTCTCAGCTCTCTTTCTCCGCCTTTGAAGTTTGTCCCGTGATCAGACAACAATGTAGACGGTTTTCCTTTCCGTGATGTGAATCTTCGGAAGGCCATAAGGAATGAGTCTGTGCTCATGGTTGGGAGGAGTTCGATATGTATCGCTCTGGTGGTCATGCATTTGAATACAATACCCCACCGCTTCTCGGTTCCTCTTCCTCTCTTTATATACAGCGGGCCAGAACAGTCCATACCGGTGGAGTGAAAGGGCTTGTCGCCGAGTCGGAGGCGACAGGGAGGTAGGTCAGCCATCCGGGGTATACTGGGCTGGGCTCGCCACTTACGACAGTCTAGACAGGTTCGCTGGAAGCGCCGCACTGCTTCTCTCCCTTGCAGTATCCAATAACGACGTCTGATCTCCGCGAAGACTCTCTCTGCCCCTGCGTGGTGCACATCCTCGTCGTATTTCTTTATGATCAGCTCTGTGACCTTATGTCGGCTGTTCAAGACTATCGGGTACTTAACGTCATCCGGTAGGTCTGGGGCTCTCCGCAGACGACCACCCACTCTGATGAGATTATGGGCGTCGCTCTCGGGGGCTAGGTGGAGCAGTCTGCTTTCTGATGGGACAGGCTTTGCTCCCTGTAGACAGGCTAGCTCATCGGGGAACGAGTCTCTCTGGGCTCGTTGTAGTAGAAGGAGTTCTGCTTCTTCGTAGTCAGCTGCTGAAATGTCGGTTGTGGGCTGAACCTCTGGGTGGTGCCACAGAAATGTCTTTAGCTGCGCACTCTCTAGGGTGAGGCAATCGTCTAGAACCGGGTCTGTGGGGACGAGTGTGTGTGTCAACCCACAGAACATAGGTTTCTTGTTATCTGCCTCCTCTTTACTCGCCTCCCGTGGGGTGGGTGTAGGCCACTCTTCTTCAGGGAGCTTGAGGAACTCTGGCCCGTCACTGTAGAGGTTGTGACGGGTGAGGTCATCCAGGGACATTCCCCGGGTGATGACGTCAGCTGGGTTGTGTTTGGTGTCCACATACCTCCAGCTGGTTACTTCTGTTAACTCTTGAATCTCGGTGACTCTGACTCCCACGAAGACCTTGTATCTGCACGAATCAGACCGGATCCATGTGAGTACGGTCGTGGAGTCTGACCACAAGATTGTTCTTTGCACCGGGATGGTGAGTTCACGTTGGATTAACGTGGCGAGCTGCGCTCCTACTAGGGCTGCGCAGAGCTCTAGACGCGGGATAGATTGTTGCTTGCGTGGGGCTATTCTTGAGCGAGCCAGGATGAAAGCAGTATGTATTTCTCCTCCCTCCTCTCGGGCACGCAAGTAGGCCACCGAACCGTAGGCTACTTCGGAGGCGTCGCTGAATACGTGCAGGTCGATCTTGCATGTCTCTGGCCTCACTGTGGGTGGGAAGTAGCTGCGGCGTATATTAACACCTGGGAGTGAGCGGAGTTCCATCTCCCACTCTCTCCATGTGGATGCAAGGTGTTCGGGTATGGGATCGTCCCAGCCCTGGTCTTTGTCCCATAGCGCTCTTACAATCATCTTTGCCCTGGTGGTGTAAGGTAGAATACATCCCAACGGGTCATATTGTCTGGCGAGTGTTCTGTATACACTCCGTCTGGTGGTCGGTATTGCCGTCGACCTTCCCTGCTCCTTGGTCAGGGGTTTGTGTCTATAATGGAGCGAGTCTGTTTTGAAGCGCCAGACTAGTCCTAGTGTCATTTCTTGGGCTTCTCCTGGGATGGTCGCCATCCAGGTGTCGCTGCTCGCGGCCTTGTCCTCGGGGGAGAGGCTGCGCAGTACTTGCGGGTCGCTGCTGGCCCACTGCCTGAGATCAAAGCCGCCTTTGATCAGGGAGGCGCGGAGCTGCGCACGACGTCGCCAGTCAATTTTCTTTATGTGTCCCGCTGTGATTCGCTTGTTAATCTCAGCGCGGTACACAGCTTCTTGAGCGGGGTCTTTGGCTAGGCGCCGCTCTGTGTTCAATAGATACCGCTCCGTCGCCTCTTTTGTAGCGCGAAAGGTGGGCATTCCCTCTCGCCTCAGGAGTGGAGTTGCGTATCTCATCACTCCGTTGACGTTGACTCTCTTTGTCCCGTGCTCGAGGAGGGCTATAGCGTAGATATCTTCCTTAGAACGAATGTCTTTCTTTTCGTTCTTAAAGGGCATTGTCTCTAGTGTCCATAGCCTCTCGACATGCTGCAGGAGTGTGGTGTCTCCTTCTGTCGCTCTGGAGTGGAGGCAGCTAGTGGCTGCTGTTCGGTTAAGAGACTTGGCGAGGGGGCCTTGTAATGTCCATCCTAGGCGGGTCTCGACTGCTGCAGGACAACCTCTGGGTCCTGTATGGACCCGGTCTATCGGGACTATGAGGTCTGCATGGTCGGAGCATATCAGCAGGGTCGGGGTGGCACCGTCTATGAGCGGGATAGGGAGTTGACGCAGGTGCACATATTTCTCCATCAGCTTGGCGATGGGGTAGGTGTACTGCGATAGTCCTATTTCTTGGCTGGTGAAAGCATTAGTAATCCTGTACCGTCTCTCGGGCTGCCCGCTTGCTGCGATAGTGAAGGAGACATTCTCGCCCTTTATCGTCTTTAGATCTCGTCTTATTGTCCGAATAGTCATCTGGTTCTCGCTCCCCCGTAGCCCCAGCTGGGCCGCAGCGGACGCGAGGAGAAGGGTCTTCTCTGACCCGTCATCAAGGACGGCGTAAGTGTCCATGATCTTATCTTGGTAACTCAGTGTTACACGGACCACCTTTAAGAGCACCTGGGCGCCGCTGCTGCTAGCGGGGTCAATGTACATAACACTTGCATTTGTGCTGCTGGATGGTGCAGGCTTTCTTTTGTTACTGTCGTGTAGGACATCCAGATGGGCTCCGTCACACCGACTACACCTCTTCTTTAGGCGGCACTCGGCTGCCATGTGACTGCGCGCACATCGGTAACAGCGCCTGTTGGACTTTATCCAGTGACTCACTTCTTCAGCGGTCATCTTCTTGAACTGGTCACATTGTGACAACCAGTGTTCCTTCTCGCAGTACGGGCACACCATCTTCCACTTCTCTTTCATCGAGGGGTTACTGTGGTTCTTGCTGCTCGGTACTGATTCTGATTGGTGCATGACAGTCACCGATCTTCGGCCATCGTTTACTCTCCTAGGTCCCTCTCTGGAGCTGGGTGTGCTCCGCACGAACGTATCCAGCCGTAGGCTGCTGACTTCTCTCGCCAGGAAGTCGGCTAGGTCTAGGAGGGATGGCTCGGGACCGTTAGGATCACGGTGGTCTCTTTGCTGCCTGAAGCGCTCCTGTCGGGCGGGCGGCAGCTTCTCTAAAATCCTCTCGACGTTCGAGTTTGCGTATAGTTCGTGCATACCCTTTTCTCGTTGCGCCCCCAGCATCCCTACCAGGGATTGTACTTTGATAGACAGGTCGTCTAGTGAGCGATTGTCTGTTGCTGGGGGTAGGCGGTCAATATGCCTTATCTCTTGTATTACGTAATCCCATATACGTCCATATCTTTGGTCTAGTGCTGCTAGAGCCGCGGTGTATGGGGTAGTAGAGGTGGCATAGGCCAGCGCTATGTTGTGCGCTCTGGGCACTTTCAGGTGCTTCAATAGGATCGCATACTTGTGGCGTTCATCAGCTACATCCACCATCATTGTCTCTAAGCACATCCGTAGCTCCGTGTACTGTGCTCGGTTCTCATGGGTGAAGTCTGGAAACGTCGGTGTGCCAATGTATGACGCCATGGATGGCTGGCACATCGGTGAGCGTTGGAAGAGAGGCCTCCTGGGCGAGTCTCCTCTTACGCCTCTCGGTGGGCTGGTACTGGCAGGGTACCATGGCCCGCTGGTCCAGGTGCTATTCCTCGGGACTGGTCGTGCGTCATGCTCACCCGTGAATCGAGTCGGGGGTCTGTAGCGCAGAGCCGCGGGGGTATAGCCTGGGCTGTACTGGACCTCCTGGTCCTGTGGAGTAATGTGCTGCTGTCGGGCTTGACTCTCCTCTTCTCCCTCTTCTTCCTCTGCCAGGTCTTCTAGATCCTGTAGTCGTCTATTTAGCCTCTCCGCGGTGTCCGCCGTTCCTTCTTTGTAGCTGGGTCTCACTTGGACCGGTCGGGGAAGGAGTTCGGAGGGGGGTGTAGACTCTCTCTGGTGGTCGAGTTCAAGGTCGCCTGCTCGGTCAGGGGAGGGTGCCCTTGACACGTGTCTTGACGAGGCCCTGGAACCCCTTGTGGAGGGGGGGGGTGTTGCCCTGGTGATCAGCTGCTCCATTAGCTGCGCTTGTAGTCTGTCGCGCTCGGCTTGTAGTCTGTCGCGCTCGCCTTGTAGTCTGTCGCGCTCGGCGTCGCGCTTGGTGAGATCTGCTTCTCTTTGGGCACCGGCAGCGGCACGCTGGGTGTCGGCCCGGTCTCTTGCCATATTCTCTTCCGTCTGAAGGCGTCTCAGCTCCAGACGTATGTGCTCTTCTTCGCTCCGTTGCTGTGTTTGGAGTCGATCGCGTTCACCCTGAAGTCGATCGCGTTCACCCTGGAGTCGATCGCGTTCGGTAGAGGCTGTCAGGGTGGCGAGGAACGCCTGTGACAGCATCCTCTCCGCCTCGCTGGGGGAAGATGCTTGTTGAGGTGAGCCGCTCCTGGCAGTACCGGTCGGGGATGCGTTCCCCTGCGGGGAGTCCTGGAGTTCTATCTCCTCGGCGCTCTCCTCATCTTGTTCCGTGCAGAGTTCCATCTCTGAAGGGTTGTCTTCCTCCCGGAGCTCTTGGGGGACTACTTCTTCGGTCTTGGCGGGGGTTAAAGTCGTGTCAGTTCCCTCCTGGTCCCCACCGTGAGCTTGGTCAGTTACATTAGAACCCACTAGGGCCTCTGTGGTCGGGGTATCCTGGTTGATAGGGTAAGACATAATTTTACTTTCTACTTTTACCGCGTTTACCGTTTGTAGAAGGCTAGGTAGTATACTGGCAGCGTAATCCTCTAAGTACTGAGGTGGCTGTCGTCTACGCTGCGGGCGTTCTACTTTAGGAGGACCGTTTCGTGGAGTGTTCATCATAGGCCATTTCAATATTAATACCACTATATTAATATTACACTGATTACCATCCGGCTCGAAGGACCAATTGTAACTGAGGGGTACAATTCCCTGACTGTATTGATAAGTATGGTATCATTAAACCACTACCGCTTTATGTACTTTAACTACTGGCCATACAGTACACAATATCTAAATATGATGAACACTTTCCCACCATGAAACCAGGTCCACACAAAGGTAATAATCAAATATTTAATATATAGCAAAAGGTACATATAATATTCACCATTACATTTATGATTTGAATGCTCTTGTAAGGCAAATGAGTACTCGTAGGCAAATCAACACTGAATGTCCAATCTCTGGTTACGCAGGAAGCAAGTATACAACCTGGCTCTTAGGGAATTATATCTATGGTCACTTAATGATTATAGCTGGATATACTGTAGGGGTCCTCCCGGTTGTAGGCCGGTAGGGGGGGTAGGAGAGCTGTCGGCAGTATCCCGTCTGGTCAACGATTTCTAGGGAGACTTCACGTACAGAAGACAGTGCAGTAGAATCTTGATCCACAGATGAATACACCTTGGCTCTCTTGTAGGCTGTAGCTGTAGCTGTAGCTCCACAGTGAAGAAGAAGCGAGGCGACCTCAGTCTGGTCTGAGCGCCGTCTCACCTTGACTCCTCTCGGGGTAGATCCAACACTCACCGGTGTTGGCGATTATCCGCTCCACAAATCAAAGTACCAAAGCAAATATATATTCCATGCCGCATAGGGCTCAGCAGTCGTCGGGTAGGTAATCCAATGTACAGGTCCACTCGGTCCTCGCCTAGAACTCCTCGGATGAAAGCACCACGTGTGGTCTGCCCAACCTGGTGAAGACTCTAGATAACACGAGGAAGCGATGGGGGTGCTGCTCACTTTAGAACTCTAACCGCACGATGCACCATACATAATAGACTATTATTACTTAATAGAAATACGGTGCCAAACTCTGGCAATTCAGCTATTAATTCGCACCAGGTCTCACTGCCATTCTAAGGCCAAACAGGCCATACTACACCGCACGCGGTATCGTGGGGTGAGGCTTCACGTTCTGTTACTTAGTTGGGTAGAAGGGTAAAGGACTAAGAGGAATTCTACATTTCTTGCGCCATATTTATATGCACGGTGGACAAATAGTGCCACTCTGCTTTCGGTAGCCGTATTCCTGCGCGGGGCCGGGGCTAGTAAGGGCATGTCTCGTCGGTACCTTTGAACTTGAACGCCAGGGGCTGGTCCCTGGCGCCTGGTCCTTTTGTCCAATAAGAGAATGAACTATTATGGGCTGTAGTAGAATAAAGGGATATTCTGTGTATATGTACAAGGAATATACAAGGGATATCAAACGATATACAAATACTATTCAATATATATCCATAAATAAATATATATATTCGGTTTAATCTGATCCTTCACAACAGTCAACATTCTTGTTAGGGGTGATCCAGACGAAGATCGACTCGAACCCTGAAGCAATCTCGTCCACCAGCTTAAACCCGTTCGGTACCCCCCTTGGGACTCCTATTGCATCCACGTAAGTAGGATTATCTGCATACAAATCAAAGCTTGCCGCTCTCCTTCTGCGGAAGAAATGCAGGGGATGCCTGACACGTATAGTAGCAGCAGCTCGTTCTATGTCAGCTACGGAAATAGAGGTTATTGTTACCGGGGCAACCAGTGAGATCAAAGTACATGACCCTGTCCATGCCTTATCGAGCGTGTTCCTCAACTTTGTCCTTCCACAATACCAATAGATGTCAGCACGTGATTTTGTTAGTCTAGTCACATTTTCCCAACGGGTAACATCTATGGTGATATTGCACCACGTCTTGTCTATAGCACCCATCCTCTTCTCATCATTTGGTCGGATGTGATCGCGCCTATAGCACACATGATCACAAGAGTGGGTAAGCCCCGTCCAGGTATCTACACCTTTTACTGGGGTTATCAGTCATCATGAGTTCAGTCATGCACCAGGTCTCATTAATTGAAAACATAGAGGGTACCGTTAGTAACGCCGGTCTCGCTCCTGCACATATTACACATTCCCTTCTGGTTGCAGCCGCCGCATTTTCAGTGAAGTCAATCCAATAATTCTTCTGGAAGAATCCAGTTTCCCTGGCAAATGCCCTCTCAATTGTGTCAGAGTCCCCTTTTACAGGTCCAACAACCAGGGAGTTGTCAAGGTTTCGAATTACAGGCCTGGGTGGTACGGACAAGGGAGGTACTTCAAGGAGGTCCTCAGTGATTATTAGGTGGAACAGATCGCTCGGAAAATCATTGGAGATAGAGGTAAGCCAAAATGACCCCCAGTCGTTTTCACCGGGGTCTACAAGGGTTAAATCCAGAGGATTGCAGTTAGCTTTGGTACAGTTCCCGGGTCTAGGTAGTTTGGTGAATACCAGTCTCTGTATCAAGTCTCTACCTCTGGACCTTCTCATGGTGGCGTCTATGGGTCGCGGTCCCTTCCTGGGATGTCGGGTGGCCCAGGCCGCCCTCTTGTAACTATCCCAGCAAGGATTAGTGTGGACCGGCTGGCCGTAGTAACTCAAGCATAATACGAACATCTCGTTCGTCATCAGCTGTTGGTATGTAACAGGGTTATCGTTACACGTCAGGATCTCACATGCGTCAAATCTGTAGCTTGCCGTAGCTCCGACATTGAATCTAAACCTAGCGGGGGGGCGTGTCATCCTCCTAATGTCTTCCGACTCCCCTCTCTCATGGGATAACTTAGATACAGCAATAAGCCTAGATGGATAAGGGCCCCCGGGCGTGTATGGCTCAGAAACGTCTCGTCTCTCCCGGCTGTGCTCAACCCTTGGCACACAAGAGCTAACATTACCAGAGATATGTTCACGGATGGGTACACATTTAGGATCAGATTTTGGGTTTGGGATGTCGAGCGGGAATGCTACAGCATACCGTAAATCCAATGGTGGGTCTGTATCAGAGGGGATCGCAGTTGTATTTCCTGCTTGTGTGTTCCTATAATATCTATCTACCCCCCATACGAAGGGAGCAATAACCAAGGCGGTCATTGCGACAATAATGAATATCATCTCGGTAGCTGAGCATCCCAACCCGGCAAGTGCCCTCTTACTCTTGGTAGCTGGACATCCCAACCTGGCGAGTGCCCCCTCACCCTTCAATTTGGTGTATTTGGACCCGGGCATTTTTGTCTCTAATCACTGGATACTTCGGCCAGGTCCCTCCGTACTGTTTTAAGATCCCGCTCGGTGGGGTCTCTTGACTTACAAATATGTGTCTTATGCAGCCAATTACTGAGACGTTCCTCCCTAAGCCAGACCTTAACACAATGGGTAGTTACTTCTGCTACCTTGAACGGACCTAGCCAGCGTGGGTCAGACCAATTGAATTTGTTCACTTTTCTCATCACCCAGTCCCCAACTTCCACTGGGCTGGTTTCCACTTCTCTGTCGTCCTTGGTCAGTATCTCGATCACCTGTTGAGATATTGCCATTACAGCGTTGGTCATGCCTTTTACGTAATCACTCAATTCGGAGTGTGCCAGCACCAATGGTGGAGTAGTACTGGGCGCGGTCTGAAACGGGCACGGCATCTTCCTACCAGTAAGCACCTCATGAGGACTCACATTGAGAGTCGCAGAGGTGCTGGATCTCATGGTGAAGAGGACTATGGGAAGGGCTTCCGCCCAAGCCAAACTGGTTGCTTTGCAGACTTTTGCCAACCCTTCCTTGATAGTGCGGTTTGCCCTTTCTACCAGCCCCTGCGATGCGGGGTGGTACACAGCCCCGAATCGGTGTATTATACCGAAATGCTTCTCTACCTCCTGGAGGGCTTCATTAGAGAAGTGGGAACCATTATCGGACCGGATTGCTTCAACTAGCCCGAATCTGGGGATTAGTTCTCTGATTAGCCATTTAATCACTTCGGTTGCCTTCTCAGTCTTGGTGGGAATGGCCTCTACCCACCGGGAGAATGTGTCTACACACACTAACAGATACCTCTTCCCCTCCACCCGATGTTGCACTCCCATATCCGTAAAGTCTATGCAAATTTCTTTCCATGGTGCCGCCGGGGTGGGAAAACTACCGAGACCTGCTTTCAGTGCTGCCTTTGGGTTAAACTCACAGCATATCTCACATGATAACACAAAGTATTTACAAATATCCCTTAGGTGGGGGTGCCACCAGTGCTGGGAGATTAGGGTGTTAACCTTTGACCCTGCGCAGTGCCCTCTACTATGTGCTTCCTGACAGAGTAAGTTGAGTAGTCCAGCCGGAGCTACCACCTTCCCCTCATGGTTCCTATATATACCCTCCTGATCCCTGCTCGCTCCCTTCTCTAGCCATGCCTGCTTCTCCATGGGAGCCGCACCCTGCTGAAGTTCTCTGATTCGCTCACTCGTTAGTTCTCTCCCTTCTGGAGTGTCCTGTTTTCCCTTAGGTGGTTTCTGGACCAATTGCTTCTGCACAGTAGGGTCTCGGTATCCAGCAACTCGTTTAGCCTCCATATCAGCAGCGTTGTTCCCCTTTGTGATATATCCCTCCCCCTTTTGGTGTCCTTTGCATTTCAGTACAGCCACCTCAGCAGGTGCGGTCAATGCTTCATAGAGTTTAGTAAGCTGTGTCAGATGCTTAACAGGTTCCCCTGACGAGGTGACATACCCCTTCCTCCCCCAATGCGGCATGTCAACATGAATCGCATGTGTGGCATACGCAGAGTCGGTATGCAAGTTTACCCGTTTACCCTCAGCTGCTAAACATGCTTCTGTTATCCCCACTAGCTCAGCCAACTGGGCTGACGCGGTCTGGGGTATTATGCCCGATGTCACTGTGGAGTATCCCCCATCCATTCCCAGTTCTACCACGGCATAGGATGAGATAAGTGCACCAGTGGGGCCATGATGACTGTGTCCGTCGCTAAACAGTGTCATGTCTGGTGAGTCGAGTGGGAGGTCAGACAGTGACTCATGCAGCTTCATCTCTCGTCGCGTCCGTTCAATACAGCAGTGGGTGTCTGCTCTACATTCATGATCCTGTTCAGTTTCCATTTGCTCAGCCATGTTAACCCTATCCGTGCTGAAGTGTACATGAGTCATCCCTAAAATGCGCTTTAGGTTTTCCGTCCTATGGCTTGATAGTGTAAACGCACTAGCGTCTAAATATGCCTTGACACCATGCCCCGTATGTACAATGGTCTGATTGTCCATTGTGATGTGTGATGTCTTTTGTAAAGCCTTACCTATGGCTGCAATGTTACGAGTGCATGATGGATGCCCCATCTCTATTTTATCTAGTCTAGTACTGTAATACATCAGCACCTGTCGCCCCTTCTCTGTTTTCTGGTACAGGACTGAGTTACAGATCCCGCCCGTTTCGGAGACATCTAGATGAAAAGGTTCGGAGTAGTCAGGTGTGTGGAGAGAGCATGCTTCGGACATGGCTGTTTTAATCTCTATGAAGGCCCTCTCGGCCTCTCCGGTCCAGATCAATGGGGCTTTATAGTCTTGATATCCTGCCTCCGTCATCATCTGTCTCATAGGAGTCACATAATCAGCAAAGTTTGCTATGAAGTTCTTACTATACGTCACTAGTCCTAGAAACTTCATCATTTCCCGTACCGTGGTTGGTTTTGAGTAGTGCAGGATGTCATGTCTAGTGCTATTAGTCATATCAGCGCCGTCTTGGCTGATTACCTTCTGGAGGAATACAACCTGTGGGCGTCCTACTTGGAGTTTTTCTCGAGACACCTTGTATCCATAGTGGGCTAAGGAGGCTAACACAGCCTGTGTCGCCGTCATGATATCAGCAGAGGTTTCAGCCGAGATCAAAATGTCGTCCACGTATTGGTAAATGGTAACGCCCTCCGGCAACTTAATGTCTTGAAGGTGTGACTTCAATACATGATTGAAAATAGAAGGAGAGTCTATATATCCTTGGGGCAACCGGGAGTATGTGTATTGTTGCCCCTTGTAGGTAAATGCAAATAGTTCTTGACTCTCATCATCTATGGGGATACTGAAGAAGGCATTAGCAAGGTCAATACAGGTGAACCATATCTGTTCAGGTCTTTTTGCATTCAATATGGTGTATGGGTTTGGTGTATGATACTTAGTGGTCTCGACCACCTTATTGATTGGCCTGAGGTCCTGGATCATTCTATAATCCTTTTTACCTGGTTTGGGAACTGGATTTATAGCGGTGTTCCAGCGAGACCGGGTGGGGTGTATTACACCTCCAGATACTAGTCCCTTAATAGTATCTTTTATCCCGTCCTGCTGGGCTTCACTGAGCTTGTACTGAGCCCGAAATATGGGTGTGGTTCCTGGCTTAGTTTTAATCGAGATTGGATCTATCTTTAGCCGTCCAACATCCATTGGTCCCTGGGACCACAGTGATTGAGGTAGCGAATCTATCAGTGCATCAGTGTCGGGGTGGTCTGTGTTTTCGCGTCCATGTGTTCTTGGTAAACGTTGTTTCTGGCATTCTACCGTGACCTCTGATTCGTGGGTTATTCGGTATGATTTAGTTCCTGGAGAGTACCAGAGTAAGTCATGCTGCGTCTTTTCCCTATCAGTAGCCTGCATGCATGCCTTAATCATGGGGCCTAGGTTTTTCGCTTCACCCCCTCTAGTAACCCCTAGGGTAAGGTGCGGACTAGAGGAGGTTCCTAGGTTATAATACTCAGCCTGTTGTGGGGTCAGTATCACCCCAGCCGCGGTGCCTGCTTCACCTACATAGATATGTTCTATCCGGAGTCTAGGTTTTGCGTCATCTTGACCCTTTCCCCATCCCTCCCACAGGGCATCATAATTCTCATCCTCCGCTAATGAGTAGAAGAACGTACAGTGCGGAGGGTCATTTGGGGCTTTTTGTAGGTACTGGGAAGAGATCCAGGGTTGCCATGTTCGGTTTGCGTCGTGGAGCTTGCTGCTGTTAAAATCCACGCACACTCCCCACCATACCTCAGCCATTGTGTCAGGGTGGGGCTGGCAAAACCGTGTCTGCTGGACCATTTGGTGCTTTATCACCTGCCATGGCGTGGCACATGTTAATGAACTCCCATCGGGGAATAATATGTCCATGCTAAGGGGGTGACACATTATCTCAATATTAAGAGAGCCCAGTATGTCTCTGCCTATCAAATTAAGTGGGCAGCTCTTAGCTAATAGAAATGAATGTTTAAATCTCTGTGTTCCCCAAACACAGTCGGTTGTCTCAGACAACGGCCACATTTCGGTGTTTCCCGAGAACCCAGTTACAGGGACGGCATCCTTTGAGTGTGTTAAGTGTAGAATACCGTGCTCCTGTGTCCACCATAAATAAATGATCACGGCCGTTTATGGTTAACTTGACCATGGGTTCCATGAATAATTTATCTATGCTGGACAAATCGCCTGTGTATGGGTCTGGGCCTCCCTATTGGTTCTGGAACATTTGGTGTGGCCCACCACGGGGCATTTGATTCGGGCCGGGCGCCTGGTGGGGCGGGGGCATTATGGCCCTGGCACCCCTCCCCCTTTTCCCTGAGTTGTAGGGACATTCGCGGGACCAATGACCAGGCATTCCACATGAAAAACAGGTTCCTGTCCCGGGCACTGGGGCGTCTCGCATCGGGGGGTAACCCCATGGTCCGCCGCCCCGCCCCCTTCCATACCCCCTCCCATACCCCCCCCCCCCCCTGAGTTTGGAACCTCTCGTTTCCACCCCTATCCCATTCGTCGTCCATGTTGGACATCTGGTACTCCGCTGGTGGGGGACACTGGAGGTATTGTGGGGTGTGAGGGGATTGACAGTATGGTTCCTCAAGAATTACTTGTGGCATCTGTTTATATGACTTGGCGCTATTCATTTTGTCTTTCATTTCCTTTGCCTGTCCCTTCAGAATATGCGACTGGAGATTAGCCAGTTCCTTTTCAGATTCTGCTCTCTCCTCCAATTCCACATCTATATAATGGACCAGATGGGAGGACCAGAGTTCATGAGAGAACTCATTTATGCCAATAATACCTCTGAGCTTTGCTTGAACGTTCTTGTTCATGGACCCCTCAACTGCACCGCGAAACAGTTTATCCATGGTTGGGGTAGTGTAATCCCCGGTGCTATCTAACCACGTGTCTCTGACCCTGAGTATGTATTCCGTCCCGGTTTCATCAGGTTTCACTGGTAGGTTGTTCAATTCACGCACATTCTGTTTTGTGGGGTATTTCTTCCTAAGTGCCGGCCATAATAGGTCAATCAGGTCACTTAGGGGGGTGTCATCTGGATCCCCCCTTGTATGTGCCTCAATTTCTACCCCCTCTAAGGCAGACCGAGAGGCACATGCAGCGAACACTTTACGAAAATCCCCCATGGCCGGTTCATGCCCCACACATGTGTCTAAATATGCCTTGATAAACATGGTTGCACCCTTATTGATGTCCGGCATACTCTCCTTCATGAGTGTTACGTCTCAGAGTGCCATTGGCGAGAATGTCGTGGTGACCCTACCAGTACCGGACGATTTGCTATGTGTGAGGGGCATCATATAGGCTCTATCGGGTCCCACCAGATTGTACACATTACTACCATACCTAGTCGGTGGGGCCCGAGTCCTATCTACCCGTTCCAGGTCCCTCCGTGTTGCTGGCGTGGAGGTCAATGGGGGTGACTGTTGGGGGTGACTCCCCACCCAGTCTTGTACCCCCTGGGTTTGTCCATTCTGAGGTGTGCCCGTAACCAGTACCGATTGTAGCTGAGTTATAAGGTTCTGCACCTCGGCTAATCCTATGCTACTTACGTCACTTGAGCTGGCGCCTAAGCTGGCTCCTGGTGCCGAGGTCTGGTTATCTACATACCCCACGGGCCCCCTGGTCGATTCTCTGATACTTGCGCCACTTGAGCTGGCGCCTGAACTGGTTCCTAGTGCCGAGTTTTGGGTGTCTATCCTATACCCCGATCCTATGACACTTGCGCCACTTGAGCTGGCACCTGAGTTGGTTCCTTGTGCCGAGGTCTGGGTGCCTACCACATACCCCACAGGCCCAGCTTGGTTTGTTCCTGCGTATGGACTGGGCGTGAGACTACTACTATGTTCCGCCACTTCTGCCAGGTATCGTAGGGTATCGTCCTCCCTAACACTATTGCCACCGGATGGTCCGGTATCCAATAGCCCTGCTCTGATCACAACTAAAGGTCCCATAAATGCTGGTTCAGGTGTTGTCAGGGGCATTTGGAATTTGTTTAATGTCACCTGTGCATCTGCATATGGTGGTGGTTGACTAGAGAATGGATTGGTCGTGCTAAACACAGGAGCTGTTGGAGTGAATGGGGGAGCCTCAGCCGCTATGAGGTTATCAATCACTCTCTCTGCTGCTCTTTCTTCCATCTGCATAGTCAGTTTAACCTCTCCCAAAAAACAGGAGCAGTCAGCTAGGAATGACTCGGCCTCGGCTAGCTCCTGCTTAGCTTTAGACTTTGCTTTGAAAACGTAGGTTTTCGTCCCTTGCAAAACAGCGTTCGCATTAGCTACTCTTGTGGCTGCTTGGCCTGCACATGTGCCAAGCTTCCCTTTTACCGGCACCTTCTCCGTCCATTGTCCAAACACTCCGACCTTTTGGACCCGTTCCACCCATTTTACAAATCTTGTACTGGCTTTGTTTCTTTCTTTGTCGGCCACTTTACCCAGCCAACGTGAATGTGTATCTACTAATACTTGTCCGACGCTACCCGGCTCACACGACCTCCACTTTTGTATAATTCGTTCCGTCATTTTATTACAACCTTTATGCTAAGTTTGCGGAGAGAGTGAGAAAATTAAAGAGGAAGGGGGGGGGGAGAGAGACAAGAGAGCGAGGGATAGATGGAGAGAGAGATGGAAAGGGAGAGTGGGGATAGAGAACGAGAGGGCAAAAGAGCGAGAAAGAGTTTAGTGAGAGTAAATGTGTGAGAGAGAGGAAGAGTAAGTGAGAAAAACAGAGAGAGTCAGAGAGAGAGACAGAGAAAAAGACAGAGAGAGAGGGAAAAAGCTAGTGTGAGAAAAAATGGGAGAGTCAGCGAGAGAGCGTGTGAGGAAAAGTGTCAGTACGAGAGAGTGAGAGAGAGAGACAGAGAGAGAGAGAGCTGGCTCGAGTTCAGTACTACCACCGAGGGAACAGCTCCTACCTCCGTGTTGTTGTAGTTTTTCGAGGAGGGAGTAGCAATGCAGGGTGCAGGAATGAAAGAGAGGAGGGGTGGCGAGAGACAAGAGAGCGAGGGATAATATAGATAGAGAGAAAGATGGAGAGAGAGTGAGATAGAGAGAGAGAGAAAAAAGAGAGAGAAAGAGTTTAGTGAGAGTAAGTGTGAGAGCGAGGAAGGGTAAGAGAGAAAAACAGAGTATGAGTTAGACAAGAGATCAAGGGATAGATAGAGAGAAAGATGGAGAGAGAGTGAGATAGAGAGAGAGAGAAAAAAGGAGAGAGAAAGAGTTTATTGAGAGTAACTGTGAGAGAGAGAGGAAGAGTAAGAGAGAAAGAAGGATGAGCTAATATGAGTAATGTGAGAGGATGAGGGAGTTTGATCAGAGAAGCCAACGAGCGCCTGTGCCCTGCTACCTAAGTATTGGATTTCACTTCTCAGGTCAAAGGTCAATCCTGGCTGTTTTAAACAAGGAGGGAGAGAGGGTTTTGATAGTGTGAGAGTGAGAGAGAGAGAGAAAAAAGAGAGAAATAGAGAAAGACAGAGAGTGAGAGACCGAGCTAGTGTTAGCAAATGTGAGAGAGAGAGAGAGAAAGAGAGAAAGACAGTGAGAGAGAACGAGCTAGTTATGAGCACGTGTGAGAGTAAGAGAGAAAAAGAGAGAGAGAGAGAAAAAATGTGAGAGAGAACGTTCAGGGGTGTTTGGGTGATAGAGCCCAAAATATAGAGAGACGATTCTGACTCGAAGTCAAACGCCTGCCAAAGGGGCCTGTCTTCCTTTCACCTAAATCTCGAGTATCACTTCTCAGGTCAAAGGTCAATCCTGCGCCCGTAACCAGCAACCACAAGCTCGTTTAGCTCTCACGCGCTAATCATCCGCAGATTATTACAATCTTTGAGATGTGAGCTCAGGTAGCTGGCCGCCACGCACATCGACACAGTAATCCGAATGAGTTCCACCTCGAGATTTTTTTATGACACAGAAAACAGGACAGCCTCAGAGACGTTCTAAACCTCAAGATCCAAACAATCCCGCTAGACTGTAGGCTTCCTTATGCGTGTCTATGGGTGCTCAAATAATGTGTGTGTATTTAGATGAGCTGGGGTACAGAAAGAGAGAGATAGAGAGAGAGAAGGAGGAAGCCAGAGAGTGTGGGGAAGAGAGAGTTTATAGAGAGAGGCAGAGGGGGGGGAGAAAGTAGGAGGAGGAGGAGACGGAAAAAAAAACAAGATAGTGTGGGGAAGAGAGTTATAGAGAGAGGCAGAGGGGGGAGAAAGTCACCCTAACCACACAGATTAACACAAACTCCAATCGCTTGACCCAGTGAACTAGTACAACGTAGTTATCCAACCTATTTAAGTAACGTGTCCCTCCACTTTGGGGGTCCGTTCAACTATGCTAAAGATGTTTTCTTCACTTGCTCCAGCTAAACCTGGGATTCAATACAAATGCCTATTCACTATCCCCTAATATCCCAACCCCGTCCGTGGATATTAATCTCAAAAGCCTGTATGTCGTTCAAATCTGACTGATTGACGATGGCGCTGCTCCGACCGGCTGCCTCTCTGTTCGCTCCGTCGAGACTGTGTTTACTTTTGTTAATATTTATAGTTTTTAGAGTTTTGTTCGTACCAACTGTTGGTGCATTTAATGTATATGACCGTCAGTCACTCATAGACATTGGATTACGGGAAACTTACCAACTGGATTACTCACTGGATCAGCTTTCCGAACCGCATCAATGGCCTGAAGAAATTCTCCGGAGATCAGGACCAGATCCTTTGTTCCTAGACCCCAGGAACAGAGGAACCAGACGGCGAGGGAAGAGGGCTGGGATCCGTAACAGGCTGAGATCCAGACGCCACCGTACACCACTGCCCAGTATATTGCTAGCCAATGTACAATCAATTGACAATAAACTGGATGACATCCGAGCAAGGATTCAATATCAAAGAGACGTTAGGGACTGCAACGTCCTCTGCTTCACCGAGACGTGGTTGACGCCGGACGTCCCAGACCACGCAATTCAACCGGCTGATCACTTCTTTATCCATCGCAAGGATCGGACATCAGCAGAGTCCGGTAAACAACGTGGAGGAGGTATTGCCTTCATGTTTAACAAAAATTGGAGCGATCCAACTAACGTGAAGGAATTATCCAACCACTGCTCCCCAGAACTGGAATATATAACCATCAAGTGTCGTCCTTTCTTCCTCCCGAGGGAGTTAACGGCGATCGTCCTGGTCGGAGTGTATATTCCACCGCAAGCCAGCAACAAGGTTGCGCTCTCCAGACTACACGACGAGGTAAATAGAATCCAAGTGGCGAATGTTAACGCCGCCATTTTAGTTCTGGGAGATTTCAATAGCGCCAATCTGAGAAAGGTATTGCCTGACTTCTATCAGCATGTGACTTGCAACACCAGAGGCGGTAACATCCTAGATCACTGTTACACGCAATTTAAAGGTGGCTACAAGGCTCATTCTGATAGTGGCTTTGGTAAGTCAGATCACGCGTCCATCTTTCTTTCACCAAAGTACAGACAGAGAATTAAAAGTACTCCCGTAGTCTCGCGAGAGGTGCAGAAATGGGATGTGACGTCAGAGGAGACGATCCGGTCAGTGTTTCACCACACAGACTGGAATGTGTTCCGCGACACAGATAACATTAATGTCTACACGGAGACAGTGCTGGACTATGTTTGTACTAGGGTGAAAGAAACAATCCCCACTACCAAAATGAAAGTTTACCCAAATCAAAAACCCTGGGTAGACAAATCCGTCCGTGAAGCTCTGAGAGAGCGCACCAAAGCATACAACGACGGCCTAGAGGCAGGCAACATGAATGACCACAAGGTGGCGCGATACAACGTAAGGAGGACAGTGTCAGAGGCCAAACGACGCTACAGGGATAAAATTGAACTCCAGTTTGAACAAGCTGACTCTAGAGCTATGTGGCAGGGGCTCAAAACGATGACAGACTACAAAGGCGCCTCCCTCAAACTGAACAGTGACATCTCCTTAGCAAATGACCTCAATACCTTCTATGCGAGGTTTGATGCTGGTAATAACAACACCAGCTCACAAGCCTCGGCAATGGGGGGGGGGGGGGTCGGCTGCTGATGGAGGCGCAGTGTTCAGGGTAACAGAGCATGAGGTGAGGCGGACCTTTAAAAAAGTGAATATCAGGAAGGCAGCAGGTCCAGACGGCATCCCCGGCCGCGTCCTAAAAGTCTGTGCCGACCAACTGGCCCCAGTATTCACTGACATATTTAACCTGTCCTTAGAACAGGCTGTCATCCCCACCTGCCTGAAGAAGTCCACTATTATCCCTGTACCCAAAAAATCCAAGCCTGCTTGCCTCAACGACTACCGCCCTGTAGCTCTCACCTCCATAGCCATGAAGTGCTTTGAGAAGCTAGTAAAGGGCTACATCTGCTCCTCCCTCCCCATCAACATGGACCCCCTGCAATTTGCATACCGCCCCAACAGGTCCACGGAGGACGCCATATCCCATGTGCTGCACACAGCAGCATCACACCTGGACAAGAGGCAGGGGAACTATGTGAGAATGCTATTCATCGACTACAGCTCGGCATTCAATACCATAGTCCCCTCCATACTCATAGCCAAGCTCAGGGACCTGGGCTTGGGCTATGACCTCTGCCAGTGGGTCTTGGACTTCCTGACTGGCAGACCCCAGGTGGTGAGAGCAGGCAACTGCACCTCCTCTTCCATCACCCTCAACATAGGGGCCCCCCAGGGCTGTGTTCTGAGTCCCCTCCTCTACTCCCTGTACACACACAACTGTGTGGCTCAGCGGAGTAGCAATACAATCGTCAAATTTGCTGACGACACAGTGGTGGTGGGCCTGATCTCTGCCAACGACGAGAGGGCCTACCTGGAAGAGGTCAAGGTCCTGGCGGGATGGTGCCAGGAAAACAGCCTCTCCCTGAACGTCAGCAAAACAAAGGAGATGATTGTGGACTTCAGGAGGTCGGGGGTCAAGGACTACAGCCCCCTCAGCATCGACGGGGCACCGGTTGAGAGAGTCAACAGCTTTAAGTACCTCGGAGCCTACATATCCGAGGACTTGACATGGACCACACACATTAACAGTGTTGTGAAGAAGGCACGACAATGCCTCTACTTCCTCAGGCGCCTAAGGAAGTTCCAAGTCAGCCAGAAGATCCTTAAGAACTTCTACTCATGTACAATAGAGAGCATCTTGACCGGCAACATCACCTCCTGGTTTGGGAATAGCACTGCACAAGACCAAAGCAGACTACAAAGAGTGACACGTTCAGCCGAATGCACAATTGGAGGGGGGCTCCCCACCCTCCAGAACATTTACTACAAGCGTTGCAAGGGCAAGGCTAAGAGAATCATTAAAGACTCCAGTCACCCGAACAACTGCCTCTTTGAACTGCTGCGGTCAGGCAAGCGATACAGGAGTCTCAAGGCGAGCACAGAAAGACTCAGAAGAAGCTTCTATCCCCAGGCCATCAGGCTGCTAAACGAACAATGAATGAACACTACACAACAACAACCACCAAACGCACATAGCACACACATCCACACGCACACACTCACTTTAAACAAACACACTGTAGCACCCACTCCACACACTTATAGCACACACCCACTTTAAACAAACACACTGTAGCACCCACTCCCCACACTTTATATTTATGGATGAAGGATTGCACTACAACTCGTACACCTTACTGTAAATTGTACCTAAAATTGTACCTCATCCCATTTCTGCTTTGCACTAGATAGTACTGTACATTAGTACACTGCATAGTATTGTGTATTGTATATTATATGGTAACTCAGAACATTGTACATATGTCTATACCGAACACTGTGACCTCATTTTCTTCTTCTAAATTCATGCTATATTATGTTATTATGTTATTTGATACTATCTTGTCTAGCACAGTCTCTGGAGCGTAACAGTAAGAAGCATTTTGTATGAAAGTATTCTGTACTTCTGTATGACAACTATTAAAGAACTTGAACTTGAAATGTATGGGGGAGAAAAGACAAACAAAACCAGCACAATCAATTTATAGCAATCAGTCGACTCACTTTCTTAATAGGTCACTTAGCTTTAACATTCATACAGAATAGATTTATAGGCCTTTAACCTCTCAGGACTTTAACCTCTGGTGGGGCCTTTAACCCTATTTGGACAGAATAGATTTATAGGCCTTTAACCTCTCAGGACTTTAACCTCTGGTGGGGCCTCTAACTCTATTTGGCAGACCTTAGGGCCTCACAGATGTCAGCAGATGCAGGTACTTTTTCTTATCAAAATGACAAAATAATTCTAAATTTGGAATTTTGCCAATTTGTAGAAAATTTATTTTTAAAGGCTGGAATTTTGCCTACCGTTTTGTCATTTGAAGAAAAAGCACCGGCATCCACTTCGACCTGGGCGGCTGTCCTTCAGCCGTCACACCTTGTCAGTCTCTCCAGGACGATTTGCAGAGAGGAGAGAAGAAAAGTACAGATTATAGATCCATCATTCCTGTGCTCTCACATATACCAATATTCAGAACAAATCATAAATTTAGAGTTTTCAATGTGCAGGAATTCAATTAAATAGGTTGTCTGCTCACCTTTTCAATTTTTTAGCGCTTGTTTTGTCACTGACGACGAGACACCTTGTTTGGGACTCCAGACGGCAACTGGTTCACCGCGATCAATCCAATCCCGGACGAGCCCCCATTTGAAAGGAAATACTGTCACTGGCCTCCTCAATAATGTAACCTAAGTTATTTTATTGAATGAAGCGGTGAGACACAAGTTGAGTCTGGAGTCAGATGCCTGCAAGGTTTTTATCTCAAAGTACACAGAGAACACAGGAAGGATAGCTCTCAATCCGGACCACCTGCTTGAGTACAACCGCAGAATGGTCTTTGACGACAGACAGCCACACACTTTTATACAGTAGTACATAGACCAACCTCTTTTCTGACTTGATGATTGATTATTGTCGCGTCATACCTTGAGGACAAAGGATTTTAAGCGGGACGTAGAGTAGAAGGAGGGGCTGTTTTCAATATTCCTCCGCTCTCCTTATCAGAATGGCCCTCAACGGCATATAATTTGTGTGTGTGCATGTGTGTTGGTGTGTGTGTGTGTGAGTGTGTGTGTGTCGGTGTGTGTGTGTGCTAGAGTGAGAGACATGAGTTTGCATGTATAACTGACACTCTCCCAAAAGGGGAGGGGGTGTGTGTATGTCTTTTCTGTGTGTATGCATGGATGTCTGTGTGGTGTATGCTTGTGTGTGTGTGTGTGTGTGCTGGTGTGTGTGTGGGATTTTGCATGTTTCTGATACATGATCTTGCATCTGTGTCCAGTACTGTCCACGGGGCCCTGTGTCTACATAGAGACAGAGACCAGTGTACAGTGTTTCTGATACATGAGATACTGACATCAGATCAATGAATTAAAACTATCAGTCCAGAAAGACTCTTACCCACACCACGAGCGCAGGCTGAGAGGACTGCAACCACTGGTCTCTCCATGTTGACGAAAGTCCTCGCTGCCGGGGCAACACGGTGTAGGGCCGACTAACATCCTCTGTCAAAGATGACGTCATAGTCAGAGTGTTATGGCCTGTTATCCTCACAGCTAATGTTCAACGGTGTAGCATAAACTAACAGCCAACTCAGGCCTGCTGGTAG
Source organism: Notolepis coatsorum (assembly GCF_963971535.1). NCBI lineage: Eukaryota > Metazoa > Chordata > Actinopteri > Aulopiformes > Paralepididae > Notolepis > Notolepis coatsorum. The sequence continues at coordinate 195,479,801 of NC_140165.1, forward strand.
CAACAAGCTAACGGTCCTGGCCTAGTGAACACAACAAGCTAGCGCCGCAGCTAACAGCTAACTGGCTAACAGTTAGCTCACCCAGCTAGTACGCAAGCTAAGCAGCTATCACCGAAACTGCACACGAGAACACAATAAGCCAACACCTCAGACAGCCGCCGTCTGACTCACCTCCTCATCCTAGGAGAGAAGAGAAAAAAGAAATCAACACAGTTTCCAAAACGGTGCAGATATACAGCGGTGTCGGCACAAATCCTTTATAGGCTGCAGCCGACTTGAGCGTGGTGTTTCCGATAAAGAAGCACCAAACACACTTTTCCTTGTGAGGGTTATTTTCAAACTTGAAAGATGGGGCCTTCACATGACAGAGAAGAATCCGCTCGTCCAAAGATCCCGGGTTTTAACCATAGACCTTGGTCATGGCCCACTAGATTGACTATTGTGGGCTTCAAACCAGGATCCTCCCACTGCCGCCTAAGAGGCAGAAAAAAGGATACTAGTCTGGGGCCGACCTTCGTAAATTGTGCAGCTAACCCCCCATAGCAACACAACTGGCACTCGCATAGCAAAACACATCACTCACCCAGAGGCAGCCAGTTTCTCACAACAGCCGACACCTACTGCACAGTCCAGCTGCAGACCCGCAGGTAATACCTGTCCAGCTGCAGCTTGGAGGACTGCAGGTGGGGATTAGACCAGCGATGCGAGCCCCTAATACGAAAAAAATGGTGGAGGTCAGAATGATCATCATCTTCCAGACACCCCAATGCCGAAGACATTATCGCCGTATTTTCTCGAAAATAGTGAGAGAGAAAACAAAGATATAATGTCAACGTATCTCCTTGCTCTTCTGTTCTCCTTTCTTCAGTCTAACAACCTAGCTCAAGTGTTTGGTATACAGGCACTTTCTTGTGGTGAAAGTGAAGAAGGAGATGAGGGCATGGCCACACCCCTGCTTATGTAGGTAGTGGATGGGGGTGTGGTCAGACAGATGTTGGTATGTAAAGGTACATTGTGAGTTTTTATTCAGTGCGCAAGTACTGAGGTGGAGTATTTGCACTATGACGCTGAGCAGAGCTATACGATAATATAACATAGATTAGGCGTTTTTAAGCTAACATTGAAGTGGATGGTGGCATTCAATGGGTAAATCAAGGTTAAGCAAGGGCTCTGAAAGTGTTTGAACTGTTGTGTTGACATATTTAATTCATGTCAAAAGAGGGGTTGATAGGTATATTCAGTTCATTTAATGTCTAATATTTTATATCCAGCTCCTCTGGTCACCATGAGTACAAATAGGTCCCTGGAATGTGCCAGGAGGCCAAGCTAGGCAGGCACTTAGGAATAGAAATACATTTACCTGATGACCTGTGTGACCTGTGTGACCTAACGCATGGCTGTATCCGGCCACTGAGGAGGAGCAAAGATGGACATATGATCAGATTCAGCAACAGCTCACATATACCCCCACATATGACCATATACCACCAAACCTGATCATCTATTTATTAACCAGTGGCTCACAAAATTTGGAACCCACATAGTATTTAAGCCATGATTGTGTCACCATTCTAGAGCCTTGCAGCCCCCATGGAGGGCTGTGGTCTCCAGGACTGTTCCTCGTTCTCTGTGTTCCTGTCAATAAAGACCATCGATTGACTTCACATTTGTCACCGAATATCTGTCCAGCTGGCTCATCATATCAATCCAAAGAACGTTTTATACTATCAGTCATCGGCAGGTGTGTGGACTTGATTGCACCTGTAGTGCAGCTGTGCATATGGTAAAGCTTAGCTTTCGTGACTGCGATCAAAATGCTTGATTGTGATTGGTCAATAGCGCTGTTGCCCCTAGCAGCGGTCATTATTGCGCGTTGCCCCTAGCAGCGGTGAATTATCGAGAAATAATTGACCCCTGCTAGGGGCAACAGAGCGCTATTGACCAATCACAATCAAGCATTTTGGCGAATGTTAAAACGGCATGTAATAAACATGAATAAGCAATCTGAGGAGGACGCAGCTGATATCCTGTATAGCCTCCCCATATGGCCGGTTGGTGTCAGGAGACAGCAAATTATATTAATTATAGCGTGATATTGCAAGTGACTCGCAGAAATAGTTATGATGTTTGGACTAATGGACGGAGTCGAGGTCCAGCCGGGGGAGAATTTGGTGTCTGTCTCTACTGTGCATGGGCATTGGGCAGAACGGCTCCGTATCCGGCTCGCGCAAATTACATGGCACCATTGTCGGCGAGTTTCGGCGAGTTTCCAAAACGAAAACACCCTTTGAGCGTTCCCGCTAGACATGCAAACGTAATCATTCGAAAATAAAACGTTGCTGTTTTTCCCCAGTGTAACCATGGCCTAAGACTAACTAAAATGAAAATAGCTGCCAAAAGTAACACTGCTGCCCTCCCAGGTGTCTCCAGTTGTAATCATCCCAGGTGTTTCTCGTTTGTCATTTGTTTCTGTGTATTTGAGTTCCTTGTTTTCCATTCTCTGTGTCGGTCCATTGTCGATGTTACTATGTCCGTGTTCATGTTCCATGCATCTCGTTTCTCGTTCAAGTGTTCCCCTTGTTAGTGTTTGCGTGTTGAGCTTATTTATTTTAGTTTTCCCTTTTCCCCTTTTGCAGCAGTTGCTGAGAGGTTTTGTTTTGTGGTTAGTTTTGTACCCTTGTGTTTGAGTTCTATGTTAATTAAAAACCCCTTGACTCGCTGCCCGCCTTGTCTTGTCTGCTCCTGGGTCCTGTTGCGCCCCCACACCAGAGTATAACTGAATGGACTGACCCAGAGAGGACCCAGGCATTGCGCTTTATTCTGGACTTTGTGGCTGGTTACCACCCAGCCTACACTTTGGAGGAGAGGAAAACTACTCTTCGGTTGGTCTACTCTGTAATGGAGTGGAATCCTCCCTGCTCCTGTCCCTGTGGAGCTTCCTGCTCCTGTCCCCGAGGAGGTCCCTGCCCAGGAGATACCGGCTTCTGTCCTTAAGGAGCTCTCTGCTTCCATCCCAGTGGAGCTCCCTGTTCCTGTCCCTGTCTCTGTAGAGCTTCCATGTCCCGTCTCTGTGGAGCTCCCAGATACCCGAGGAGATCCCTGCACAGGAGTTCCCTGCTCCTGTCCTCGAGGAGATCCCTGCTCCTGTTCCAGAGGAGATCCCTGCACAGGAGATTCCCACTCCTGTCCCCAAGGAGATTCCAGCAAAGGATATTCCCGTTTCCCCACAGATCGGGCCTCTGCAGTGGGTCTCAACTCCTGCAGGAGTTCTCTAGTCATGTCCTTAATCTGTTACTTTACCTCTTCCAGGATCTTGGGTCTCAACTCCTGCAGGAGTTCTCTAGTCATGTCCTTAATCTGTTACTTTACCTCTTCCAGGATCTCTTGTTTCAGTGCTCGTCTCCAGTCAACCTCCTGCAGCGGGGGTCTGGGGACGTTAGGCCTTCCCACGGTGGCGCATGTTGCCTCTGGCCACTTCCTGCCGTGGCGGTCTCCTTCCAGCAGCATGGCCTCCTGCTGGGTCTCATTGAAGGATGCTGCTGGCCTTCCCCAGATGTAGGCCTTCAGTGCCTGGAGGGTGGGACATGACTAGAGGCCCAACAGGAATTGCTCCCGCAACTGGGAATCGCTGGGGGCTCCATCTGGGGCTTCTGGGCTAGCCTGCTGTACAGTTCCCTAAGCCTAATGCATGCACAGAGAAGAAAATGGTATGTATCTGCTTGTCTCACTCCAGGGTAGATGGCAAATAAGCTAAATTCCCCAAGAGTTGGCGTGTTCCTTTAAACTGGAACTCAGGGTAAGCTTTTCTAATTCTGTTAGTTAATCTTAAAACTGAACTCAGTCTAGGTTTCACTTGAGTTGGAAGTAGGGGGTGTGTTTAACCCCTTAACCTCTTGAGCCCTAGCCATATTTTCAGAAAATTCGCCTAAAAATACATACCTAAGTAAATGGAAGATTGCTCCACTTCTACAAGGTTCATTTGCATGTTCTTGGTATCTAGGGACATGTATGGATCTCAGGGAATGTATTCCCAGTGACAGAAATATTGTCTGTTACTAGGATTGAGTAAATTGTAATTAACCAAAGGAGAATATCAATAATATTTTCTTCATCTTTAACGATGAATAACACCATGCTATAATTTACCACACCTGGAAAATTGCCACTTCAGCACCTTGTTGAGATCACATGTACAAAAAATCTAAGCAAATGAATAAAGGGCAGATAATTAACAGGAGGTTTTGTAGATACAGTACTGAATCCTGCCATCCGGACACATGCAATTTGAAATAAAAATCTCCCCTTTCCAATGGCAGAATTCAATCTGGATTTAATACCACCAGGCTTCCCTGACACGGCAGCAAAAACCATAATTTAAATTGCTCCGCCATTTTTCATCAGAATAAAATGCCATAATTTGCTAGGCATTCACAGAAAGGTAGATAAACTAACTGCATTCTATTTTATGGCAATAACGTTCAGGTTTGTCCCACCCGTGACATATTATCAGAAAAGAAAGAGAAAAGAAAAGTTCACGCTAGAAGCAGATGATTGACAGGGGCTGGCGTGAGCTGGCAAGTGTAGTTCTGTATCATACTGGCTCCGCTCAGCGTCATCTGCACTAACCTCACTTCGTGCATAGCACTGAATAAAAATCCACAATGTACCTTTACATACCAGCATCCGTCTGGCCACACCCCTATCCGCTTACCTTCATAAGCAGGTGTGTGGTCACCTACTCGCCTCCTTCTTCACTTTCACCACAAGGAAGTGCCTGTTGTATACCCCACTTGACGAGGTTGTTAGCTGAAGAAAGTTGAGAGGAAAACAGAAGACGGGAAGATACGTTGACATTATATCTTTATTTTCTCTCTCACTATTTTCGAGAAAATACGGCGATATTGTCTTCGTCACTGGAGTGTCTGGAAGATGATGATCATTCTGACCTCCACCGGCTTTTTCGTATTAGGGGCTCGCGCCGCTGATATACTCCCCAACTGCAGTCCTCCTTGCTGCGGCTGGATGGGTATTGACCCTCCGGTCATACAGCTGGACTGTGGGAGGCACCGGCTGTTGTGAGAAACTGGTTTGCTTCCGTGTTGGGTGAGTACTGTTTTGCTTGCGAGCGCTAGTTGTCTGTTAACGCTATGGGGGTTAGCTGACAATTTTACGAAAGCCGACCCCAGATTGGGGTCCTCTGCTCGGCTTCTTAAGCGGCGGACGGAGGATCTTGGTCTGACGCCCATGATGGTCAACCTAGTGGGCCGCGACCGAGACCTGGTTTGAACCCGGGATTCTCTGGATGAGCGGATGCTTCTCTGTCCCGTGCAGGCCCCATCTTTCACATGAATGTGGAAGTACACCCTAACGAGGAAATGTGGGCATGGATCTTCGTTATCGGAAGATCCATGCTCAAGTCGGCTGCAGCCCGGATGGGAATTGTGCCGGCTCCGCTGTATGTCTGGTAAATCACTGTTGAAAACTGTGTTTGACATTTCTTTTTCTCTTCCCTCTTAGGATGGGGAGGGACTCAGGCGGCGGCCTGTCTGAAGTGTGGCTTATTATGTCGTTGTGTACAGTTCAGGTGATAGCTGCTTAGCTGGCGTGCTAGTTTGTGGCCTACTATGTTAGCCGGTCAGCTGTTAACTGCGGCGCTAGCTCGTTGTGTTCACTAGGCTAGTAAACTTTAGCTTGTTGCTATCAGTCGGACGGCTGTTAGCTTAATGCTACACTGTGGAACGTTACTGTGACTATAATATACCTTAAACACTCTGACTACGACGTCATCTTTGACAGAGGATGTTAGTCGACCCTACACCCGGGTGCCAGTGGCAGCGAGGACTTCGTCAACATGGAGAACGGCGGCTGGGTGGCGTAGCGGACATACCCTCGTCACCAACGCAGGAGATGCTGGGTTCGACTCGGTGTCCCGTTAACCAGTGTTGCAGTCCTCTCGGCCTGCGCTCAGGGTGAGGGTAAGAGTCCTGACCGGACTTTAAACACTTCTTCTTTTCTTCCCTTCTAAATGTTTTGTAATAACGATGTTTCCAAAACATGTGTTGCTGCAATACATTGAGGATATGACGCGTGTTGTGTGTGAATTGTCTTGTCACTGGTATAGCTTCTCTCTCCATAGTAAAACGGCGTTGTTTTTTACATGTGTAAAAATGAACTGGTTGGTTGTGATGAAAACATGTGTGTTCATGTAATGTTGTAACGTGGGTGAACTCACAACTAAGAGGGTTAGTTAACCTGTGAAGCTATGCTTAGTGACATGTGATTGAGGAATGCATCTTTTTCTCAGCCTGTGATGACAATGAACAGCATGTTCACATATTAACAGGGGTGCCTGTTCACCTTGGTCGTATCAAGGGTAAGATACTGTAGGAGGGGTGACCCCCCCGGTTTCCCTGGGGCTTCCCCCCCCTCCTCTCAGACATGTTGTTTACAATATATTGTGTCACTGTGTTTGTGGGGATACGATGTAACCCTCAGCTTAAGTTGCTGGGGTTGTGCTTCCGCTTGAGAAAGAATTTTTTCCTAAAGAAAAGGTTGTTTGGTCACTTATCATGTGTGCTTAGCAAGGTCTGTGGCCATTACATAATCGAGGACTTGTGTCTTCTCTCGTTATGAAAAACGGCGTTCCTCTGTAGTAAGAGTGTACTTTTGCCATTTTTTGTTGTGATGAAGGGTTGTGTGTGTCGTTGTGATCTACAACTGGGTTAGGTTTGGCCCACAGAAGCACATGTGTAAGTCTGGACTGGGGCTCTTAAAGGGACCCTCTCTGTTCTGTGTTTTTTCCTTAGTAAAACTCAGATAGCAGGTTAGCACATGAGCTATGTGAAGCTGTTAGATGCTTCATGTAGCATGCTATGACTGTGTCAGGCTCTACTTTGTCATTACATCGTATCAGGGGTGAGGGGTCGTAAAGGGGTGAACTGGTAATCCTTTCCTCCCCTTTTCTGATTGGTCAGGGGTTAAAACCCCCTGTCCTTCAAGGTTCCTGTCACGTTGCTGTTCGGCACGTTACAGGGTGGGGGGGGGGGGAGTTTCCTGGTCCCACGCCCTGAAAAATTGGGCGTGTGCACCGCGGAAATTTCCCCGCCATAGAGTACGTCACTGAGCGCGTCTCTATTGGTAAGACTTCCGTGAGTTGTTCAGGTCCATGTTATGGATCTGTTTCAGGGAGTTGTCAGAGCTCCTCCTCACGAAGCTCCTCCTCAGGGAGAAGTGCCTTCTGTGAGTTCGGACTCTCCTTCCCAGTGAGGGAGCCTCCTCAGAGTTTCAGAGCCTCCTGTCAAGGTGAGTAGAACTTCAAAAAGGAGTTCTGCTCTATTGTGTGTGTATTCGATTCAATTCGATTATTGAGTGTGTATTGGTTCAGTGCCTCCTCCTCGGAGAGCCCTAACCCAAGTGTTACATAGCTCAATGTTGCAATATTTCTTTTCAATCTATACAGCTCGTGTGGGAAGTCTCTCTGGGGGTTCCCCGTCCTCTCCTTTTTGGAGTAGGTGGACGGGGTATTGTTTAGGGTTTCCCTGACTCCTCGCCTTATAGGTCTGTTGAGTCATGGGTTTCCCCCCGTCATAGGGGTGCGTCGCTCACCGTCCCCTCTTATGAAGTGTGGTTGACGGGGTGGTGTTTCCCTCAGCCGCGTCGCATGGGACCCATGTCTGTATTATTTTTTCTTTTTCTGGAAAATGTAAAATAAAAAAAGCAGCTTCTTGTCGTTCCCCAGGCGGCTTGGAGGAACGGTATCTGGTGTCTTGTTAGACTATCCATTGATGTGTTTTGGGTCTCGACGCGTACATAGTGCTGGCTCTGGGTGTTTCTGATAGGAATCACGCATGAGGCTGGTGCGCCTTGGTTGCTCGTTATTAAAACAGCGTTTTTATAGGGCAACTGGGATGGTGTTTTGTCTCTTCCGAGCGCCAGTTTACTAGGTTTGTCTCTACGAATTCTCGTTCATATCTGGGGGATGTTAACGGAATAGATCAGAACATAGGTAGAGGGGTCTCACGCCCTTGGGGTGGGCCACTGAGCGCGGTACGAATGGGACCGTCTGGGTGGCGCCCTCTTTTCATGTTTTAGATCGACGCGCATACCTACCCCCTCTCTTGGAGTGGGGATGTCGGCGTGGTTAGGGCACGGGACTGGTTCTGGTCACGCTGGTCCAAGTCAGTTAACCCGTTGTCCACCGGGGACGCAGATCTGCTGTTCTGGTACCCTGAGGGACTTGTGCTTTTTTCGGGGGGAAAAATGCCGGGTCGGCCCGGGTGTCACAGGGTTGGGCGTTATGGAGACCCTTTGTTGGGTACAGGTTGTACCCTGCGCTATCATGAAGGGGCTGGTTCTCCATTATTTTCGATCCTCTCTCACGCATGGCGAAGAGGGGGCTGTTGGGGTGGTCTTATGGACCTCCTCTGGTAGCCCTGTGTGCTTCCCGAGCCGCCGGGCCCGGTCCGAAGTTGTGTTTCGTCGACCCGTAGGCCTGGAATAACCCTTTTTTGAAAACAGAAACACTTGTACTGCGGTGTAGCCGGTGTATACCCGCAGGTGTGTTTTGGAGTTTTTTCTTGAGGGGTTATAGGAACAACCACCGCATGTGGTACCAAGAGGGTGGTTGATTCCCTGGTGTGTTGGAGCAGAGTCAACTCCCGGGTTACCCGGTTGAGTGTGCTCCTGCACGTTCATGACGTCTGCCAATCGTGTCAGCCTTCTCTGCCTCGACCCCTCTGGGTGGTTTTTTTTTGGTGGAGGCTTTGTCATGGTGCGCAACAATGCCAGCATACGCCCCTTCCGCCGGGGAGCTGTTTCAGTTGACCCCTTTGGCACCTGTCTCGTCCGCAGTGCTCCAGGCTCGGGTCTAAAGCCTGCTGCCTGGTTTAAGGGATCGACCCCTCTGGGGTCGTCTCCCCGGTGCGCTGCCTGCTTTCGCTATAGTTTAGCCTTTTGAGTGCTTCAAGTTACGGCCATGCTGACTGCCTGTGTTGCAGGGTCAGTGTGCCAGGCGGCGTACTAGTGGGGAGAAGGGCCCGCTCTTGGAGGGGCCCTGTCCGAATACGCTGGCGATGTGGGGGGCGGTGTCACTAAGTGACCGCCTGGTGAGGTCTTGATGCTTGGCATCATTGACCTCTCCGGGCCCCCTTTTTCCAGGGGATCCAGTCCCTTCAGTGGGTCTGGTTCTTCCTTCGCGCTCAGCTGCTACGGCCTTGCCACGGGGTTGAGTTTGCTCTTGACCCCGTGATTTTGGGGGCAGTAACGAGGGTTGTTCCTTCCGTTCGTTCCCTGGTGGCATGCGGGTTGTGCGTGTGCGTAGTCGTGGGGTCAAGCCACGGTTTGCTCACCCTGTGCGTTGAGTTGCTTGAGTTTCTCTTCGCACGGTCGGATCCATCTCCCTCCCGTCCTCCAATAGGGAGGGTATCCTCCATTAGGGAGGGTCGGGGGGCTCGGTCCTCTCCGGTCTGATGGTTGTGGGGGGCCTCAGCGGGGTACATTTGTCGAGCTTCTGGCTCCCGCTCAGCTCCTGTAGTGCAGATGACGCTGAGCGGAGCCAGTATGATACAGAACGTAAGGTTATGTATATAACCAAGTTCTGTGAATACTGGTGACGCTCAGCGTCAGGACGCCACTGCGGCCCTTGACCTCGCCTTGTGGTGAAAGTTTGGGAAGGAGGCGAGTAGGTGACCACACACCTGCTTATGAAGGTAAGCGGATAGGGGTGTGGCCAGATGGATGCTGGTATGTAAAGGTACATTGTGGATTTTTATTCAGTGCTGTGCACGAAGTGAGGTTAGTGCAGATGACGCTGAGCGTCACCAGTATTCACAGAACTTGGTTATATACATAACCTTACGTTTTCTGAAATTCAAAAGCCCATCAAAAGCCCTGGGTCTCTTCTCTCAAAAGACACTCAAGGTTGCGCCAAATCCTTGTGTCAATAAGCACCTTTTTCCGACTCGATGCGCTGAGATTTCTATAAACTCATATTTCACTAATAACACTTATATTAATTATTAACATGAATTCATACATTCTGTATAGATGTATGGCTTGATATCAATCTCGTACCGGTACCATACCACTCGGGCTTAAGAGGTTAACAAATGTTTTTGTAATGTGTGTACCCCAATAATTCAGCGTGATTATCCAAAATGGGCGTCCACTTCCATTCATTCAGACGCCCGAGTCAAAACAAAGACCTGGTTCGTCTTCTTCTGGCCCCTTCTCATTGCAGCGCTCGTCTGGGATCGCTTTCGGAGCAGATGATCCTTGGCTACAACGGTGGTCAATAATCTTTGCCATCAGCGGTGACTGGTCAGTTCAAGACCGTTTACAACCAGACGTGGTCACTCGTCGGAACGGCTTGTCAAATGACGCTCGCCGGATATTTCGTCTTGTAACTCGAGTCCCGAAGCACGCAATAGGTTGAGTGTTGTGACGTAGTAGCTTAGTACATAGTAGATAGTAGCATAGTACATAGTAGATAGTAGTATAGACATAGTAGATAGTAGTATAGACATAGTAGATAGTAGTATAGACATAGATGCATAGCCCATAGTAGATAGTAATATAGACATTTACATTTAGTCATTTAGCTGACGCTTTTATCCAAAGTGACTTACAAGTTCCGTACAACAAGTCAGCAGGAAGGGTACAACTCTTTCAGCTGAGTAACAATGATCAAACAGTGCTGAAACATGGGTGCTGCAGTATTGAGTGCATAGACATACAGTAAGACATATTACTTAGTATAGTAGGAGTGCATGGTAGTAAGAAGGTTAGTGCTTTTTTTTCAGTGTAGATGGAGAAGAGGGGGCGTCCAAGGACCGAGTCCTGGGGGTTCTTCTCCATGATACTTGGTAGGAGCGGTCGTTGAGGTACGATGTCAGCCATGCTAGCCCAGAGCCAGTCACTCCCATTCCTGTGAGGGATGCGAGGAGGATCTGATGGTTGACCGTGTCGAAGGCTGCCGACAGGTCCAGGAGAATCAGGACAGAGGAGAGCCTCTGTGACCGCTATGAGGGCTGTCTCTGTGGAGTGACCAGAGTGACCAGATAGTATTGTAGACATAGTAATAGTAGATAGTAGTTTAGCATAGTAGATAGTATTATATACGTAGTAGATAGTAGTATAGACATAGTAGCATAGTACATAGTATATAGTAGTATACATAGTAGATAGTAGTATAGACATAGTAGCATAGTGCATAGTAGATAGTATAGGCATAGTAGTACATAGTAGATAGTAGTATATGCATAGTAGATAGTATTATAATTAATAAAGGATCATCTTATCTTATAGGTATAGTAGCATAGTTCATAGTAGTATAGACATAGTAGAATAGTACATAGTAGTTCAAGTTCTTTAATAGTTGTCATACAGAAGTACAGAATACTTTCATACAAAATGCTTCTTACTGTTACGCTCCAGAGACTGTGCTAGACAAGATAGTATCAAATAACATAATAACATAATATAGCATGAATTTAGAAGAAGAATGAGGTCACAGTTGTTCGGTATAGACATATGTACAATGTTCTGAGTTACCATATAATATACAATACACAATACTATGCAGTGTACTAATGTACAGTACTATCTAGTGCAAAGCAGAAATGGGATGAGGTACAATTTTAGGTACAATTTACAGTAAGGTGTACGAGTTGTAGTGCAATCCTTCATCCATAAATATAAAGTGTGGGGAGTGGGTGCTACAGTGTGTTTGTTTAAAGTGGGTGTGTGCTATAAAGTGTGTGTAGTGGGTGCTACAGTGTGTTTGTTTAAAGTGAGTGTGTGCGTGTGGATGTGTGTGCTATGTGTGTTTGGTGGTTGTTGTTGTGTAGTGTTCATTCATTGTTCGTTTAGCAGCCTGATGGCCTGGGGATAGAAGCTACTTCTGAGTCTTTCTGTGCTCGCCTTGAGACTCCTGTGTCGCTTGCCTGACGGCAGCAGTTCAAAGAGGCAGTTGTTCGGGTGGCTCGAGTCCTTAATAATTCTCTTAGCCTTCCCCTTGCAACGCTTGTTGTAAATGTTCTGGAGAGTGGGGAGCCCCCCTCCAATTGTGCGTTCGGCTGAACGTGTCACTCTTTGTAGTCTGCTTTGGTCTTTTGCAGTGCTATTCCCAAACCAGGAGGTGATGTTGCCGGTCAAGATGCTCTCTATTGTACATGAGTAGAAGTTCTTAAGGATCTTCTGGCTGACTTGGAACTTCCTTAGGCGCCTGAGGAAGTAGAGGCGTTGTCGTGCCTTCTTCACCACACTGTTAATGTGTATGGTCCATTTCAAGTCCTCGGATATGTGGGCTCCGAGGTACTTGAAGCTGTTGACTCTCTCAACCGGTGCCCCGTCGATGCTGAGGGGGCTGTAGTCCTTGACCCCCGACCTCCTGAAGTCCACAATCATCTCCTTTGTTTTGCTGACGTTCAGGGAGAGGCTGTTTTCCTGGCACCATCCCGCCAGGACCTTGACCTCTTCCAGGTAGGCCCTCTCGTCGTTGGCAGAGATCAGGCCCACCACCACTGTGTCGTCAGCAAATTTGACGATTGTATTGCTACTCCGCTGAGCCACACAGTCGTGTGTGTACAGGGAGTAGAGGAGGGGACTCAGAACACAGCCCTGGGGGGCCCCTATGTTGAGGGTGATGGATGAGGAGGTGCAGTTGCCTGCTCTCACCACCTGGGGTCTGCCAGTCAGGAAGTCCAAGACCCACTGGCAGAGGTCATAGCCCAAGCCCAGGTCCCTGAGCTTGGCTATGAGTATGGAGGGGACTATGGTATTGAATGCCGAGCTGTAGTCGATGAATAGCATTCTCACATAGTTCCCCTGCCTCTTGTCCAGGTGTGATGCTGCTGTGTGCAGCACATGGGATATGGCGTCCTCCGTGGACCTGTTGGGGCGGTATGCAAATTGCAGGGGGTCCATGTTGATGGGGAGGGAGGAGCAGATGTAGCCCTTTACTAGCTTCTCAAAGCACTTCATGGCTATGGAGGTGAGAGCTACAGGGCGGTAGTCGTTGAGGCGTAGTATAGTATAGACATAGTAGCATAGTACATGGTATAATAGTAGTATAGGCATAGTACATAGTAGATAGTAGTATAGGCAGGGCCGCCTGGGAGAAATGCGAGGCCCTGTGCGAGATTTAAACGCGAGCCCCCCCCCCCCCCCCCCTAAAAGGTAAATAAAAAATAAAAAATATATATATATAATTTTTTTTTTTTTTTTTTTATACAGTCAACAAATTCTTAAATAATAGCGCTGCCCGAGGCTGGGCATGATACAGTCAACATATAGCAAGAGAGAGAGCGAGAGAGAGCTTCCGTTCTACAGTCAATATACAGTGTTATCGCTGCACAGACCCGGCAATGCCCCTGACCCTCCACCAGAGCAAGGCCAGAGAGAGAGAGAGAGAGAGACAAACATTGGAAAGAAACAACCCAAAACCAGAGCAAATTTAAATGCTATTTGGCCCTAAACAGAGAGTACACAGTGGCAGAATACCTGAGCACTGTGACTGAATATCCTTGACTAGGTACAGACTCAGCGAGCACAGCCTAGCCATCGAGAAAGGCCGCCATAGGCAGACCTGGCTCCCAAGCGAAGACAGACCCACTGCACACAAGATGAGGTGGAAACCGAGCTCCACTCCTTAACAACCTGCCCACTATACCAAGACATACTTCCCACAAATTGCAAACACCCAAAGAGACTTTGAAAACATCGACAATAACTCAAAACTCCCATACCTACTGAGAGAAATACAAGAATGTGAAATAAAGCCCATTTGAATTGAAGAGAGAGAGATAGATAGAGCATGTCTGTGTGTGTTAGAAAGAGAGAGATAGAGAGAGAGAGCATGTCTGTTTGTGTGTGTGTGTGTTAGAGAGAGAGCATGCATATGTGTGTTAGAAAGAGAGAGAAATATATAGAGAGAGAGCATGTCATTTTGTGTGTTAGAGAGAGATATAGAGCATGTTTGTGTGTGTTAGAACGAGAGAGAGAGAGAGAGAGCATGTGTGTTTGTGTGTTAGAGAGAGAGAGCATGTCTGTGTGTGTGTGTGTTAGAGAGAGAGCATGTATGAGAGAGATAAGCAAAGATGAGCCCCTAAAGGATATTAAACTTTTAATGGAAGAACAAAACAGAAGGAAAAGATAACTTCACAAAGGCAACATGAATATACATAGATCCAAAAGGACAAAGATCAACACTTAAATCCAAAGAGAAGAGGGTCTATACCAGAGAAAACAAAGTACCAAGGAGCCAATGGCCGACATCAGCTAAATAGGCTAACTGCAAATAGAGTAGCCAGGTACTGACACCAGGCCACACACAGCTTTGGCCAACGCTACCCAAGCTACACAAACGACCAAGACAATTCACACACAGCACATGTCGTATCTCCAAATGTTGTGAAGTAACATATGTTTTGCCTGGAAAAAAACATCGTTATTAACAAAACATTCGGGAGGGGAAGGAAGGAAGAGTGGGGTAATGTCCAATGGACATCTTACCTGCACCAAGGAACGCAGGGCGAAAGGCCGCAACACAGGTCTCCACGTTGACGAAAGGCCTCTCGCTGGCGGGACAAAAAGAAGCTATGGCCGGAGCCTTGTCATGGTGCAGGCCCGACTACATCTTCTGTCAAAGATGATGTCATAGTCAGAGTGCCAGGGCCTGCTATTCTCACGGCTAATGTCAATGGTCGTAGCACAAGCTAACAGCTAACTCTAGGCTAACTGATAGCATCAAGCTAACGTTCCCAGCCGAGCGAAAACGAGCAGCTAACGTCGTAGCTAAACAGCTAACTGGCTAACAGTTAGCTCAACCCGGCTATCGCTAACCACTAGCTAACGCAGAAGCAAGCTATGCGGCTACCACTGAAAAACTGTACAACGTGAGAAAAGCAATACAGGCCAACACTTCAGACAGCCGCTGTGTTTTCCTCTTCTCATCCGAAGGGAAAAAGAAGGCAATACACGTCCCACTACAGAGTGGTGTTTACCATAGCGGTGCCGGCAACAAGTCCCTCGCGGACTATAGCCGACTTGAGCATGGAGATATTCTCATAATGAAACACCAAGCTCACCTCCCTCGCACCAAGTGCTGACACCAGGCCACACACCGTTAGCTACTACAACAGCTAGCCGGCCCATTTGGCTCCCGAGAGAGAGAGAGAGAGAGATATATCCACGGCGGGAATAGAATAGAGTGCATTAAAAACTCACCAAACGTCCAAGAGGCAACCGCATGGAGTTGACGAAGTTCATCTGCCGAATGACCGTCCTCTTCATCTTGGCATAACAATGCTGCACGCGCTCTCTCTAGGTTAGCTAACGCTAGTTAGCCTTTAGCTAAGCTAGCTACTAGCCGACATCATCATGGCTATCCCGACTGAACCACACGTTAGCACTCAATATTATAACGTAGCTAAAGCTAACTAGCTGTCCCTGCCTTTAGTCGGGATGGCTAGCCTGACTGAACTGTCTAACATGCAACAACTTTCATCTTCAGTCCATCTGCCGAATGACCGTCCTCTTCGTTTTGGCTGGCATAACTAAGCATAACCTCCAAAGCTGCACGCGCAAAATAGTAAAACGCAGCTGACGCACGCCGGCGTACACATGATGTAACCCCTCCCTTCGTTGAAACCAATAGTATGTCTGCTGCAGAGCCCCAGAGCTCCAATAGTGAGTATGTCTGCTGCAGAGCCGCAGAGCCAGGAACATTCTACAAACGTGTCTAATGTGAAATATATAAGCATATAAGCAAAACTAGATTTTAGGTCTGTGATAGAAAAATGGCCTCGCGGGAACGGGGGCCAAAAAAATATATATATATAATAATAATAATAATAAAAAAATAATAAATACATTTTTTTTTTTTTTTTTTTGTGCGAGGCCCCCCTTCCCGCAAGGCCCTGTGCGACCGCACTGCTCGCACACCCCCTGAGGCGGCCCTGAGTATAGGCATAGTAGATAGTCTTGTGCTGCTGGGATGAAATGCTCGTTTGGTCGCAGCTTTCGTTACACAGTAGCAGGAGTTGGTTGGGCTTGACGTGCCGAGACAGCTTGTACACAACCCGAAACCTGTCTGGCCTCACGTGGTATGAGGCTGCAATCCATTACCTGGAAGACAATAGGCCAGGGGAGGGGACTAACAAACCAACTCCAAAACACCAGAAGCCAGAAATGGTGGAAGGTTGGGCTTGGGGCCAGCGACCCCATCCTGTAAAAAAACTCATTGCTACAAAAACGTCAACAAAGAAAAACCAAGAATCTCCGGCTCTGAGAGAGGATGGACCTCAGGTAGGAAGTATGACGCAGTGTAGTGAAAGCCGGAAACATCCGGAAGCTACCCTGCCGACCACCATTCTCTCAAGCAGGGCCATTACCACCATCGGAACATGGAATGTAAGGACCATGTATGAAGCCGGAAAGACTGCGCAGGTGGCTGCCGAGATGAGGAATTACAATCTTGCCATACTCGGAATCAGTTAATCAAGGTGGATCGGATCCGGCCAGAAGAGGCTCGCCACAGGCGAGATGACACTGTACTCAGGCCATGAAGAGGACAATGCACACCATACCCAGGGAGTGGCCTTGATGCTGTCCAAGGCTGCCCAGAGAGCACTTATTGGATGGGAAGCACATGGTCCTAGGATCATTGCAGCTTCCTTTAGAACTATGAAGGCAAAAATAAACATGAACATTATCCAGTGCTATGCCCCTACAAATGACAGCAATGAAGAGAGAAAAGAAGAATACTACAGCAGACTACAGGACATCATTCAGAAATACCCAGAAAGAGACATCAACATCATAATGGGAGACTTCAATGCCAAGGTAGGAAGTGACAACAGAGGCTACGAGGAGACAATGGGAAAGCAAGGTATAGGAGAGATGAACGACAACGGGGAGAGATTCGCAAACCTATGCGCCACTAACAACCTGGTCATCGGCGGAAGCATTTTCCCCCACAAAAGGATACACAAAGCTACTTGGATCTCACCGGACCTCAACACCGAAAACCAGATAGACCATGTGTGCATCACTAAGAAGTTCAGGAGGTCCCTTCAAGATGTTTGTGTTAGGAGAGGAGCTGATGTTGCCTCAGACCACCACCTCCTGGTTGCCCGGCTGAAGCTGAAATTAAAGAAAAACTGGACAGGAGAGAAGAATCGGAGACAAACATTCAACACAGCACTTCTGAGAGACCCAACCAAGTTAGAAGAATACAAACTCACACTTAGGAACAAGTTTCAAGCCCTGCAAGAGTTGATTGAAGAAGAGGAGGAAAACATCGACAAGAAGTGGAAGTCTGTGAAGGAAGCAGTAAGTACAACGTGCAAAGAAGTACTGGGCCCGAAGAAACACAACCACAAGGAGTGGATATCAGCAGAGTCATTGAGGAAGATAGAGGAGAGGAAAGGGAAGAAGGCACTAATCAACAACAGTCGAACAAGAGCCGAAAAGGTCAAAGCACAAAACCAGTACACAGAAGCCACAAAAAGGGTTAAGAAAAGCATCAAGGCAGACAAGAAGGACTATATAGAGAGTCTTGCGGCAGAGGCTGAAGAAGCAGCTAGACATGGAAATTTGAAAGACTTATATAACACCACCAAGAAGCTGTCAGGAAAGTTTAGTAAACCAGAAAGACCAGTTAAGGACAAAGATGGACAGCCAATCATCGGAGAGGAAAGACAAAAGGAAAGATGGGTAGAACATTTTGAGGAACTGCTAAACAGACCAGCACCACAGGACCCACCAGACATCCACCAAGCTGACAGGGATCTGCTGATAGACTGCAGCGTGCCAACAAAAGAAGAGATCCGCAAAGCCATCAAGAAGCTGAGGAACGGCAAGACTGCAGGACCCGACGGTATTCCGGCAGAAGCACTGAAGGCCGATATAGAGAC
This sequence comes from Notolepis coatsorum, assembly GCF_963971535.1. Taxonomy (NCBI): domain Eukaryota; kingdom Metazoa; phylum Chordata; class Actinopteri; order Aulopiformes; family Paralepididae; genus Notolepis; species Notolepis coatsorum. The sequence continues at coordinate 195,497,716 of NC_140165.1, forward strand.
GATGGAAGAGATGCTCCATCCTCTCTTCAAGAAGATATGGGAAGAAGAACACATCCCATCAGAATGGAAGGAGGGCTACCTCGTCAAAATACCGAAGAAAGGAGATCTGAGCCAATGTGCAAACTACAGAGGGATCACATTACTCTCCATCCCAGGAAAAGTATTCAACAGGATTTTACTGGACCGGATGAAGGACGCAGTCGACCCACAGCTACGAGACCACCAGGCGGGCTTCCGCAAAAACAGATCCTGCACAGACCAGATTGCAACACTGCGGATAATACTGGAGCAGTCATTAGAGTGGAATTCACCCCTATTCATTAATTTCATTGACTATGAAAAGGCTTTCGACAGCGTAAATAGAGAGACCCTCTGGAAGCTACTCAGACACTACGGAGTGCCAGAGAAGTACAGAAATATCATCAGGAACTCCTATGAGGGGATGACCTGCAAGGTAATTCATGGCGGTCAACCCACCGACGCCTTCCAGATAAAAACTGGAGTGAGACAGGGCTGTTTGTTGTCACCATTTCTGTTCCTGCTGGCAATAGACTGGGTCATGAAGCAATCCACGGCAGAGAAACGAAATGGCATACAATGGACATTATGGACGCAGTTAGAAGACCTCGACTTTGCAGATGACCTGGCCCTTCTCTCTCACACCCAGCAGCAGATGCAGGAAAAGACCAGTACCATCGCTGACAACTCTACTCGGCTTGGGCTTAACATCCACAGAGGGAAGAGCAAGGTCATGAGAATCAATTCTGACAACACATCACCCATCATTCTGGAAGGAGAAGCGTTGGAAGAGGTAGACAACTTCACCTACCTGGGCAGCATGGTTAACAAGCAAGGTGGAACAGATGCTGATGTGAGAGCCAGGATTGGCAAGGCCAGAGGAGCCTTTCTCCAACTAAAAAACATCTGGAGCTCAAGAGACATTTCCATCACAACCAAGATCAGGATATTTAACACCAACGTGAAGTCAGTCCTACTCTATGGCGCTGAGACCTGGAGGACCACTGTCACAACAACCAATAAATTACAAGTTTTCCTAAACACCTGTCTGCGCCGAATCCTCCAGATTCGCTGGCCTAACACCATCAGCAATAAAGACCTGTGGCAACGAACACAACAACAGCCAGCAGAGAAAGAGATTCTCCAACGGCGTTGGAGATGGATTGGCCATACACTCCGTAAACCATCCCTGAGCATCACAAGACAATCTCTCAGGTGGAACCCCCAAGGGAAAAGAAAGCGAGGCCGACCACGAAACACCTGGCGCAGAGACTTGGATGACGATGCCAAGAAGATGGGACACACCTGGGGCCAGCTTGAGAGGTTGGCTCAGGATCGGGATGCTTGGAGAACCCTTGTTGACGGCCTATGCCCCAAACGGGGTAAAAGGCGTAAGTAAGTAAGTAAGTAAGATAGACATAATAATAATAATAATAATAATAATAATAATAATAATAATAATAATAATAATAATAATAATAATAATAATAATAATAATAATAATAATAATAATAATAATAATAATAATAATAATAATAATAATAATAATAATAATAATAATAATAATAATAATAATAATAATAATAATAATAATAATAATAATAATGCAGGAATTAGGACGTTTTTATTTGGCATGCAAACGACACACACATGCGATGGGCGGCACACACACACACAGGAACACACACATGCAATTTCTTGTGTCGCCTAATGCGATTGAGTCTCTGCACTTGACCCATCCCGTCGTCCTTCCCCCCAAGGGCAGCCGGGAGCAGAATGGGCGTCAACGTGAGCCTCGCCCCGGGGACCAATCCAAGTGCTCCTGCCCGTCTTCGTCAAGGACGCGACAGCGTTAGCAATCTGTTGTTGTGCATGTTTTTCCATTGGGTTTATCTTATCGGGGGGAACCCTTGCGAGCACGGGGAGAACATGCAAACTCCACACAGAAAGGCCTGGGAGATACCCCACCTGGGTCACTGGCAATGCGGAAACCTGGTCCCCAAGCGGGAATCGAACCCTGGACTGTTACGAGGGTGCCAGGTAAGAGAGTGGAGTTCCAATAGTGGTGGCAATAAGGAGACGGGGAGTAGGTTTTGCTCTTCACAATACGTGTATCCTCTTTATTCAGGAATACACTATAGAGCAGCCAGGTAAACAAGAAATACTAAATAATAGAAAACAATCGAACAGAGTACAAGTAACAGCAGCACTTGTTCTTGGTACCGCCGCGTACTGGTTCTGAGAGAGAGTGAAGAGCCGACGAGGAACAGAGAAGACAAGAGTTATTTAAAGGTCAGCATACCAGACATTCCACACGTTCCACATAGTGACAGCCAATCCCAGGTGACAAACAATAATGCAATCAAAGAGGTAAAGTGACAGGTGACAGAATGGTAGCCGGGATCTCAGGTCAACAAGACCCGAGAACCCAGAACGTTACACTGGACCTTCTTGCTGTGAGGCGAGTTACCACTACACCACCGTGCCGCTATAGTAGCATAGTAGATATAGTATAGACATTAGACATAGTATCATAATACATAGCAGATAGTAGTATAGATATACGTAGTAGCATATGTGGTTATATTCAAACCATACAACCAATGGGGAGCGACGACGCCTCTCTCGCGGACAAACTCAACTCTTTCTACGCTCGGTTTGGTGTAGACAGTGGCACCGCTAGCTCTCCGGCTAGTGACGTCACTGGCGCGCCGGCTGTTGTGGAGGGGGGGGGGGGGGGGGGGGGGGGGGCAACCATGGGGGGGCGGGGACGCTCTCTCGTTGTCGGAACACAGTGTGAGAAGAGCATTTATGCAGGTGAACACCAGGAAAGCGGCAGGCCCAGATGGTATAACAGGACGCATACTTAAGTCCTGTGCCAACCAGCTAGCCCCGGTGTTCACAGCCATATTTAATCAATCCCTGGCGGAGTCAGTGGTCCCTGCCTGCTTCAAGATGTCTACCATCATCCCTGTACCGAAGAAACCCTCCCCAACATGTCTCAATGACTACAGACTGGTGGCACTCACCTCTGTGGTCATGAAATGTTTCGAGAGGCTGGTCAAGGACCACATTTGTGCCTCCCTCCCCAGTGATATGGACCCTATGCAATTTGTATACAGGACAAACAGGTCCACTGACGACGCGGTCTCCCAGGTACTGCACAGCACCCTCTCTCACCTTGACCGTCAGAAGGGGGGCTATGTGAGACTGTTGTTCATTGACTACAGCTCAGCGTTCAACACCATAGTCCCCACCAGACTGGTGGACAAGCTGATCGAGCTGGGTCTGAGCTCCACCCTGAGCGCCTGGGTACTGGACTTTCTGAGCGAAAGACCCCAGGCGGTCAGTGTGAGGGGTCAGACCTCTAACACCATCACCCTGAGCATCGGGTCCCCCCAGGGCTGTGTTCTGAGCCCCCTGCTGTACTCACTCTACACACACGATTGTGTGGCCAAGTTCAGCTCCAACTCCATAGTGAAGTTCGCAGACGACACAGTGGTGGTGGGGCTGATCTCGGACAACGACGAGAAGGCCTACCGGGAGGAGGTTGAGGTACTGGAACGCTGGTGCCAGGACAACAGCCTGATCCTGAACATTGGTAAAACCAAGGAGCTGATCGTGGATTATAGGAGAGGACAGCAGGAGACACACACACCACTGATGATAAACGGGGCTACAGTGGACAGGGTGAGCAGCTTCAAGTACCTGGGGGTCCACATCTCAGAGGATCTGACATGGTCAACACACATAGACACAGTCGTAAAAAAGGCGAAGCAGCGCCTCTACCACCTGAGACAGTTAAGGAAGTTCAGAGTATCGGGGAAGATTCTCCAGTCCTTTTACTCCGGAGCTGTAGAGAGCATCTTGACTGGAAACATCACTGCCTGGTATGGAAACAGCACGGCACAGGACAAGAAGGCCCTACAGAGAGTGGTGCGCTCAGCCGAGCGTACCACGGGTATTGCACTACCTCCCCTGCAGGTTCTATACAACAAGATGCAAATCCAGAGCCTGCAGAATAATGAAAGACCCCCACCACCCCAATAACAGCCTGTTCCAGCTGCTGAGGTCAGGCAGACGCCTGCGAACCCCAGCTACTAGGACAGAGAGGCTTAGGCTCAGCTTCTTCCCCCAGGCCATCAGAGCCTTGGTAGGTTTGAGATCAGGCGGGCCGCTGCATTCTGAATGAGTTGAAGAGGCTTGGTGGCAGTGGCCGGGAGGCCAGCGAGGAGTGCGTTGCACTGGGGTGGACGGTATGGTCTAAAATTTATATCACAGTATAATTTGAAGCATAGACGGTAATGGTATATATCACGGTATCAGTGTTTCCGTTAGAATAATTTTTTTTGCCTGATAGGCAGGCTATATAAAGAATGACATCCTCAAGGCATGTAGATTTATAATATTTTAACTTAAAACTAGGCTACTTTTGCGTATAAAGTCATTATATTCCAAATAAAATAAGTCCCGAGTCCGTGCTGCTCCCATTGCAAACAGCCGGGCTGGATGCTGGATTTTGCTAGAAGCATATGTAGCTGCAGAGCCGCAGAGCCAGCGGCGCTTTCAGGTCTGGTCACAGCTTTCAGCCGTTGGGTGGGGGGGCGCTGTTGAGCGGACCTGACCTGAAAGCGCCGCTGGCTCTGCGGCTCTGCAGCTGCATGCTATTCGCAAATCCACTGCTGCAGCCGTCCTCCCGGCTCCCGCTGCAGCCGTCGTTATCATAACACTACACGCATATCATAATGTTTACAGCAAACTGTAGTTGATCACCAGGTATGTTTTATTAACGTAGAATAATTCATATAAGAAAAACGATAGGGACATCTCTTACCTTTCTCCACTGGTTAAAAATGCCAGGAACTGAAATTGAAACATGCTGTGCGCCGCAGTGATATGTGTTTATTATGAAATGACAATTGCGTGTTGACATGCCCACTGCGCGAAGCCTCCTAAATAACTTTTTCCAGTTTCACATATCTATTATCTATGACTAATTCTATCTATTTTTAGGGGCAAATGCGATTGCTATTTTAGAGCTGCTCTACCTGTTACACGGTATAGTCAAAATCCATACCGTAGAGCAAATTAATACCGTTTATACCGTATACCGTTTATACCGTCCACCGATTGCAGTAGTCGAGGCGGGAGATGACTGTTGATTGGACGAGGAGTTGGGTGGCTTCTTTTGTCAGGAAGGGGCGGATCCTTCTAATGTTGCTCAGGAGGAATCTGCAGGTTCTGGTTGTCGCTGCGATGTGAGCATAGAAGTTCAACTGGTCGTCGAGGACAACACCAAGGTTCTTGGCGGTCGGGGATGCGGTCACAGCTGCATTCTCGACTGTGATGGAACGGTCGGTCAGGGGGGAGGATTTGGCCGGCAGGTGGAGCAGTTCTGTTTTGCTTAGGTTCAGTTTGAGGTGGTTGGTCGTCATCCAGGTGGAATGAATGAATGAATGAATGAATGAATGAATGAATGAATGAATGAATGAATGAATGAATGAATGAATGAATGAAAACTTTATTTAACAGATTGCAGAATGGGTACAATACAGTACGGCTCAATACACACAATTGTTAAGGGGATGCAGACCTGAGAAAGACATTTGTCTTGTTTACATCAGGGTCCCCCATTTTCAATTCATATAGACATTTATGACATACACAACATACATGACATTTATGGCATAGCGACATATAGGAGATGTCGGATAGACAGGCCGAGATCCGTTCAGAGACGTGGATATCTGAGGGAGAGAAGGAGAGGAAGAGTTGAGTATCATCGGCATAGCAATGATACGAGAAGCCATGAGACGCGATATGATTTAGTGTAGAGGGAGAAGAGAAGGGGTCCTAGGACTGAGCCCTGGGGGACACCTGTCCGCAGGGGGCGGGTGGCCGACAGGTTCCCTCTCCATGACACTTGGTAGGAGCGGTCATTGAGGTATGATGTCAGCCATGTCAGCGCAGAGCCAACCACTCCCATTCCTGCGAGGGCCGCGATGAGGATCTGATGGTTGACTGTGTCGAAGGCTGCAGATAGATCTAGGAGAATCAGGACAGAGGAGAGGCCCTTCGCTTTTGCTAAGTGAAGTGCCTCTGTGACCGCAATGAGGGCCATTTCTGTGGAGTGGCCAGTGCGGAAGCCAGACTGATTAGGGTCTAGGAGGTCATTCTGTAAGAGATAAGCAGTAAGTTGGTTGGATACCCTGATGCAGTATAAGTCTCTCAGTGAATGTGCTGTCCTTCCTCAACAGATTGTAACTGGAGGTTGTATGTTTTGATATAGCTTTGTTGTTGTTCAACCAAATCTCCATTAACTTCAATCATACACTTTTTTGGATTCTACATTCACTGTGGAGACATGCGAGAAGCAGCAGGCAGCTGGTTTTAAAATGATAGACCTCAGCTAAGCCTATTGACATTGTCATTTCAATGTGATATTTAAGATGTGGTTAAAGCAGGTTGGCCTGACTACATATTTGCAAGAAAACATAAACACTGGTCCTGATCATGATGATTGGGATGTAACATTAAATTAGAATCAACTGATTTCTATGATCCCAATTTTCACCTTTAGCTTAATAAATTATGGCATGACCTAATGTCAAACGATACATGCAACTCAACATCCTAACCTCACAAAAATTGCCTTACTTAGTTCATGTTGTCATGAAATCATACTAAGGCTAAACCTAAGATTCTCGAGTGGAGTAGGAGATCCACCGTCCACAGGAACAACAGTTCAGCTTAATTCCCTAAGGCTCTGTTACTGGACTACGGCCCACACTGACACCGATATTAGTGGCTGGTTGTGTCTTGAAGCGTCTCTTGGGAATGTGATCACCTCTGTTAGGCACCTAATATAAAGCCCAGTCTGCTGTGAGTCACTGGACATCTGCCCAGCTGTCTGTGTGCTATGTATGTGAGGTAAGTCTGCTTTGCTTGGAGCCAATCGCTTCATTGACAACCCATTGACACACCTATGTGTTTTTTGGGCCGTTCCCGGTTAGATTCCCGCTCCTCCCGGGCAGCATGTCGAAGTGTCTTTGAACAAGACACTTAACCCCTAATTGCTCCCGATGAGCAGGTCGGCACCTTGCATGGTTGCTTCCGCCGCCGGTGTGTGAATGTGTGAGTGAATGGGTGAGTGAATGGATCAAATGTGAGGAACAAATTGTAAAGCACTTTCGATAAAAGCACTATATAAATGCAGCCATTTACCATTTACCATTTACTATGTTATAACACTTGGTGCGTTTTGGCACTTATACTTTTGTTCTGTACTGTATGTTGACCATTTTTATTTCTGCGTTATCATAAATGTCATCATTACTTAAACTGTTGGCTGGTAGTTTGTGTCTTAATCATTGTTTTAATTGTTAATTACAGTGGGATGTCTGAGGACCTGCTTGACATCATAGTCTACAGCTGCTCTCAGCCCTGAATATACAAGTATCCAATGTATATCTTCGGAAAATATACTTAGATATACTGTTTCTTTTTATTTGTTCTACTTTATTCTTCACTTTCCTTTTCAGATAAATGGAGGCACCACTCTGTTACGAGTCCAGAAACGGTTCCTGCATCAGGACCGTCTATCCTTTGTACATTCGCATCGCACTCTACGTGGTCATGGGGGCCATGATTTCTTTAACTGTGTGTGGAAACCTTCTGGTCATTGTCACGGTTTCTCATTTCAAACAGCTCCATACACCAACCAACTACCTGATCCTCTCACTAGGGATGTCGGACCTCCTTCTGGGGGCCGTGGTCATGTTTCCTGGCATGATTCGATGTGTGGAGACTTGTTGGTATTTTGGGGATGTGTTCTGCAAATTATACATGAGCGCTGACGTCCTGCTGTGCACTGCCTCCATTCTGAATCTGTCTTTCATTTCTATTGATAGATATTATGCAGTGTGTCATCCCCTGCTGTATAGAACTAAAATGACTGTCCACACCGCCCTGATCATGATACTGGTCAGCTGGGGTGTTTCTGCCATTGTGGGCTTCGGAATGATCTTTCTCAAGCTCAATATTTTGGGCATCGAAGAGTTTTACTATAATCACGTTGCGTGTGAGGGAGGGTGTGTTCTGTTTCAGAGTGGATTATCGAGTACTCTCTCATCGATTCTTTCCTTTTACATCCCAGGAATCATAATGCTGGGCATCTACCTGCGGATCTTCCTGGTGGCTCAGAGACAAGCACATAGTATCCAGAATGCAAGCTGTCAGAGCTCCGCGAGAGTAGTGTATAATACATCTCAGAGAAAAGCCACCAAAACACTTGCTATTATCATGGGGGTGTTTCTGTCTTTCTGGACTCCGTTTTTTGTCTGTAACATCATTGATCCCTTTGTTAGTTACTCCACTTCACCAATGTTGTTCGAAACTCTTGTGTGGGTGGGTTATTTCAATTCTACTGTGAACCCTTTGATATATGCATTCTTTTACAAATGGTTCAGAAGGGCATTTCAAATGATCATCTCGGGTACCATCTTTGAATTGGATTCCTCAGAGACAGAACTATACTGAATGAGCCAAATAGTGTGCAGTATAGAGGCTATTGACAGGAAAGTTGCAGACCAGTTGGAAAAATCTGGGCATGAATGAGCCTCACTCTCTCTTACATTCCCACTGGCTCCCAAAGGTTGATTCAGGGTTGTAAATATGTTTGTAATCATTAGATTAATTTACTGTAAAACCTGTTAAATTGTTGTATTACTTTAGTCCTTTTGAAAAACATTCAGTCAAGTAGGGCTGAAAATTCACAGACATTTTGTCAAAATCGTAACATGGCCTAAGTGCAACATTGACATTGTAGGACGCTGCAATATTTGATAAAAACAAGATATACCAAAATATATCAAAATACCATTCAAAATTAAGTAGTGACTGAGATTGTGCTATGATTTGCTCTGAAACCAGATTGGTTTGGACTAAATACAGAATTATGAGAGAAATGCTTTCAGTTATTTTGGTCACTTCTACCTCCACTTATAGAAGGAGCCATTTTCCGAGTAGCCTACTAGGAACTATGCCTGTTAACCAAAAAAATATTATATCAGAATCAGAATCAGAAAGGTCTTTATTGCCAAGTAGTTAACACATACAAATAATTGTATTTGGACGTTTGGTGCAACATTAACGGACAGACAATTAAGGTAGAATAAAATAATAGGTAGAATAAAATAAAATGGAATATAAACTAAATTAAAATAGAAGTACAATGGAATATAATTATAAAATAAAATAGGCCAAAACTGTAAAATTGCAGCCCTGTGTTATATACTCTTTACTTAATGGAGCAGCTTGGCTGAGAAAAAAGGATCCAATTTATCCTCTCCTGTTGATTTCCAGGTATCAATGGATTGCAATGTTTCAAAAACAACACTAGTAGTGAAAGGCTGAAAGGAAAACTGAGAGGCATTCTCCACAATGCACACATGCCCATGATCACCAAGAGGGGGCACCCATAATTCTTATCAAACTAATGACAAGCATCAGTGAAATTGTTGACAGAAATGGCTATGGGGCGACAATAATAATATAATAATAATAATAATAATAATAATAATAATAATAATAATAATAATAATAATAATAATAATAATAATAATAATAATAATAATAATAATAATAATAATAATAATAATAATAATAATAATAATAATAATAATAATAATAATAATAATAATAATAATAATAATAATAATAATAATAATAATAATAATAATAATAATAATAATAATAATAATAATAATAATAATAATAATAATAATAATAATAATAATAATAACTTCTTACTGTTGGGAGAGAAACCAGCTACATTTCCCAATTGGCAAAGACAAGATATTCACAAACTATCTGACATATACAGTGAATACGGTCTCAGATCATTTCAAGAGCTCAAACAAATCTATAATGTCCCTAGTACATCCTTCTTTTTTTATTTACAGTTACGCACTGCAATGCGCACTTATGGTGTCCCATGGAATCAGCCTTTACCAGGTCACCCTTTAATGAATATAGTGAATGGCATAAATGTTAAAAATGGTTTTGTTTCTGGGTTATATAATAAAATACAAGGAAAACTAAACAGAACTACAGGTAATACCACTGTCTGGAACATAGATTTAAAGAATTACAATGCCTGCATAAATTGGCAGAATGTATGGGATAATATTCCACTAACCTCTCGTAATTATAATAACCAATTAACTCATTACAAAATGATACAAAGATTTTATCTGTCACCCAGGAAACTCTGTCAAATAAAAATATTACAAAGTCCTCTATGTGCTTTATGTCCGCAAAAAGTTATAGGAACATACATACATATGATGTGGGAATGTCCGGGAGTGCTCGCTTTTTGGGCCAAGGTTGCATTATTTCTCACTAATATAACGGAGATAAACATACCTTGTTTGCCACACATTTTATTATTAAATGATGATTCATCTCTAAAATTAACACCTCACAAAAAGAGAGTGTTTCTGGCCGGTTTAACGGCAGCAAAGAAAATGCTCGTAATGAGATGGAAACCACCCCATAGTCTCAATATTTACCGTTGGAAACTGTCCTTCTACGAAGTATTGAGATTAGAGGCATCCAGTGCTAGAGCACAGGGAGCAAGGACAGAATCGATCCAAATATTACTTACTGCGGCCCAGAAGGTAAAATCAGTACTCCACTAGGTTGAACACTTGTACCTTGACACCAGAGAATGAACAAAAATCATGTTGCTGTTGTTTCCATTTATCTTTTCCATTTATCTTTTCCTTTTCTGTTTACTGCTATAATTTGTTGTGGTTGTTTCTAAATTGTATTGTATTTTTCCCTATTACTTGGTTATCTAACAAACATAATTATGATTTCTTTTCTAATTAAGAGTATCCTATACATATGCATCAAGGTTTCCCCCTCTCCTAAAATGTCTATGCAAACCCGGGGGGCTGGGAGTGGGGTTAAGAAGCGACCTGGGCTGTCTCGCAGCCACAGGACCGCCAAAACGGAGGAAAAGACTGTCACAACTGCAACAGGCAGGCTACACAGTATATGAATATACTGACGGACAATCTATACTGAAAAGACACTTTTTATGCCACTGTGTGAATTAATATGAAATGCTGATGTGAATGTCCTTCCTCTGAACTTGTTTTAAAAAAAAGACAAAATAAAAAGTTGGTCACAAAAAAAAAAAAAAAAAAAAAAAAAAAAAATAATAATAATAATAATAATAATAATAATAATAATAATAATAATAATAATAATAATAATAATAATAATAATAATAATAATAATAATAATGCAGGACCTCTTTACGGGGGTCTTTATTCGGCATGCAACGAACTGGACATGCAATTGGAGCGGCACACACACACCGGGATACACACACACACACATGCATTGTCTTTCCTCAGTCGCCGATGCGATTGAGTCTCTGCGCTTGACCCATCCCGTCGTCCTTCCCCCCATGGGCAGCCGGGAGCAGATAGGGCGTCAACGTGAGCCGCGCCCCGGGGACCAATCCAAGTGCTCCTGTCCGTCTTCGTCAAGGACACCACAGCGTTAGCGATCTGTTGTTGTGCATGTTTTTCCATTGGGTTTATCTTATCGGGGGGGAAACCCTTGCGAGCACGGGGAGAACATGCAAACTCCACACAGAAAGGCCTGGGAGATACCCCACCTGGGCCCTATTCCCTGTACCTGGTTCAACTAAGTCGATCAAAAGTCCCATTATCCAGATTCAATTAACCTGATGTTTGAATCTGCGCTTTCCCTGTTCCTCGAAGGTGGATTCAGTCTCGTTAATTCTAACCAGACTTGATACTCAGGATAAGTGCGCGCGGCCGCCTCAGCTGAAAAGACAGCAGGTGTCGATCGACGATCGCAGAAATCCTGATTTTCTAACGGCATTGATTGATTGATTGATTTAAAACATTATTAACATATTGCAGAATGGGTACAAATACGGCTCAATAGCCTCGCAGACAAGTTAAATGCATAATCTATAGGCTAATGTTAAATCCCTCATTACCCCAATCAATCAGATTATATTTCTTTAAATGTGCCTGATGGCAGTAGGCTTAATGGAATGAATAATCGAATGAGATCTATTGCTAGGAAAAATAATTAGTTAAACTCTTTCAGAATAAGTAGATACAAACAAGCCCAAAGAGTATCTAATTGATAAGAATTAATAGATGCTTATGAGGATATCTGCACTGTATGCGCTCGGCTTAGGTAACAATTTTCAAGGCGCGACCCCCGAAATAACAGAGAGGCTTGGAGCCGGCTATACAGTTTTACTATTAATCAGGTTTTAATCTGTTTCGGACATAATCCATATGCATTGAATTGATTAACCTTTGGTTTATACCAGTGACGCATGTTCATCATCAGAAAACAGTGCTTGAACAGATAAATGCATTTTCTCAAATGCATTAATGTGACGTCAACGGCTCATTCAATTGCTAAAAATCCGTCAAACAGCGCATCTCATCAGACATTTTAATCCCAGTTACAATATCACAATAACGTGTGAGTGATGATACAATTCAACAATCCTCAGATTCCTCGTAATTCATAATCCACTAAAGACTACAATCCACGCATAGACACTTCAATTTTATGCTTGAATGAAACACAATCCGGGCGCTCTGTTAAGCAAATCTACAGCAGAGAATATATGAAACTAATCAGAGCCAAACGGCCGATAGGTTACATTCATTAAAAATATCCCAGCGGGATTCACATTTGCAATGCGCCGTTATTAAAATAACCACATGCAGTGTGTATCGCGACTCCGAGCGCCGTATATGACGTGCATTATTTTATTTAGGACAAAGTAAATCTATAGGCTGAATATGATTTATTAGCATTTAGGTCTATTATTTTACATTTCAAAAGCCCCCTCTAGGAAAACGAAGCACAAAAACATAATTTAGAATGGTATAATGGGATCTAGACTGTGAGAAATATTTCAGGAAGCGAGCTGGCATTTCTTTGCGAGGGCGTGGCCATGGTTCATCCAGCTAACTGAACTTAACCCTGCTCCGGACCAGGTTCAAACTTTCTGATCTGTTACCATGGTGATTTAGAAAATCCGACTTTGGGGAACAGAAAGGTCTGGCTTAAGTCAAGCTATGCTGAAAATTATCCGGCTAACTCAGTTAGCCAGGTACGGGGAATAGGGCCCTGGGTACCTGGCATCATGGAAACCTGGTCCCCAAGTGGGAATCGAACCCTGGACCTTCTTGCTGTGAGGCAACAGTGTTAACCACTACTACACCAAACTAATATGTTCATGAGGCATGGTTTCTATCTTTAGCTTTTAATCAGCGTGGTTTATTATTTACATTTCACAACAGCAGCACATGAGTAGGTGGGAAGAGACAGAGGGGGAGTCGGCATCAGCTTATATACCCTCTGCCTGGCGGTAACATTAACAGCTCCGCCTATAGCGCCCTCCAGTGGAAACAGTTATGCATAGTTAGACAGTTACTCAGTTACTAGCAATCATATATAACCTCTAACTTTAACACTCCCACTTAGGGTTGTCTAGTACACTGTACAACTTCTTCAAAAACAATTTCAGAAAATAATACAGTTCAGAAAATCAAAAAGAATATGGCAGTCAATACTACATAACAGGCAATATTTACACACCAAACATGACCTCTGCAAATCTTTTCAATTTCAGTTTGGAAGCAGGCTTCGTCATAGCATCTGCAATCATGTCGTCTGTAGGACAGTAAACAAGTGTCATCCTTTCTTCTCTGATGACAGATCTGATGAAATGGTATTTTATATCCACATGTTTACACTTCTGTCGGCACACAGGGTTTCTTGCGATTGCAATGGTTCCCTGGTTGTCTTCATAAACAACAGTTTTCTTATATACATAGGTATCCATTCATTTGAGCAGTTGTTTAAAGATAAATACATTCCTGTATTGTCATAGCTAGAGCCATATATTCGGCTTCACAAGTTGATAGTGCCACTGTGGGCTGCTTCTTTGTTTTCCATGAAACCAGTGAGCTGTTTGTGTTCAAACTCACACAATATCCTGTCGTACTTCTTCTATCTGTGGTGTCAGCTGCCCAGTCTGCATCACTGTAGGCTTTAAGCCCTAAGCCTTCGCTGCTCTTTCTGAAACAAAGCTGTTTATCTGCTGTACCTTTGAGATAATGAAAAACGTGTTTTGCTGTAATTCAGTGCTCCTCTGTGGGGTCAGCAAAATGCTGTGACAATTTACTCACTACAAAACATAGGTCAGGGCGAGTACATGTTGTCAAATAAATGAGGCTACCCACAGCTTCTCTGTACATTTTTTTTTTTTTTAAACTTTGGCCATTTCCCTGGCTCTTTTATACGTTTATCGCATTTATACTTGGTCAAGCTCGACCGACAGAAGCAGGCTGAAAGGGTTCAGATGGGGGGGGAGACACTCTGGGAAAGGCACGGCTGCCGTCCGGGATTCGAACGCGCTCAGCCCCAGATCCGTGACGAGCACGGTTGTCCACGGCGCTGAAATAGCACTCGCGGTACGTGGTGAGCTACTGGAGCTCCCCTCTCTCTGTACATTTTTACATCTGTCAGTTTCTGAGCATCCTCCTGGTAGTTTAGTTTTTGATCACATGGTGTTTCCCTTGTTCTACATTCTTGCATGTCAAAACGTTTCAGGATCTTTTCCACATATCTCTTCTGGGCTATTTTTACACAACTGGCAGACTGTCCATGCCTAGAAAATGCTTTAACCTTCCAAGGTCTTTCATTTTGAATCTGGTGGAGAGCATACCTTTCACCTGTTCTAGGTTTCTAGTGTTGTCTGCTGCGATGATCAAATCATCCACCCAAATGACGATTATCACTTTTCCTGACTCTTTTGACTCCCTTGAGTCAACACAGGGGTCTACTGGGTTCTGTAGGAAGTGATCTTCAATGAGACATGTATGAAGCATCTCGTTCCAATTTCGCCCAGACTGTTTCAGGCCGTAAATGGATTTTTCTAGCGTACACACTAGCTTCTCTCCTTTCTTTTCGTAACCTTCAGGTTGTTCCATATATATCTCCCTATCTATGGGTGCGTGCAGATAGGCTGTCTTCACATCCATCTGATGTAAAATCAAATTGTCCTCACCAGCTGCTTTCTGCATCACTACCCTTACACTGGTCAGATTGGCTGTGGGGGAGAATGTTTCACCGTAGTCTATCCCCTCCCTCTGACTGTAACCCTTAGCTACAAATCTCGCTTTGTAATGTTTCACCGTAGTCTATCCCCTTCCCCTCCCTCTGACTGTAACCCTTAGCTACAAATCTCGCTTTGTACTTGTCGTGGCCTTCAATACCCTCCTTGATTGAGTACACCCATTTCCCTCCAACTGTCTGTCTGCCCTCTGGTAACTTGGTTAGAGTAAAGGTGTGGTTGTCCTCTAGGGACCTCATCTCCTCATCCATTGCTCTCTCCCATTTACTTGATTCAGGGGACACTATGACCTCTTTAAAGGTCTGAGGTACTCCACTGACTACTCTGTAGCAGTAATCAATTGTGAGGGCTGGAGAGGACTGCATGCTGCCCAACGAGGGGGCGTGCCGCTTTTCTACTTCACGCACCTGTGAGTGGTTGGTAATTAGCTCCTCGGGAGACTACAAAGACTGCCGACTGCCTTCCACTCATTGCCAGGTCATCTTGTTGCCACCATCTACTGCCGCGTCCCCAGTGTGAGACGTCGGCGCCGTTTTCCTGCTGGGACGTTTTCAAGCTCTTGTGGATTTCCCTGTGTGAGCACCGCCATGCTCCTGTGGATATTCCCTGTGTGATCACCGCTTCCGTGCGGTCCTCGTTTTTCAAGTTCCCTGTCAGCACCTTTGCCTGGTGAGTCTCTTGACTACCTGAACATTTCCGTGATGTCCTGGATGTTTTTTCGGTCACCCTTTAAAGGGCCAGCGCTGCATTTTTTGTTGTTCATGGACTCTAGTGTATTTTACCCTTAAAGGGTCAGTGCTCCCTTTTTTCCCTGTGAAATAAATAATGCCCTGTTTTTGGCTAACTCTCATACCTGTCTTGTGTTGTGCTATTGGGGTCGCTATACAAACCATAACAGTATTACCTGGCCAGTCGACGACCCCAGCCGGCACAGACAGTGTATGAGAGAGCCCCTGCAGCTAACTGGCTTCCTCAGCTAGTCCAGCCGTCTGCTAGCTTAGCCCATGCAGCTAACCGGCTTCCTCAGCTAGTCCAGCCGTCTGCTAGCTTAGCCCCTGCAGCTAACCGGCTTCCTCAGCTAGTCCAGCCGTCTGCTATCTTAGGCCCTGCAGCTAACCCCATGTGTTATCATGCTAGTCCAGCCCTGTCTGCTAGCTTAGCTCCGGCAGCTAGCGCAGCCTCTATGCTAATGTAGCGTTACAGCTAGCATAGGCCCTGTAGCTAGCATGCCCAGATAGCTACCCTGTTCCCCACTGCTAGGACTGCCCCTTCAGCTAGCAAGGTCAGTTTTCCTGGAGCCGCCCTGTCGGCTAATCCCTTGTTCCCCACTGCTAGGACTGCCCCTTCAGCTAGCAAGGTCAGTTTCCCTGGTGCCTCTCTGAATTTCTTTTCCAGCGTTCCTGCCCCTACGGGCCTGGCTGGTCGCCAGGTGGCTCCCGTGGAGGGGGGGGGGGGGTACTGTGAGGGCTGGAGAGGACTGCATGCTGCCTAAAGAGGGGGCGTTCCGCTTTTCTACTTCACGCACCTGTGAGTGGTTGGTAATTAGCTCCTCGGGAGACTACAAAGACTGCCGACTGCCTTCCACTCATTGCCAGGTCATCTTGTTGCCACCATCTACTGCCGCGTCTCCGGCGTGAGACGTCGTGCCATCGACATCCTACCACCTACTGCCGCGTCCCCAGTGTGAGACGTCGGCGCCGTTTTCCTGCTGGGACGTTCATGCTCCTGTGGATTTCCCTGTGTGAGCACCGCCATGCTCCTGTGGATATTCCCTGCTTCCGTGCGGTCCTCGTTTTTCAAGTTCCCTGTCGGCACCTTTGCCTGGTGAGTCTCTTGACTACTTGAACATTTCCGTGATGTCCTGGATGTTTTTTCGGTCACCCTTTAAAGGGCCAGCGCTGCATTTTTTGTTGTTCATGGACTCTAGTGTATTTCACCCTTAAAGGGTCAGTGCTCCCTTTTTTCCCTGTGAAATAAATAATGCCCTGTTTTTGGCTAACTCTCATACCGGTCTTGTGTTGTGCTATTGGGGTCGCTATACAAACCATAACAGTGTCAATGCTGGTAAGTGTACTGTCATTCCGTTGTCGGACCTCAAGCATCTTATGTTACTATAAGGGGCTACATCTGCAAGGAATTTCTCCGTGGCCTGGAGTGTGTCACTCTTTGCTTTGAGAAAGTAAACAAACACTGCCCCTGTACACACATCTGTAAAAGAATGTACATATCTAAAGCCTCCTATGGACTCGTTGCTTACTGGAGCGGCTAGATCTGTGTTAACTAGCGCAAGTGGTACCTTTACTTTTTCTGTGGGATTTCTGTTTCTCGATTGAGTAAACTTCCCCTTTATGCACACTACACATTCTCTGTCAGGTCTACGCTTTTCACCTTCAATGTGCATGCCTTCTGTCACTGCTTGCAGTTTCAGTAAATCCTCGTAATTACAATGACCCATAATCTCATGCCATGTCTGAATATCGTGACTGACAGTCACGTTACACTTATTATTATTATTACACTTGTCGTTGTCATTACACTCTGTTTGTAGATAATACATTCTCTTGTACACCTTTATGTTAAATCGCGTACCGTCAGGCTCTACAAGAAAATGTTTACCTTCATTGAAGAATACTTTGGCACCGTTCGCAGTAGCAGTTATTACAGAGAATAGTTCTTGTGGGAACGAGGGTACGTAGAGAGCGATCTTTAACGTCACTGTACACTGACGCCCCTCACTGTCTATGAGGCATACCTGTGCGTCTCCTCTCTCTTGCGCCAGCTCTTCCCGTCTGCCAGATCCATGCTGTGTCTCTCCGGGTCGAAAGTGTTGTCAAAGTTCTTGAACCGACTCCTGTCGTTGATGACGTGAGACGACGCACCTGTGTCCACGATCAGTCCCTTCCTTTGGGCCTGCTGCAGCTGCGTTGGCCTGGTGACGTACGCTGTCTGCGCCCCGAAGATGAAGTCTTCTTGTCCCGCTACTCTCCGGGCGTCGTCTCGATTCGTCTCATGTCCACCGTCGCCGCCATCTTGTCCACTGCCGCCATCTTGTCCATGTGCATACCACGCGCTCTGGTCACGTTTCTTCATGCACACTCTGTCTGTGTGCCCCGTGGATTTGCAGAAGCTACACCAAACAGTCTTTGTGCAGTGACTTTTCCGATGGCCTTTTTCTCCGCATCGCCAACATGCCAGCTCCGTCGTGGGCCTGGTCTTCTCCCTCTGCGTCGCTCGGGCCTTCAGCACCCTCTCTCCCGCCTCCGCGGCGGCTGGGTGGATATCTTCTGAGGCCTCGAAATTTCCTAACTTGGCCTTGAACTTTCCCAGCTGCGTGGTGTGTTACCAGCAGTGTGAACGGTTTGTACAGCTCCGGTAGTCCCCTCATCACCATCGCCATCATTAGCCCATCGCTTGGTGCTTCTCCTGCACTCTTCAACACCGTAATGATCTGCTCAGCTCTGATGTTGTATTCGGTCACAGTCTCTGTGTGCCCCTTCTTCAGTGCTGTTAGTGTTATGTAGAGGGACACGACTAGGGGTCTTCCTTGCCCGATATAATGTTCTCTCAACACTTACAGGCTTTCTCTGCCTTTGTCCTTGAGTTGCGGAATATCAGCCCCACGCTTGTGTCGTCGAGCAGTGGTGCTAACTCACAGTATGCGTCTGCATTATGCTTGTCGTCCAGGGCTTGTGCTTCCGCCGTCAGGTCTCCCGTGGGGGCCGCCAAGATTGTCGTCTTCAGTCCCACACTGTGCATGCAGCATAACATGCGCTCTTCCCAGAGCTCATAGTCCTCTGCCTTTCCATTGAATGAGGGCCATTTGCTCCTTCCCTTGGTCGCCATCCTCCTTTTTGATGGTAGGCGTAGCTTTAGCTCTGTTGGTATAGCCTTTAGCCACGCGGTGCTCCCGGCGCTAAACTAGCCTATATTTCAGCTAAACTTGCTACCCTTATTATTTTGCCCCTGCGTGATCTGGGCCCATAACCTGTTGACAGAAATGGCTATGGGGCAACAATAATATGTTCATGAGGCATGGTTTCTACCTTTAGCCTTTAACACTTTCGCGACCACTGGGGCCCGTCTAATATAATGGTTGAGGGCCAGCTTTTGTAAACAAACATGTGGCTTTTTGTACAGCTAAATCTATACTTTATAGTATTGTTATCTGTCCATTCTCATTGTCAATTGAGTGCATAAACCGTCCCTTCAAAATGGCTTAAAGAAAAAAAAATGCATCAATAGGTTCTCATTTTATAGCGCTGTGAATATAAGCTTTATAGCGGATTTGGTATAGGATATTTTCTGGAAGGCTAGTTATAGAGCTAATAGCTGCTAACGTTATATCCAATGGCATTTCCGTTTTACAGATGCTACAGAAATAACTCAAACTGCATATGATCCGGATGATCCCAAAGCATGTATTTTATTTATTTATTTATTTATTTATTTATTTATTTATTTATTTATTTATTTATTTATTTATTTATTTATTTATTTATTTATTTATTTATTTATTTATTTATTTATTTATTTATTTATTTATTTATTTATTTATTTATTTATTTATTTATTTATTTATTTATTTATTTATTTATTTATTTATTTATTTATTTATTTATTTATTTATTTATTTATTTATTTATTTATTTATTTATTTATTTATTTATTTATTTATTTATTTATTTATTTATTTATTTATTTATTTATTTATTTATTTATTTATTTATTTATTTATTTATTTATTTATTTATTTATTTATTTATTTATTTATTTATTTATTTATTTATTTATTTATTTATTTATTTATTTATTTATTTATTTATTTATTTATTTATTTATTTATTTATTTATTTATTTATTTATTTATTTATTTATTTATTTATTTATTTATTTATTTATTTATTTATTTATTTATTTATTTATTTATTTATTTATTTATTTATTTATTTATCCAGGAATGTCCCATTGAGATACAAGATCTCTTCTTCCAGGGAGTCCTGACCAACACAGCACACAACAAGTTTCAACATAAAACAGGGCATTAAACAAAAAACATACAATTCAAATATAAATACAGAGGGTCATTTGTGCAGTGGCAAGGAGCATAATCACATCAACAATAGCATCAGGTAAAACAGTTACATGTTTCATAAAGGGCTAATCGTAGCATACCTTTAAAAGCATTCACAGTAGGAAGTGCCGGTAGACAAAGTTTCACTTGCTGCGTATTCCATAAAAAGGGAGCATAGTGGGAGAATGCAGCTTTACCAAGCTCTGACTGCATCAAAGGAACATTTAACAGCATCCCATTTGCTGCTCGTCTGGTATTAAAAAAGCAAGTATAAAAGGACAGAAGTCTGGAGATATATAAGGGCAGCTTACCTAGCAATGACTTAAGGATAAAAATCAACATGTGTGATTGTCTTCTTTGGTACACAGAGGACCATCCTAATGACTGATACAAAGTGCAGTGGTGGGTGCGAGAGCCTGCACCTGTTACAAAACGTATGGCAGTATGGTACGCAGAATCCAGCTTTTTAAGCAGGGAGGAAGGAGCATGCATATAGATTACATCGTCATAGTCTAATACAGGCAGAAAGGAACTCTGCACAATTCTCTTCCTGGCTTCAGACGGGAAACATTTCTTTAACCGGAAGAAAAAGCCCAGTTTAGGTCTAAGTTTTCTCAGTAGGTTCCCAATATGAACATCAAAGGCCATCTTTTCATCAATCCATATGCCCAGATATTTATAGGATGCTACTTTGTCAAGGCATGTCCCTTCCAGTGTCAGAATCGGGGGGACAGCTGTATTAGCTCGAGAGCGAGAGAAGGTCATGTACTTGGTCTTTTTTGCATTAAGGACCAGTCTTAGCCTTAGCAAGGAGTGTTGTAGTGTATTAAAAGCATCCTGTAGAAGCTCTATGGCCTGAGTTAAAGAGGAAGCCACTGTGTAAACAACTGTATCATCGGCGTATAAATGAAAACGTGCTGGGTTTATCCCATTTCCTAGTTCATTTATAAAGATGGAAAATAAGACAGGGGCCAAAATAGAACCTTGTGGAACACCTTTGTTTACAGTAAGAGCAGCTGAGGTATAATCTTCTACTGAAACACACTGAGTTCTTTCAGATAGATAGTTTTTAAACCAGCTCAAAGCCATTTTACCAAGACCTATGCATGAAAGGGGGGGGGGGTTGGGGGACGTTGTTTATTATTATTGATTACCAATAACCGTGTTCGTCTAAGTAGCCACATACGCTGGTCGGCTGGTTGAGTATCATAGCAAGCTCTGATCGGGCTGTAATTTACGTGAAAAAGATCTTACCATGAGCCGGTGGGATCCCCCCGAGCATTTCCCCGTTATCGATCGCCATCTGGTAGATCGATATGTCCATTGGCTGATGATAAATCCCCTTATTGCATGGTGAAATATGCGATTCGAAACGTAATCCAAGCTACAGGCTGCAGATCCAGAATTGTGCTACTCAAATCTCTGTTGAAAGAAAACAAAGAGACTGATCCGTTCGCCCACAGAGCACATTGCAGTAGCGTGATAGCGCCCTTAAGAGGATCTGGCCGGTATTGCACATTGTTTTTTTGTGAACACATTTTTTTTATTATTATTTTTTGACATGACATAAAACTAGACACACAAGCATTAACAGTAAATATCCACAATAAATCACAGGACTATACATTCCAGTATTTTAATCAATATAAATGTAGTTTACGAGATATATACATAATACTTGCAATACAATACAATACATACATATGCTCTTTCTCGCTCTTCTTCCCCCCCCTCAGGACCCCCCTTGGATAATCCATCCATTATTTCGTTTCTAACCAAGGATTACAATTCATATGCTAACCTTTATTCTCTCCACCACTTCTAACCAGATTGCAATGCTGGCTTCATTGACACCTACAATTCTTGCTGTAGATATCTCTAGATAAATCACATCGAGATAGGTAAGAACCCATACCTTCCGGCACATTTTATCCGGTTGAATCCAGCGTGATGCTATCAGCTTTTTAGCAGCCGTAAGACCGGACAAAATTAGTCTCATTAGCTGTAAAGAGGCTGCTAACTGAGAAACATCATTCAACAACAATACAGAAGGCAGTACAGGTATGGTCAGAAATAAAAATTCTGATAATTGCGTGGTTACTTCTTCCCAGAATATCTTAACAGGGGGGCATTCCTAGTACATATGTATAAATGTACCGATATCACCCCTTAGACACAAGGAGCATAGAGAGTCTTGTTTAAGCCCCATTCGGTTCAATCTTATAGGAGTCAGGTAAGTCCTATGAATATAATTAAGATTAATCTGTTGATGATCTGGGTTGCGTGACGCTAGTCGAACGTTTGCCCAGACTTCTTGCCAATCAAAATCGACTTCCAAGTCTGGTATATCCCTCCTCCAGACTGAGTCTAGGGGGAGGATTTCATACGAAGACATAAGTAAGTGATGATAAAAGTCTGATACGAAGCCTCTCGATGTCTCCCTTTCATAGAAGAATTTGTGATATCTGTGGTGCTCAAGTGGTGTTGTAGAGTGCTGACTTTATGCTATATAGGATAATAATCAGGACTGAAGATAGACGGCACAGGACAGGTCAGATGAACAGGAGGAAGAATGTTTATTACAACACAAGAGTAAACCACCAAAAATCCTACATGTCATTGTATGGAGGCAATATTTATACTCTCATTCTTTGGCATGTTTGCAATTATAGGAGGGTTACATCTAACTGGTCAAGTTCGGTGAGAGTGTAGGTGTGTCTAATAATTGTATTATGGCCAATTTCCTATTCAAAACTGCGCACTTATTGAACTTTTCTTGGCCGGTCTATTGT
Organism: Notolepis coatsorum; assembly: GCF_963971535.1. NCBI lineage: Eukaryota > Metazoa > Chordata > Actinopteri > Aulopiformes > Paralepididae > Notolepis > Notolepis coatsorum. Next base: position 195,520,811 of record NC_140165.1, read on the forward strand.
TTTTTCCCAAAACCGGCTCAGTCTGGACTTCTGCAAGCTCCTCTGTGTGAGTTTATCTGAGGCCACAGGCCGAGTTCATGAACAAAGGCATATTCAGAAATATCCCTTTCACCCCTCCTGGTCCACTCTGTCAGTTTGCTCAGAGGATATAAATATATATGTGACATGGGATGATATACTAATGACCTGTATCCATAAAGGTGTAATCTATTTTATGTAGGATATGCATTATATGGCAGTCTGCCACCACATTCCTCCCTTTCATGGCAATGCCATGACTATGTACTACTCATATGTACCTACCACATATATGTACTAATGATATTTGTGTACTAGTGATTTATATGTAATAATGACTGTCAATACTTCACATGACTGAATGAATGAGTATAAAAACAACACTCATTACTAACATGCCAGATGGTGGCAGACTGCCATATAATGCACATCCTACATAAAATAGATTACACCTTTATGGATACAGGTCATTAGTATATCATCCCATCCTATATATTTATATCCTCTGAGCAAACTGACAGAGTGGACCAGGAGGGGTGAAAGGGATATTTCTGAATATGCCTTTGTTCATGAACTCGGCCTGTGGCCTCAGATAAACTCACACAGAGGAGCTTGCAGAAGTCCAGACTGAACCGGTTTTGGGAAAAAAACAATAGACCGGCCAAGAAAAGTTCAATAAGTGCGCAGTTTTGAATAGGAAATTGGCCATAATACAATTATTAGACACACCTACACTCTCACCGAACTTGACCAGTTAGAAGTAACCCTTCTATAATTGCAAACATGCCAAAGAATGAGAGTATAAATATTGCCTCCATACGATGACATGTAGGATTTTTGGTGGTTTACTCTTGTGTTGTAATAAACATTCTTCCTCCTGTTCATCCGACCTGTCCTGTGCCGTCTATCTTCAGTCCTGATTATTATCCTATATAGCATAAAGTCAGCACTCTACAACAATTGGCAAGCTAGCAACTGGAAAACACCTTGGGTGTCCGGCCTTCGGGGACCTTTACAGCATTTTTGCCGGCATAGAAGGTGAGGAATTAATTTCTCGTTAGTTTAAGATACTGCTGGCTGGGTCTCCTGAGGCTGAGCGCTCATGCTTAAAAAATAATCTAATGAGTGGCGGCACAGGCTGTAAAGTTCGGATGAATAGTTTTTTCTTTTCTTTAAAGGACTGTTAGACAAACTAAGTGTACTTGTATTTGGGTGGTGCGTAACTCTATTCTGTGCTCGGTCTCAGTCTATTTCTTTTTCTGTGTCCAGAGGCACGCTAATTCTGGGCATAGAGAAGGGAAGACATCTGGTTTAAATTTTTAAGGCAGAGGGAATTGTGAGAACTTAGCCGGTTTTGAATAACCTGTTGAGGGACTTATTTGAAGTGAGACCGTGGGAATCTCACATATTAATTGTGACAGAGGGGTGACTCTGTGTGTGTGTGCGTATGTGATTAATTGTGACAGAGGTGTGACTCTGTGTGTGTGTGTGTGTTTAAGTGACATATGTGAGTGACCTTTCAGCTCTGTGATCCAATCAGGTGATTCACTCAGCTCTATGGTTTGCGTGGTGAACCTCTCAGCTCTGTGAATGCACTCAGCTCTGTAGGTAGTGACCCTGAAGTGAGATATTGCGGTCACGCTATAGCTGACTCGTATATATATATATTTTTTGGGGCACTGTTTAATGACAGGGAGTGACCCCCCTGGTGTGCTGAGACTGGCGTTGCGTGTGTGAGCGGCGCTGGGACTGTGTGTGTGTGTTACTCAAGAGGTAGAAACTCTGAGACTAAGATACGTGTGTGAGTATCGTTAGCACATATTAAGTACCTTTCCTCTGGGGGATCTTGTGTGATCTGAACCTGTGGGAAGGAGACAGATTTGAGGTAACTAATGACTCTCTGTGTTTATGTTAAGGGAAGGTTGCTGTAGTGTCTAGGCTGGTGTTGTTGTAATGAGTTTAAACCGATCACGTTGTTGTAATGATCGGGTTGAATTCACGTTGTGCAATAGCTAGAATTTTCACTGCGGCCTTCATAGAATTTAGTTGTCGGCATAATGGACGGATTTAATGCCTGTTTGGAGTACAACACGATGTAAATCTTTTTTTTCTCTCTTTCTTTTTTCTTTTTTTCCCTTTTCTATTTTCTGGGCAGAGAGCCAAACATCTGTTCTCAATTTTCGGGCCGTGAGGGACCATAATACAGTGCTTGGTTGTGAAGCAGAGGAGAGGCAAGTCTCGAATGAGCAGAGATTCGCAGTGTAGAGAGACAGTATCAGAGGGCGGAGTCTCACGACTAACAAAGGTGGGGGCACGAGGTCTGTGACTTTTTCAAATGCACCGATATACAGCAGACTAAGTACAGGAGAATAAGAATGAACATGTTAAAAAGGAACATGTTGTATAAATTAACAAACAGAATAGACAACATATTTGGCATAAAGAATCCACACATATTTGGATAACATATATTAAGGAACATATTTGTAACATAGTGCAGATTATATAGATTGGGAACTGCAGGCAGAGCGGGCAACATCTGCCTTCCATTTACTTTTCATGGTATGAAAGGACGTGCGTAATATATTATTTACTTTGTAGTGGACTGAGAGAGAGGTTCACGAGGGAGGGGGGTCGTGATCTGTAATAGGTTTTGTACGTTCTAATTTTAGAAAGAGCACACACAGGTTATAAACAGTACCCAGTGTTTGACCACTGAATGCATTGTGATTAGTCGTGGAAGAAATGTGCAATGTATCTGTCCGGTATGTGGGACATGTAACGGAATTTAGATTAAAGTTGAGAAGAATAGACGAATCTCCACTATCTCCACACAGTTGTGTGATATCTGAGACGAGAGACGAGGAAGTTTTGGGTAGAGTTGACACGGAGGAGGAGAGAGAGGACGATTGTATAGTTCTAGAGTCACAGTCTACCCCCAGAGGAAGAGGGGTACAGCAATGGGAATCTTTAAGAGAGTTTATAATTGCGAACAAGGGGCTAGATTTTGTACATCATTGTTGGTGGACGGGTACAGAGATTAAGATGATTAGACTATCATGTGACATGACACTGTGTGCCCTGTCAATCATAAATAAATAAATGAACTAACAGGTTGATCTAAGTTGTAGTGGAATATCTATCTCTCTTTTGTTCTATCTTGAGGGATGAAATAAGAAAATGATAATAGTATTTAAAGGATATAAACTATATAGACTGAAATAACAGAGGTGGGCGGTAATAGCCCACTCAGGACTGTTGTAAAAAACAGGAAAAAAAAAAACAGATAAACCAAGTGGTCATATAAATCATTACACGTTTTGAAATATATAACAGATCAGGACAGACAGAGGGTCTTTTGTTTTTTTTTACACATCATAGTGTTCCGACTATAAGAGTAGAATATAACTTATGAAGAAAGTTTAGTATATTTATTATTATTTTATTTAGTTATATTTAGGTTTATTATAGTATATGTTTTTTACTATGATAAATTAATAATGTCGGTGACGCAGTTTTGGTTTGTGAACGGTGACGTAATATCCATTTTCTTTCGCTCCGTATGTGACAGAGTGCCCGGTTTCAATGTCACATGGGTTGTCTGACAGAAGAATTGAAACTAAGTATGGTAATATGATCAGAGTGTAATGGAATTTTTCGCTCTTTTTCTAGAGAGAGAGAATGACAGGCTGTCAAAAGTTGCTTTAATGATAGAATATACAGGCTGAGATAAATACATGATAATAAATACATGGCTAATGTATCTAGGGACCTAATATGAATAAAGATAAATATATTGTGGTGGCAGAATGTATATATATAGGTTATAAAATAGGTTACATCCACATATGAATGTAACGTCTCATGGACAAACAGACTGTGTCCATGAAGGCTCTATTTTTAGATTTGAGTGAACCAGCTAGGGCAGGGCTATTCAACTGGCGGGCCGCGGGCCAGATCCGGCCCGTGGGATGATTCTGACCGGCCCGCCAAAGATTCCATGATAATAAAAAAAAAAATAAAAAAAAAAATAATTTAATATATATATATTTTTTTTTTTTTTTTTACTTTTTTCTTTTCATGTCAACGTTAACACGCACAATTGAGCCAAAAGTCACTCAATTAATGACAGATTTCATTGATAAATTGAGGGAAAACTTTGCAAGTCGATTTGATGAATTTGACATGTCCAGAGAATTGATGCATTTTGTGAGCAACCCATTTGCCAATGTAGCTGCTATTTCCACAAAAGGACAAGAGTTCCTTGCATCACTTCACATTGATGAAGGTCTCCTGCAACTTGAAATAATTGACATGCAAGCATCATCTGCTCTGAAGCAGGCACTTGAGAATGAATCCACCACAACATTTTGGATAAAGTGTATTCATGTCAAGACATTCCCCAAAATAAAAACGCTGGCAATATCTGTGCTAACAATGTTTGGCTCAACCTACACCTGTGAATCCAGTTTCTCTCACATGAATGCCATTAAAACAAGCAACCATGCCTCCTTGACAAATGAGCATTTGCATCACTGTTTGCGGGTAGCCCTCACTTCCTATGAACCCTCTTTCTCTGCCATTGCCCAGTCAAAGAAGTGCAATCGCTCTCATTAGATGTGTGTATGTAGGCTAGGCCTGTCTGCCCCCCACCCCCGTGATGTTTGAGAGTTAAGAGTCGACAATAAGTGCTAATAAGATGCTGTGATTTGCTGTTGTTGCACAGACATGAAGCACTTTTTCATAAGCTCAGCTGCACTATAAATGTGTTTTTTTGTTCAAGTGTTGATGTTAGAATGTTCAGATGCACATCATGCACTTGATCGTTTTTTATTTTATTTTTATATTGAAATGTTGAAGAGAAGATGTTGCAGTTGTTGCACAGTCATAAATGAAGCACTTTTTGCAGGAGATGTTGCAGATGTGGCACATAAATGAAGCATTTTTTTTGAAAAGTATACTACTTTTGCAATGTAGTTAAAGGGGAACTATCTTATAAATGGCCTTTTTCAGTGTTTAGCATTGTTTCCTAGCTATGTGGACTTATATTAATATGATCTATGTCTCTAATTCTCATATTGGCGCATTCTTCCAATTCTCCTCTCACAATATTCACCCTCACTGAACTGAGTCATCTGAAAATGTGCTGATTTGTGATGTCAGAGAGACACCGCTGCATGATAATCAGCTGAGTTTCCACACAGTTCCCACTGTGGTTGGAGCCCAGGCTCAAAACGGCTTAAGATCTTGAGGTAGAAAAATGCTGTTTTTGAGTACTTGATTAGAAATACAAAACAATGAATAAAAAAAAATAAAAAAATTACAGAGGTGTTCCATAAACACACAGGAATTGTGTAAAAGTGCCCAAATAGTGAAAGAAATAGTAAAATAGTTCCCCTTTAAATAAAAGTTGTGAAAATGTGGTTGCGTGTTGTGTCAAGTGTACATATATTCATAGCACGGGGAGGCGCCGTGGCAGTCCGGCCCCTGGCCCCTTGGGTTTCTGACAATGTGGCCCCCTGAACAATTTTGTTGAATAGCCCTGAGCTAGGGGGAGGTTATTTATAACCTAATGAAAGGTTAGTTAAGGTGAGGCAAACTCAGAAGCACTCCTTAGGATGACATTTAAGATCCAGATGAAACCGGTTTGATCCACAGCAAGGGAGCCGGTCAATGAACCTGTTAGTAAGTGACAGTAGATAAATCACACACACCTCCCTAATTCAGGACAACCAATGACATAAGAGACATCAGATCTACCAATGGGAAAAGGATCCACCCATGTTTATAAACACACCCTGGGATGACCTTTATATTAGAGAGTATAAAGGTGGCCTCCGAGATGAACACTGTTAGGTCTTGTTGAAACTCAGTGTTAACTCATTGAAATAAACAGTTCCTCAAACCGCGGAGATCCGACCTGAACAACCGCCTGCTGTGTCTTTCTTCATCTCTGATCTTTATAATATTGTATAAAGTCAGTCCACCACAACAATTGGCGCCCAACGTTTGCAGAGGAGGTGGGGGGTCCAACCTTCGGGGGCCCGAAACAGCATTCTGCCAGGCATATAAGGTGAGAGATTTGAATTTCTCTAGAATTTAGTTTAAAAAAATTTTGACTGCTGTGTGGATCCCCGGAGGGCTGGGCTGTTCATTCCTCAAAAAGAACCTAAAAAGAAAATGGTTAAAAGGCACGCGGCTGTGGATCAGACCGGATCATTTTAATTTTTAATTTTTTTCCTTTAAAGGCTGTTAAGTCTGACTACAGTGATTTCTGTTCTAAATGACCTGTGAGAAAACTGTTTTTATGTTATTCTGGTAGAAACAGTAGGTCACAAAATGAACAATGAATGGTCCCATCAGAGGTAACGGATGAACGACTCTGTTTGGTGGATGAATGGTCCCATCAGAGGTAACGGATGAACGACTCTGTTTGGTGGATGTATGGTCCCATCAGAGGTAACGGATGAACGACTCTGATTGATGGATGTATGGTATAGCTGACACACGCTGCAATGATTATGATTGGTCATGGTAAAGTGATGTAAAGCTGATCAGATTGCTCACGGTGTGCTGTGACCAGAATTCTCACGTGTTGCAGGGTGGGGTACAGTTTTTTTTAAAAGGGAGTGACCCCTGGCACAAAGGTAACAGATGACTTTGTTTTGTACACAAGTGACAGAGATAACGGCTACGACTCTGGAGTTGTGTGTGTTTAACAATTACGTGTGTGAGTAGCGTTAAGCACATTTAAGTACCTTTCCTCTAGGAGATCTTGTGTGATCTGAACCTGTGGGAAGGAGACAGATTGAGGTAACGAATGACTCTCTGTGTTTATTGTGTGATATATATAGGTATTTTTATTTATATTTTAAATTGTAATGTTTGAAGTAAGTGAGAAATCTCGTGACGAGGCTCTGTGTGTGTCTTGGAGCAGTGGGGAGAGCCAGGGCGTTCTCCACATTCTTTTGTTCTGGGCAAGCACATAGTGGAGGGAGCCAGGGCATGCTCCGCATTCCTTTATTCTGGGCAAGCACAGAGCCACATCTGGTTTCAATATACTTGCTAGTGTGAATGGACGCGTCATTTATTTCAGAAGGGTGGGGGTTTTAAAAGTCTGTGACACGGGGCCATGTCTATTTATAGACAAGGCACAGACAGGCTGTAGAGAAATGAACAGATAGCACCAAGTACATTTGATATTCATATGAATTGAAAATCATTAATGAATTATGTTTCTTGTCTTCCCTGTTAAAACCGGACGGAGCACACCGTTAAGATACCAACTAAACCATGGAATGAGGCAGAGAGGAAAAATCCTCACCTCATTACATGTAAATAGGGGAAGAGACAACAAACAACCTTAACTAAAATGGTTGGAAGATGGAAGAAGGAGTAAGATTAATCAATCTTGGGCTACTGATACCAGACCAAGAGTTTGTTGGTTATGTAGAGATCCAGGACATATGGCAAACGCCTGTCCAAAACAGATGGTGAATCGAGGTGGAACCACAAGAGGTGGTTAAGGAGGAAATAGACAAAGAGGACCTGCCAATCCATGGGCAGGGCCAAACCATGGTTACTAGGGGTGCCCAGAGGATCCTAAAAAGGGAGTTCAATTTCCAATTGTAAACATGATGGCTGATACAGCGCCAATGTTGCAGGTGGAAATTGAAAACAAACAAGTTTCAATGTTGATTGACACAGGAGCAACATACACATGCGTCAGTCCAGAACATGCTAAACATCTCCCCATGTCTGGTAAATACGTTAAGACAATAGGATTCTCGGGAGTAAGACAACTATTACCAATGACAGCACCAGCCAGAGTAGTAACATAAGGAAAAGAGACAAGAATTCCTGTCATAGTGTCTGATCAGACCCCGATCAATCTACTGGGACGAGATGCACTATGTAAACTAAAGATTCAAATTTGGTGTACCCCACAAGGTGTTTACATAGATCAATCAGGGGTAGATACACAGTTAGTCATTCAATCAGACCAGGCAAAAGCATACTGGCTGAGCGAGATAACTGAGCCAGTAACAAGAGCTTATGACAGATGGAAAGGATTCATACAAGCACAAATTCCAAAAGCAACAGCACCACAGTTTAAATATCACTGTACAATGTACTATGATCAGTCAGGAAGCACAGGATATGAAAAAGAGTGGGAAAGCAGAACCAAAGATCAAAAAATCGATTTGAGAGGTCAATATATAATAATTGGAGATCAGGGAGCCGCGCTAAACATAGATTCAAAAAACACTTTTATTACTGAATGGTATAATGTGCCTAAATCCAAGCCACATGTTACGCTATTAGTAAACAAGAACTTTGAATCTAAAGACATAGGACCTATGATGAAAGGGGCAACACAAATTACGTGGGAGACAACAGACAAGCCATTGATTTTTATGTCACACGACAAAACCATGATAAAAATTATGTGTGATGTGGAATTGACGAGTCAGCCTCAAATAATAATGATACCAGCAGGAATGATGATGCAGCAAGTATCAGATGAGGCAGAGAGGAAAAATCCACTTGTAGAAGACATGTTAAAACAGATCCCAGTTCAGTTGTGGTCGACCCATGACACAGACGTAGGATTGGTTAAATCTGCAAATCCAGTAAGAGTAGAACTGAAACCACATGTAAAGTTGCCAACTCGACCGCAGTATCCGTTGAAGCGAGAAGCAGAGGAAGGCATAAGCAAAACGATAGAGGGGTTACTGCGATCAGGAGTGTTGGTACAGACTGACAGTAGAAGACGATTAAACAGGAAATGCAAAGGGCTCCTGCCCTGGCAACACCAAACTATAACAAACCATTCTTGTTATATGTTTCAAACCGACAGAACTTGTACGCATCAGCAGTGTTGATGCAAGACACATGCAGTGGACGTCAGACACAACCAATTGCATATTACAGTATAAAGTTGGAGAATGTAGTTCAGGGCTGGCCACCCTGCTATCAAGGACTAGCAGCTGTACATTATGCATATGAAAAGGCTGCTACTGTAACTATGGGATATCCAATTACCATTTTTACACATCATAAGATCGCGGAACTAATAGATAAAGGGACATTTGTGGCAACACAAGCGAGGTGTTTACAGTACACACCACTGTTAACCTATCCTGATATCACAATAAAGAAATGTACGACAACCAACCCAGCCAATACCATACCACTAGAGTTTGAAGGAGTAGGGAGGGGATTAGGCCCCCCGAACCTTACTCCTTAACAGGCGGCAGTGGAATCGCGAGATTCCAAGGACACGTTAAACATATACTATAGCGTTGAGGAGATGCTGAAATAGCCTCCGTGTCTGATGAGGTATGAATCAACATACCACTGTGGTACCGTCTAGTCAGCACAGATGTCGCATGTAAGGAAATGTGGGCACTGTGTGGTACGTGGATGACAATCCACACCTAACAGAGGGGGCAGTGCGCCGGAGGGGGCAAAGCACCTGCTGTGAACAGGCGAGGCTGGGGAAAACGGTCAAAGTTTCCATACCCATAGCTAAGTGGGATGGGGATCAGACCGTCGGTTTCTAAACTGAGTGGCTGATGGGTACTACGGACAGTTAGCCACTTGGGGTCCTGACTTGATGACGGACTGTGAGATCGCGATCGACTGGTTCGTCAGCCGGTCAGATAAGCATATGGCAAGGAGACCATAATTGCATCTGGCTCAATGTACAGTCAGGCCACAATAAGCCAAAACCGAATGCGTTAGTAGGCGAGTTGTGCTTCTGTGATCAGCAGGTTTGAAAAGAGCCACTGGGAAGCAGAGGGATAAGGTGTGTCGATTCAGAGGAATCTGGGTAGTAAGACCTAAGAATTGGAAAGAGACCCAGCCTAACTACTGCGCCCGAAGGTAAAAGAAGGGGACTTCTTCCGTTCACGAAAGGAGACCTTGGCCTGGAAGCGGAGACCTGTATCTCTGTTGGGGGAGAGGGGCCGGCGTCGGAGACAAGGCAGCCCTAAGAAAGGAGCTGGTTGTTCCGATGTAGCGGTCTACCTAAACCTTATGGGGAGGGACAGGTGTATCTGAGTAGGGGAAGGAGTGCATCCGAACGGGAGAGGGGTACTCTTAACTGGAGGGAGGTTGAAAGGGTCAAAGTGAACCTCATGAATGCATTGCAGAGACAATAAGGTCCACACGATTGAGGCCTGACTTAGAGTCAGTACCAATATCAAACGCAGATGTAGTTTATTATGTGGATGGATCGTGCTATAGAGATCATGTAGGGAATCATGCAGGTTTTGCAGTAGTACTACAGGAGGGAGACACGTTTACTGTAGCAAAAGCGGAGAGCTGTGATCAGCCCTGCTCAGCTCAGTTGGCGGAACTAAAAGCACTTACTGAGGCATGCAAACTGGCACAAGGAAAATAGCTAATGTGTTCACAGATAGCAGTTACGCTCATGGAGTGACACACCTGTTCGGCTCGCTGTGGAAACAGAGAGGTTTCAAGAAAACAGATGGTAGCCTGATTCAACATAAACAACAGATAGATGACTTAATGTCAGCTATGATGCTGCCGACACAATTAGCCATCATCAAATGCCAGGCACATAGAAAAGGTAATGATGATGTAAAACGAGGAAACAATGCAGCCGATGAGGCTGCCAAAACAGCGTCAAAATGCCTAATAGCCATTTTTGCACCTGTAGTGTCACTAGAACCTATTATGACACCTGACGACATCGTAATGATAGTGAATCCGTGGGCAGGGCGAAACCACGGTTGCACGGTGACAGGGACAGGGCGTCCCCCTCCCCTGACGCAGGAATGTTTGACACTTTTGATATTGTGGTCGCATTTTGACTGCCCAAGAGGAGGAGGACGGTCAATAAACAAAGTGAAATAAATAGAAAACAAGCCTACAGTAGTCAATGAAGAAATTATTTACATTTTCTACATTGATTCACATTAAGTGTGAAGTATAATAAGAATTATATTGTAGGCGGGTTTTTTTTTTCATAAATTTTCCACAGGTCAAAGTGTAAGGTAATGAGCAAATGATTTGTCATTTGATCAAAGGAAGGAATACATAGAGAATAGGTAGAAGAATAAGGACAACGGACAATGACGACTGACCAGACATGAGTGAGTATGGAGACGAGTGAATGGGCGCCATGGATGTTTGATCATTAACCTACGCTGATTAACTTGATATGATGTAATCGCATGAAAAAGCTAACTAATAAAAAGCGCTAAAATAACACTGAGGCAAACAGGCCTGCAGCTTAAAGGTCCAGCAATAGGACTTTGCATGAAGCCGCCAGCTGCAACAATGAAACAATTAGTGCCACATGCTGTCAAAACCATCTGAACCAGTGACACCAAAGAAAGAGGCAACCTACTCGAACGACAGTACGAGCCAAAGGAACCACGACTCAACACATCACCTGGAGCAACACAAGCAGACCACGAAACAAGGACATGGGACAGCAGAGGGTGCAACGGCAGAGACTGTGAGGGGGCCTGAGGGTTCCTGAGGGATCCAAGGATCCTGGACAGACGGTCGAGTTCTCGAAATGCAAAAGCACCTCAAAGTTAAGTACAAGTGCAATTCCAACATGCCAGCCAAATTGGGGTCACCTTGCCAACAATCTCACTGTATGAACATGGAGTTATTTGTATTATTGATATTATTATTTTTAGTTTTAGTTTTTTTGGCATAAGGAGAGCAAAAATAAGCCTCCATAGTTATATGTATAGTCATATAATGTATGTCCATGACATGACTTTTGAAAATATAAAAAAGGAGGCCAGATAATGAAATAGGATTATAGCCACAGTGTCCTCACATTTTAGCATTTCAATAGTCTTGGTGACTAAGTATGTAATTAATAATAGAAATGAGCAGAAGAGGTGTAATGACACACCAAGGGACCAGTATTGAAAACTAGCAGGTGTGCTATAAATACGCAAAACAATACATCTGGTCTATTTATTGTGATTGATCCAATGTAGCTGTGGTGTCATTTTGTAAATGAAGATATCATACATTGAGGTGCCCCAGTTTGACGACCAACACGATAAAGAGAGTCATGATGGACGTGATGATTGTACTTGAAATGTGACAAAGTGATGTGAAATGTGAAATTCATGTATTTGGGGTTAAGGCCTAAGGGATTCCTGTCTAGATTTGTGCCCGGGGAATGGGGACCTCTCGGTTATGAGAAAAAACTGGATCAAAGAAGAAGAAATTTATCTCTGCCGGGGAAGGGGGTCTCTATTTGAATACAGCGCAGCTCCAAGAGGTGGCTTGTGTTCAAGATGGGATATGCCTGGATCTGGTGGGGGGTGTGTCCTAAGGGACAAAGAGGTGTACTCTACCAAAGGGAGGTCCTAAGGGACAAAGAGGTGTACTCTACCAAAGGGAGGTTCTAAGGGACTGAGAGGGGTACCCTACACAAGCAGGGAAAAGGTCAAAGTGGTGGTCGAAATGAACCATACAAATTAGAGAGTCTTATTTATCAATTCTTTCAATGTATTGTATAATTGGATATTTCCAGGAAGCGGTTGTATGTCACTAGGATAGTTACTGCACAAGTCTGGTTTAGCAAATAATTGTGTCAAATGAATTTGAAACTGACGTGTGGTAAATGAGGAATTGGTTGTGCATTCAATGTTTACTTTTAGGAGAGAGTTGACTATTATGTGTATTGGAGTAAAACAATGAAAATGAAAGCAATGAAAATGTTGGCACGGCTGTACAATGGAGCTTGGCTAGATCAAATGTAGAAGGGTGGTGTAAACAAGCAGTTAAATATGGGAATTTCTAATTGAAATTTTTTTCCTTTTGGAACATGTTGCATTGGTACCCTGGTCAAGACGGTGTGGAAAAAGAGGGACATTTGAGGAGGATGAGGACTTTCTGTCTGAGGACAAGTTGCTGCCATACCATCCTGGAGTCCTGACACAACTGACCTGGCCTGATCCTAGAAGCTAAGCAGGATCAAAGCCTGAGGTCAACATCATCATGAAAGCGAGTGGCAGATGAAAGGACAATTGTATTGTGGACTATGGACTAGATGATGGACGAAATGTGGACAGTAAAGAGTGAACAATGATTAAAGTGTTATTAGATTTAGGCCATGACATGTTACATTACATGTTGGTTTTGTATTCAAGTGAAAATACGCATGAGAATATGATCTTTTATTTGATGAAGAACTAAAGATTGAAGTGGAGTGAATGTTTGAAGTGAATGTTGGAAAATGTAAGGTTACTGGCTGTAAGTCACAATAGGTCACGGTTTTACCTTTCTTACAAATCTTGACAACAGGGAGTTAATTTTTTCTCCTGTAAGGACGGAAGTTTACTGGTAAGTATTGTGGGCCTATTGACGGAATGCCTCGAATGGACTTGCGGAATTAGTAGGTCTATGGATTAGATAGGCCTGAGCGGTGATTTTCACTGCTGGTCGACGTATTCTGCTTCTAGGCACAGTAACTGGGGGAGTTGATATATATGTATGCACTAAACACTAGTGCAGAGTCATAGTATAGATACATGTGTATCTAAAGGGAGGATATGTTGAGATAGGAAACAGGTTAAACACAAAATGTGGAACAGTGTGATGGTTGAATAAAGATTTTAAGTGGGGAGATAAGGTGTAAAAAAAACACAGGAAAAAGCACGTACGAGGCACTGAACAAGCAAAGTTTTGTATCCTACTATTTAACATTAATATCAAAATGTTTTCAGCATATAAAAGAAAAGGCTGTTAGATGATAAGTTGGTTTTTGCAAATATAGAAGGGAAAACTTCATACAATAATCTGCAATTTACTTGGTGATGAATAAGTTACAAATAAGAAATTAATTTAATAGTAGGTTATGTTTAAAAAATGTACAACTTGTGCATGCTGATGGTTTACAAAGACCAACAATGAGATCCAGCACTTCAGGTGCCACTAAGGAACGACATTGGGATACGAGTTTTTTTCTGTAAACAAATCTGTGATATCAGGTTTTTCCCTCTTGTTAATGAAGTGTTTCATTTAATGAAAATGTATTATATAACCAAGGTATATCTGAGGTACATCTGGCATGTTAGTAATGAGTGTTGTATTTATACTCATTCATTCAGTCATGTTATGTTATTACATATAAATCACTAGTACACAAATATCATTAGTACATATATGTGGTAGGTACATATGAGTAGTACATAGTCATGGCATTGCCATGAAAGGGAGGAATGTGGTGGCAGACTGCCATATAATGCACATCCTACATAAAATAGATTACACCTTTATGGATACAGGTCATTAGTATATCATCCCATGTCACATATATATTTATATCCTCTGAGCAAACTGACATAGTGGACCAGGAGGGGTGAAAGGGATATTTCTGAATATGCCTTTGTTCATGAACTCGGCCTGTGGCCTCAGATAAACTCACACAGAGGAGCTTGCAGAAGTCCAGACTGAACCGGTTTTGGGAAAAAACAATAGACCGGCCAAGAAAAGTTCAATAAGTGCACAGTTTTGAATAGGAAATTGGCCATAATACAATTATTAGACACACCTACACTCTCACCGAACTTGACCAGTTAGAAGTAACCCTCCTATAATTGCAAACATGCCAAAGAATGAGAGTATAAATATTGCCTCCATACGATGACATGTAGGATTTTTGGTGGTTTACTCTTGTGTTGTAATAAACATTCTTCCTCCTGTTCATCCGACCTGTCCTGTGCCGTCTATCTTCAGTCCTGATTATTATCCTATATAGCATAAAGTCAGCACTCTACAACAGTGGTATCTTTGATGGGACTCCATGAGCCTTCAAAGTTGCTAATAACTGTATATAGAAGTAATAAGTGGAGCTGGTGAGGTTAAATTTGTTATGAATTTCATGATAGCTACAGAAACCCCGTTCGTTGAAGATATCTCCCAATGTATGTATTCCCTGCTTTTCCCATTTGGGATATCTGATAGGTCGTTGTGCAATAAGGAGTGCATTGTTATTGAATAGGGGAGAATGGCTATGCCATTTATGTTGGTTAGTAAATTTTTTCTGTGTGTCATGCCATATCCGAATCACATGTGTAATAAGAGGACCAAATTTCAAGTCGCATTGCTTAATTGATAATTTGGTGTATACCATATCCTGCAGTCTATGTGGTGACTATGTTTTCTTCTAATGTTCTCCAGGATACAGATGCTTGGGAGTCAAACCAGGTTGTCAGTGGTCTTAAAGAGTACGCTTTAAAATAGTGGTAAAAGTCTGGAAATGCTAAACCTCCGTCGGCTTTGTTTCTCTGTGCGGTGGATCTTTTTATTCATGGGGGTTTGTTGTTCCAAATAAATGTATAAGCGGTGGAGTGTAATTTTTTCCAGTAACCAGCAGGGGGGGGGGGGGGGGGGGGGGGTAATGGTAACATTGAACTAAAGAAGTTGATTCTAGGTAAAACATCCATCTTAACTATTGATACTCAGGCCTGTACTGAGTTTTTAAGTTTTGACCACCTGTCAAAGTAATTTGTGATCCTATCTTGGAGTCTTGTATAATTATACTTCACCATTTGGCATATAGTAGGGAATATTTCAACTCCAAGACATCTAAAGTGTTCTACCATTGGTATATGTGACCAGGTATGGACTTCAGGGTCATGTTGAGGGATCTTCATTTTATTTTATTTTACATATTATGAAAGTACAGATTCATACCTTCAAAATAAGCCATCACTTGAACATTTTGGTGGGATACTTTGCAAGCTACTTCCTATGATTCATGGTGATTATCACAAAACATATTCAGAGATAATAGCCTTCAAGAGACGAGCAGGCTATTCGGTGACAATAGTGAAACAACTACAACACTACCCAGAAGTCATTGTAATCCATGGCCCCCCTCTCTCTAGGGCAATTAACACCTGGCAGCTTTCCAGTCTGAGGCTCTTTGTTATTACAATGAGTCTGGTGACTGCAAACACAACACCCAGAGGAAAAAGGAAAAGTCATGATAGTTTATTAAAAAATTTGTGTGGTAGTGAAAGGTTAACCTTCTGTAGTGTGGTAGTGAAAGGTTAACCTTCAGTAGTGTGGTAGTGAAAGGGTTAACCTTCTGTAGTGTGGTAGTGAAAGGTTAACCTTCTGTAGTGTGGTAGTGAAAGGGTTAACCTTCTGTAGTGTGGTAGTGAAAGGTTAACCTTCTGTAGTGTGGTAGTGAAAGGTTAACCTTCTGTAGTGTGGTAGTGAAAGGTTAACCTTCTGTAGTGTGGTAGTGAAAGGGTTAACCTTCTGTAGTGTGGTAGTGAAAGGTTAACCTTCTGTAGTGTGGTAGTGAAAGGTTAACCTTCTGTGGTGTTGTAGTGAAAGGTTAACCTTCTGTAGTGTGGTAGTGAAAGGGTTAACCTTCTGTAGTGTGGTAGTGAAAGGAACCCTGATAATAAACAAGAGACAAATCAAGTTTCAAGATTTTATTAGCATTTAAAATAACACGAGATAAAAATAGACATGCTAAAGTCAATGTTCAATGTTCTGATGGCCTCTCCAGATGATCACCGTGGTCTTTTTGAACCGCTGCTGGATATTTTGGCTGGTGGTGCTGGGCATGTTATGTCCTGGGCTTCCTCATCACAGAACTCTCTGATCTTGTGGAACAGATAGTGTTGTCTTGCAGAGTCCAGTCCCGGTGGTGGCAGCACAGGAAGTCCATCTATAGGCCGCAGGACACGGACGTCACGGAGCAGCTGGAATCTGGTTTCAGCGCCATCAATAGACATCTTTGCCACAACCACACCAGGTTCCTTGGAATCAAAGCTGCAATAATAAAGTGAAACGTTAGTACAGGGCACATAACAATATCAATGCATTTGTATCATTTGCCAATGACATTCTTTACACTAAAGTGTGAATAATTAATTACAGTAAATACACAACACACAGTGACCACACCCACCTAAAGTGCTGGTACTGCTTGATCTGTGGCAGTGGCTTGAAGTAAGGCCCCAGATGTTCCTGCCAGTTGTAGGACTGCACGATTACAGTGCCATCTTCCTTTCCCACTAGCTGTGGTATGTTGATTCCAGCCACTGAGCTGTCCCTTACGACTGCTGCAATCTCATCAAGAGTGTTCACCTTGGTCTTTCTGAAACGCTGCTTGAGAAGCCCAAAGAAACAGTCCGGGGAAAACTTTGTGTGGCCTACAATCAGCAGGTGGAGATTGACACGATGGTGAAGACCATGTAGCGCTCGCCACGCTAAGTACCACAACATGTACTTGTTCTTGTTTTGGCCACTGCAGTTGTCACAGTGAAGGTCAACATCTGTCTCCCCAAGACCATGGTCTTTGAAGAAGTGGTGCAGGTAGCTTATGACGGCGTTGCTACCTTTGCTGGACTCCATCCCCTCATCCACCAAATAGTTGACTTGCCGTGGAATCGCCTCACAGCAAACACCGAATATGCTGCACTTGCGTGGAGCCAAGAAGTACATGGGCCCTGGCTGAAGGGGGTCTGCTGGGTAGTGCACCTGCAATGAATGAATAAGGATTTTAGAAAGAAAAAAAAGGGAGCAATGCAGTAGTTATAACAATTATAACATGATGGTTGTGAAAGAGGGCTTGGTATGTAGTCACCTTTTGAGCGTAGTCAAAACTGTAATGCATTGTCATGGGCTTGCTTGCCGGCACATGACCACCCAGAGAAAGACCATCACCGGTCTCCTTGGCGGCTTTAAGCATGGCGTTGTAGGCAGCCCGCTCGGATTTTACATGCGCCAGATGTTGTTCCTGCTGCTTCAGCTTTGCAGACTTCTCAGCCTCTGGCAGATTGGCACTTCTGAAAATCTGAAGAAAAAAAAGTTAAGTAAATGTTAATATTAATAATAATAAACTGTATTTGTATAACACTTTTCATACAGAAGTTGCAGTTCAAAGTTCATAACACTGTGATGTTCACTAACCAGATAATTGTTCTTCTGACACACCCAGCAAAGATCAGACATTGGTTTGATTGCTGTGATATGACTCAGTAATTGCCTCCAGAGGGACTTAAATGTGGACAGGCCCACTGCTCGCTGGTCTGAAAGATTAATAAGAACACATGTTAGCACAATGTCATTCATTTTCAAGCTTTGTTTTTATTTGACAAAGACCTATTTGACCTATTTCTTTGACAAAGATTTGCTTACACCTACCAACTGGCATTGCCTTGGTATATAAACGCCACACAGATGCCTTCGTGATGAAAGATGGTAACAGCTGACCGGTAAAGTTCTTTTGGTGTGCCTGGCGTCCAGGGAGGTGAACAGCATGATCTTCTGCATAATTCAACACAAATTGAACAACTTTTTCGATATCTTCATATTTTATGCAATGCTTGTTGTTGCGTGGGGATCGCTTCTTTGTGCGGAGGCACATGCCATTTTCTGACATGTGTTTGCTTATTGCAATCAAGCGATCCTTACCTATTCTTGGGAGAGAAGAGGGGGGGGGGGGGGGAGACAGAGAGAGATAGTTAGATCATCATCATCACAAGTACCGGTACCTGTCTGTACCACACCCAGTCTACATGATTGTGGAGACAGAGCGAGAGATAGTTAGATCATCATCATCATCATCATCATCATCATCACAAGTACCGGTACCTGTCTGTACCACACCCAGTCTACATGATTGTGGAGACAGAGAGAGAGATAGTTAGATCATCATCATCATCATCATCATCATCATCATCACAAGTACTGGTACCTGTCTGTACCACACCCAGTCTACATGATTGTGGAGACAGAGAGAGAGATAGTTATTGTAATTGTGGGACAAATCAAAAGACACAAATAGTGTCTTTGGTCTATACTATCTGCTATACTATAATATACTATACTATGCTACTATACTCTACTATAATGTACTATAATTAGTTTTAATAAAATGGGGGACCCTGATAATAAACAAGACTAATCAAGTTTCAAGATTTTATTATCATTTAAAAAAAAAATAGGCATGATGTACTATATTAGTTTTAAATAGACAATAATAATAACTTACCCGTGGATGAAGAGGAAAGCTTCACGGCAGATTTGTATCGCCCCGAAGAAATAGTTTGTGTAAGCACGTTGTCTTTTTTTGGAAATCGATTTATTTCCGATAGTCCATTCTGACTTTCGACCAAAAGCCTGGAGCTGAGCCATAATAATCAAATCTTTATGATCCTCTTCGAGAGCCGCTATCTCAAAACGCCTTGTGTAAACTTCATCACGGTCCAATTTTGTGATACATGACCCCCGATTAAGAATGTCATTTTCTTTATCACCCTGGACGCATTTACAAGTAAATCGCAAAAGTCTTTCCATTTCGCGTTCGTGGCTCTCGTCAGATTCAACTTCCACAAAGCACATTACATGTTCTACCTTGTCTCCAAATCCGTTAGGTGTGTTGTCACCATCATCTGGCTCTGCCTCGTCTTCAAATCCGTTAGTGTTGTCACCATCACCATCATCTGCCTCTAACTCGTCTCCAAATCCGTTAGTGTTGTCACCATCATCTGGCTCTTCAGCGTTGCTGTCAGTGATTATAGCCCGCATAACGTCTGCGTTGTCTTCTTCTTCTGAACCAGAATCTGAGTTTCTTTTTGGATTTTTATTCTGCACAAAGAAATCCGCGATGAATATTCCTAAAGCGCGTTCATCTTCAACACAGTGTGCTCCGAAGTGAGCAAACCGGTTTAATGCCTCGGCAACTGCCCTCGCTGTGGGTTCCATGGTGACTGTCAAGCATGCACTGCCTGCTCTCTGTTTAATACCCATCCATCAATGGCATCAACATAATGACGTCACCGCCTGACCAATAAGCATTTAGATGTAAATACATGTAGTGTGGTAGTGAAAGACACAACAACTAGGTTAACCTTCTGTAGTGTGGTAGTGAAAGGTTAACCTTCTGTAGTGTGGTAGTGACGGATAAAAAAACGGATAAATAGTTTTTTTTACCATATTTCTACACATTTCACTGCCACATTACAAATTATGAAATCGCGACGAAATACCTCTGAATAAGAATTAAAAAAAAATTAAAGATTCGATGACTAATTCGGCCAGAAACGGCTTTGAGGCGAAGCGTTACTAAGTGCTTCTGTAGTGTGGCAGTGAAAGGGTTACAACATCTCTCCAGCCTCGCGCTGCAGCAGCAGCAGCAGCATCAAGCCGCGCGATTGGACATTTGTAACGTCGACACAGCCAAGCTTTCAACAGTGTTATTTAGATGTATTTACCCATTAGGTTGGAAAAAATGCACCCTAACGAAATTCGTTCGCTCATAAAATTCTAACTGTGTTTTAATGGTTTTTAATTAAGTTAAAACATGCGTTTTATAACGGGTCAAGGCCTCTTTTTTATCTTTTTTTTAGACACTGCGTTACGTTGCTTATAACTTATAACATTAAGATAGTGTATTAATAGTGTGTTATTCTCTCTCTGAGAAAGGAGAGCTAAATAATGACGTCTGTGTGTTAACACCTATTAAGTACAAGTACTTGCTACCTGGACAGGCCCACAGCCCGCTCGTGTAGTTTTTTCTCCTCACTTGAAAGAACATTTTTGGAACTATTTTAACAATAATTACCTCATTTACAAGTTGTATTTAAGTTTGCAACTAAGGGCAAATAAGGGAACAGATTAATGACAATTCAAATATGTAAAAAAAATCAAGATTTCGATTTTTGGGATTTTCTGGACAGCAAGACATTTTGTTCATTTCAGAGCACCTCCCCCCTTGCGCATCAAATCGGGTTTGGTCACGGCGGGTCACATATTTCCTGGAAGTATTGTAGTCTTCGCAGAGACATTAAGTGGGAGGAAGGCCGACTTTGGCCAGTTTATCCTAAATCCCGATAGATTGCCAAAATCATCAATCAGCTTGAGAAGATGAGGCAGTGAGGTGGTAGGGTTTTGCATGAACAATATTACGTCGTCCACATATAAACTAATATGATGCTGTGTGCCCTTAATTGAGATTGGCTCTATGGATTGGGATTGTCTTATATACTGTGCTAAAGGCTCTAAGGATAGAGCAAATAGTCCGGGACTAAGAGGGCAACCCTGTCTGGACGAGCGCGACACAGGAAAGAGTGAGGAGGTAAATTTACCTGTTATAATCATGGCCGATGGGTCTTTGTATAATACTTTTATCATATTAATGAATCCGTTTCCTAACCCCAGAGTACTGCCCATAAATAAGACCATTCCAACCTATCAAAAGCTTTCATCGCATCCAAGGATAATACAGCTGTAGGTGGAATGGCATCCTTGCTGGCGTCTAATACATGTAGTAACCGTCTTATATTATCCGTGATCAGGCGGCCTTTTATGAAGCCAGTCTGATCAGGATGAACTAAAGATGTCATATGCTTTTGAAGTCTGATGGCTAGTACCTTAGCATACAGCTTGAGATCCGTTCCGAGGAGACTTAAGGGTCTATAACTACCACATTCGGTGGGTTCTTTTTCCTTTTTAAGGAGGACAGATATGAGTGCCATATTGACGTCCCTGGGGAAGTTTCCCTCTTTGATTGAGTATAAAATCATATCAAGTAATAGGGGTCCAATTACATTCCAACATGAGAGGTATAGTTCTGGTGGGATACCATCCCATCCAGGAGCCTTACCAATTTGCATTTCAGATATAGCCTCCCTAAGTTCCTCTAGTGCAGTGGTTCTCAAACTTTTTACACCAAGTACCACCTGAGAGCGTAGCTGGCTCTCCAAGTACCACCATATGACTGGTGTTAAAATACAGTCTATTCAGCTACGCACAGTTCACGCAGGAGGCAAATGTATTCCTAATACCATTATTTATTGTTAACTTTTGTCAGACACAGCCACAATGTACAAAGGGATAGCACTAGAACTAGCAAACTCTTCCACACAACTCATACAATGCAAGGGGCATTGAGAACATAATAACTAACATTCTCACATAGCAAGTGAGAAAATTAAGAACAACTGTATTTCAGCAAATGTACTTAATTCTCTCTCTATCGCTCTCTCTCTCTCTCTCTTCTCTCTCTCACACAGCAAGCAATTGTCCTTCATTCTCTCACACTCACACACACACACACACACACACACACACACACACACACACACACACACACACACACACACACACACACACACACACACACACACACACACACACACACACACACACACACACACACACACACACACACACACACACACACACACACACACAATTATTTTGTTAAAAAAACTTAATTTCCTGCATTCTGGTGCAGGCATTTTTGAATGTTTACCCTTTAAATGCCAGTGTTTGTGCTGGGCATCACAAATTATTGTAAAAAATAAAAGAAAACACATATTCAATACATTTTTGAATTTTTACCCTTTAAATGCCAGTTTGTGTGATGGCATCACAAATTATTGTTAAAAAAAACACACAAAAAGTAAAATATTTTCAATATATCAAATGCAAAGTGAATTTTTTTGGGCGGGATTATTACAGGCTAGGCATGTGTCAATGATTAACAACAACACAGATTTTGATGGATTTTTTGTAATGTCAGATTTAACACCAACTCTTTTCAGAAAAGTGGGAGTATTTCATTTTTTATCTGACATTACAAAAGATCTAAAAAAAATAAATGGTTATGATCAGGGCTGAAGTCGAATTAAAGATTTATGACTGTTTAGACTGCATTACTCTCTGTCACAGTGATCTCCTGGTTGTTCCCCACTTAGGTTATCTAACTATCGCGCCGCCGCAACCAGAAACACTGGCCTGGCCTGCTTCTAAGTTCAGTGGCCTGACTGCAATTTATTTTTAATTTTTTTTGTGCTTTTTTGTAAATGTTTTCAAGTTTTCAGCAGTACCACCAAGTACCACTAGTGGTACGTGTACCACAGTTTGAGAACCACTGCTCTAGTGTAATAGGTGCAGGGCCGCCTCAGGGGGTGTGCGAGCAGTGCGGTCGCACAGGGCCTCGCGGGAAGGGGGGCCTCGCACAATTAAAAAAAATATATATATTTTTTATTTATTTTTATTTAAATTTTTTATTATTATTTTTTTTTTCGAGGCCCCCCTTCCCGCGAGGCCCTTTTTCATCACAGACCTAAAATCTAGTTTTGCTTATATGCTTATATATTTCACATTAGACACATTTGTAGAATGTGTGTGACTTGTTCCTGGCTCTGCGGCTCTGCAGCAGACATACTCACTATTGGAGCTCTGGGGCTCTGCAGCAGACATACTATTGGTTTCAACGAAGGGAGGGGTTACATCATGTGTACGCCGGCGTGCGTCAGCTGCGTTTGACTATTTCGCGCGTGCAGCTTTGGAGGTTATGCTTAGTTATGCCAGCCAAGAGGAAGAGGACGGTCATTCGGCAGATGGACTGAAGATGAAAGTTGTTGCATGTTAGACAGTTCAGTCAGGCTAGCCATGTCGGCTTAGCTAAAGGCAGGGACAGCTAGTTAGCTTTAGCTACGTTATAATATCGAGTGCTAACGTGTGGTTCAGTCGGGATAGCCATGATGATGTCGGCTAGTAGCTAGCTTAGCTAAAGGCTAACTAGCGTTAGCTAACCTAGAGAGAGCGCGTGCAGCATTGTTATGCCAAGATGAAGAGGACGGTCATTCGGCAGATGAACTTCGTCAACTCCACGCGGTTGTCTCCATCCTCTTGGACGTTTGGTGAGTTTTTAATGCACTCTATTCTATTCTCGCCGTGGATATATCTCTCTCTCTCTCTCTCGGGAGCCAAACGGGCCGGCTAGCTGTTATAGCTAATGTTATATTGAGCCAAAGCGGGCCGGCTAGCTAACGTTATTTTGAGCCAAACGGGCCGGCTAGCTGTTGTAGTAGCTAACGGTGTGTGGCCTGGTGTCAGTACCTGGCTACTCTATTTGCAATTAGCCTATTTAGCTGATGTCGGCCATTGGCTCCTTGCTACTTTGTTTTCTCTGGTATAGACCCTCTTCTCTTTGGATTTAAGTGTTGATCTCTGTCCTTTTGGATCTATGTATATTCATGTTGCCTTTGTGAAGTTATCTTTTCCTTCTGTTTTGTTCTTCCATTAAAAGTTGAATATCCTTTAGGGGCTCATCTTTGCTTATCTCTCTCATACATGCTCTCTCTCTAACACACACACACACAGACATGCTGTTAGGGTTTGTAACCGACCTCAAACGCAACGGCACAGAGAGGAAGTTCAGAGTTAGCCAAAGCAAGGGCGTATTTATTAACAGAGTCACAAGATGGAATGAAGTACTGCAATCGAACAAACGGGGAATCTGGCATGTGAAGATTGTTGCGGCTCTGCAGATACTCCCAGTAGGTAGTGGTGAGGAATTGGCTAGTGACGTCGGAGCGGCTCTGCAGATCCTCCCAGCTTTCACTCCCGGTGGAAACGGAGAGAGAGAGAAATCAGAGTTAGCCCGACGCACACACAGAGGCAGAGAGGTGACTGATCCAGTATAAATCCAAGTGACTTGATCTTCGGTGTACCACACACAAGTTAGCAGAGTCCAGAGAAAAAACAATACGGTATCTTCAGTGTTAATCTAACACAAAAATTAGGTGAGTCCAGTACAAACAAAAACGGGATCTCTTCGGTGTTCACCAAACACACAAAAAACTGATAATCCAAATGACAGTCTCCAAAAACTCACCAGAGCGCAACGCGAGAAGCGGGCAGGTTACGAGGCGTAGCTCCGAACGGGGAACCAGGTTCTCCACAGCAGTTCTCCACAAAAGATCCTGGAGAGCAAAAAACAGCAACAGCGACGGGGAAGGCAGGAATATGCAGGTGTAATTCAAAACGACCCAACATCGATAGTAAGGGGGTCTGAGCATATAAAGCCTACAGGGGCGCTAATTACAAGCTGTGACAGCTGCGGGATGAGATTGATACTTGCTCCAAAAGCGTGTGGCGGGGAAAGCACCAATCAAACACGGCACCTTAAAGGAACGGAGCGTGTGGCGGGGAATGCATTAATCACATAGTACCTTAAAGGAACGGAGCGTGTGGCAGGGAGCGGACCAAAACCTCACAGTACCCCCCCCTCCACGGGAGCCACCCGGCGACCAGCCCGACCCGGCTCGCCCGGATGGGCACGATGGAAGTCGGTGATCAGGCCGGGATCCACGATGAGCTGGCGGGAGACCCAGCTCCGTTCTTCTGGACCGTACCCCTCCCAGTCCACCAGGTACTGGAACTCCCGACCCCGCCGTCGAACGCCCATCAACCGGCGGACCTGCCACTGGGGGTGACCGTCCACCATCTCGGGAGGAGGTGGTTCCGGAGCAGGAGGCATCAGGGGACTGAGAGAGACAGGCTTAACCCGGGACACATGGAAAACGGGGTGAATGTGCATGGACGCAGGAAGCTTAAGACTCACCGCCGCCGGACTGAGTACCTTCAGAACCTCAAAAGGGCAGACGAACCGGGGGTTAAGCTTCTTGGCCGAGGACCGAAGTGGAAGGTCCCTTGTGGAAAGCCACACCCTCTGCCCAGCGTGGTACGTCGGCGCAGGAACCCAATTATAAATGAATGCTCAGGAAGGTTCAACATTGCTCTAGTGAGTGTAGCGTAGAAGTTAGCGTCGTAAAGATTTGGAGCATAGGCCGCTACCAACGCAATTTTCCTGTTACTGTATTCTATTTTAGCTATGGTTAGTCGACCATCCACATCAGACCATACGTCCAACAATTCAATATTCAACTTCCGTTTCGCGACTATAGCAACCCCACAGGATCTTGTTCCAAAAGATGAGTAGCTAATGTTATGATATATTTTGTCCGCTAGCATTACATTGTCATCCACTAATAAGTGCGTTTCGCTTAAAAAAGCCACATAAACCTGTTTGTTTTTCATCAGTGTAAGCACGCTTTTGCGTTTATATTGTTTGTTTAGTCCCCCAGTATTCCAAATCATTATATTCAAACTAGCCATAATCTAAACATGTTGTTGTATTCTTGTGTATAATTCGTCTGGAGTACCAATTCACAATAGATATATATCCAATTATTGCGGTCCTGTTGAGAGCTGAGCCTGAAAACATACATATATACATATAATCCCCTATTCCCCCCTCCCTCCCTCCCTTACACAATCAGTCAGCCCAGAATGAGCCATTTATCCTTAACATTCCTATGCAAATTGCCATAGGATCTAAAACTCTTAATTCTACCTTAATAAAATGTCACTTGTGGCCTAGCCACTCTCCCGTTAAAATAATAAAATAAAAACTTAAAATATGCCTGAATTATCATAGTATATTCACTTAAACCTTATACTAACATGTATAGGTTAAAACACACCAAAGAATAAAAAAGATGTATAGAACTAAATTATAGAAATCTCAAAAAGTGGAGAACATCTGCTTAAATCTTAAAATAACTTTGCCAAGCTTAAACACCTAGATGAAAAGGAAGGTTTTAAATACGTGTATGCAGTTCGTCCCCCAAACAGGGGTGGGCAGTATTCCGCTGTGAAGGCTGTTGTTCTTCGGATATGATTCTTGTGTATGGTCACAAATTGTTGTTTATGTTCCAGGGCATTCTGCATGCCATAGAGTGATATTATTCCAGTATATTCCAATATGACACGAGCGTTGAAAAAGTCCAGAGTATTCCAAAATGTCAACAACAAATCATGACTTGCACAAAACCCATAAATCTAGCGGGCCCAAACAGCGAACCTTTACAAAAATATAGTATCTAGCGTCACATATTAACCTATTTCTACATCAATGTTATCAAAGCTTGTTTGATGCCGTTTTTGGTGTCTAAGTTATAACGAAGTTATCAAAAAAAGATAAAAAAATATGAATAAGACTTAGCCTCCTCCGCGTTGTGGGTCCGTCATGTAATCCTCTGCGTCTTCAGTCGAGTAGAGCCGGACCCTTTTTCCATTTTTATCCATGATGGAAAGATTCGCTGAGTAGCGTAGTGTAGGTTGGAATTTTTTCTCAAAAAGCTGAGACATCACTGACTTGTAACAGGCTCGTAGGGTTACAACCTCGCGGCAAAAATCCTCGTAGAAATACACTAGTTTCCCGTTGTGTTGTAGAGTTCCCCTCTTCTTTCGTGCCGCCCGGATAATCGTATCTCTTATTCCAGTTTGACATAGGCTAGCAATAATCACCCTCGATTTATTGTTGTTGTCGTCTCGGATGCCAATTCTGTAGCGCTGATCCACTATAGGTGGTGTAGGGAGGATATCTGGTCCTAGAATTTGAGCTAACACTGTCGCGAACGAGTCGTTTGTGCAGTCAACTGATTCATCCAGTCCCACTATACGGATATTAAATCTACGGGAATGACGTTCGATTTCGAATATCTTAGCTGTTAGCTTCTCGTTGTTGTCATATATCTTATCCGTTAGCTTCCCGTTGACCTCTTCTATCTTCTCCGTTAGTTCCACGATGCCGTCATGTAAAGCCCCATCGCCGCTAATGAATCTCAGTGTGTGTTCAACCAAGGTGGCTTCAACTACAGTAGTGCGTTCGGTTTGTTCTGCAGCCGCTGCTTTTAAATCTTCGATTTTGGATTCGATAGATTCTTTGATAGCGTCAACCTTAGCGTTAACCTTATCAACCTTAGCGTCACCCTTCTCAACCTTAGCGTCAACCTTATCAACCTTATCGGTTAAGATCTTTATTAGCTTAGCAAGAGACTTTATATCGGATGAGGTGGCGGGGACGATGGAAGAGGTGGCAATATCAGGTGTTTTTTTCTCGATCTCTCCTGCCATTTCCCGCACGGAGCCTGTATCCACAGGCGGATCCTCTGCAGTTAGTTTGGCTGCGCGTTTATTTTCTGTTTCTTTCCTTGTTGGCATATTGATTCTTTCTGTCGATATAGTTAGTTGAAGATCTCAGTTTATATATACGTCGAGGTTTAAACACATTGGTGTTGTAAAAAGTGGTTTTTGAAGCAAATATAAAAATAACAGGAGAGGAGCTCTGACCAATGCGACCACTACATGCTGATGCTAAACCGGAAGTCCGGTATTGCACATTGTCGAATTCATAGAGTAGGGAAAATCTGCATTGCCGCTCGGCGACCTTGAACAGGTTATTAAAATGGAATAAAAGCAATAACAACTTCCCACGGATATCTCCGTGATTCTGTCCACAACGCATGGATTCGAAAGCCGGATATATCCGTGCTTCGTCCCCAATGTGTTAATCGGCGTGGTTTATTATTTACATTTCACAACAGCAGCACATGAGATCTCCTCTCCGTGAGAGGTAGGTGGGAAGAGACAGAGGGGGAGTTGGCATCAGCTTATATACCCTCTACCTGGCGGTAACATTAACAGCTCCACCTATAGCGCCCTCCAGTGGAAACAGTTATGCATAGTTAGACAGTTACTCAGTTACTAGCAATCATATATAACCTCTAACTTTAACAGAAATGTTTCTTAACTCTTTGCCGGCCAAACCCGAGTAAAGTCGGGTTATCTCGCCAACCGTTGAGCGCCAGAAACCAGAGTATACTCAGGTTTTTATCCTTTGATATTTTCCTTTGATCCACGTTCTATACGGTCAGCCGGAGCCCTCTAGGTGTCTGTGATTCATCTACCTACGTTGGAATTGCAATGACGATCGAATCTCATCAGGTGGCAGTATCACCTACCTTTTGAACTGGGAACTGTCTTGTGATCCACTCCGGCTGTTTCCGCCTAGGAGTGGATCACAACATAGCAATCGGTGGAAGATTTGGTGCCTCAGAGCTATTATTTCCCGTATGGTAGCCATGCCCAATATACACGAGTAATTGCGATCGCCATGGGATCGACTGGGATTTATTCATTTTGGAGTACTTTCTGACTGAGGTAAGGTCTATCTTAGGTAACCTGCTGGTATTTTTTTTAACGTAAAGCATGCTTCTGTACCGATCACAAGTGTCGTAGTTTACCGGACGTAAAACTTGCTTTTGGTAACGATCACAGTTTTGAGTTAAAACGACCCCCCCCCCCTTTATGATTTTGTGAAGACACTGATTGATTTGGGAGTATTTGGGGCTTCAGGGGATCAACCAGAACGATTTGGGCTTATTGCATATAATGTGTCATATCTTGCGATCTATGGAAAAAGACTGCATTATTTCGGAAATGGGGCGATGTTTAGCGTGTAGCGTGTAACAAACAACAGTGTGTAGAAATTAACTGATTAGTCAGTAATGGACTATGAACAATGCCTGTAAAATTAGCCATACTATTGTCTCCATAGCTATAATACAGAACACACGATGGGTCTGCAAACATCGCTAAAATGGTCATTAACTCTGGCGCCAAACAGTGCAGATGGCG
This sequence comes from Notolepis coatsorum, assembly GCF_963971535.1. Classification (NCBI taxonomy): domain Eukaryota; kingdom Metazoa; phylum Chordata; class Actinopteri; order Aulopiformes; family Paralepididae; genus Notolepis; species Notolepis coatsorum. Next base: position 195,550,142 of record NC_140165.1, read on the forward strand.
AAAGCTGGTGGCCGTCAATTAGTTAAAGGCTGAACAGATCTCCTTTTATTCAGATATTAAGCAATCATCAAATCTGACATTGGTAGGAAAAAAGACAGTAGCCCTATTTTTGCTAGAATTCAATGCTCTCCATAATCTTGTGGGATCTAAATACGATCTGGTGATAAGATGATAAGATAAAGAAAATCTAAAAAGTCAACCAACGAACAAGATTCTTGTACCGGATCTCCTCTCTGGTAAACAAGAATACCCTGAAGACTCTAGCACATAGGTGACAAACTCACGGCCCGCGGGCCAAATGTGGCCCGCCACGTCATTTGATGTGGCCCCCCAAGAGCTCAGATATAATTTTTTTTTTTTAATATTTAACATTAATATTGGGTTAAAAAATAGCAGTGTTAAAATAATTGAGGGTTAATGCGTTAATAAAGCTTTAACTTTGACAGCCTTAGTTATTACACATTCTTACACATACATGTATGTTGAACATCTGAGGTATTGATGAAGTAACAAAGGAAAAAAGCCAAAAGCACTTACTCCTCAGACATTCTTTGACAATTTTACAGCCCAAAATACAAAAAAGATCCAGGCAGAATAGGTAACAAAGGGTTGAAGAAATATTGTCTGAACTGTCAAATGCAAACTGGCTGTGTGACATAACCGAGCATCTTGCTCAATTGAATAAGAAGCTGTAGGGACGCAAACAAGTCCCACCCAAAACTTGACCAATATAGTTGTGAACTGAGACAACCCTTATTTTGTTATTTTTGAGTACAGTTACAGTTGTGTGTTCATGCAGACACATAATAGCAATTTCCTTTACGAATTGAAAATGGGGGACCCTGATGTAAACAAGTCGAAAGTCTTTCTCTGGTCTGCATCCCCTTAACAATTGTGTGTATTGAGCTGTACTGTACTGTACCCATTCTGCAATCTGTTAATTAAAGTTAATTAAACTATCTTCCATTAGTTGGATGTATGGCCTCTGCAAGGTTGTGTGCAGCCATTTGTTTTTGTAACATCTGCTACATCTGTCCCACGTGTTCTTTGCAGCTCACAGTTGTTAGTTCTGCCCCTCTTGACTGTGACAAAAAGGTTTTGAACAAACTTAATGTCATAGCTTGTATTTGATGATATTCTTCTTTGTTATTTACTTGAATGGTTTGATCATTGATTGATGGAGTAATATGGGGTTCTGATAAACTAAAATTATTTGTTAAAATAACATAAGCTAACATATATTTTTACATCTATGCAAATGCATATGCAATATGTATAACTTGAATAAGTAATAAATACAGAAACAACATGTTTAACAATATGTAAATGAGTAGCTACATTTATTTTACATTACATTAACATTTATACCGTCTTTGGCCCTTTGAGGGCAACCATAATGCTGATGTGGCCCTCTGCGAAAATGAGTTTGACACCCCTGCTCTAGCATGAGCACTCATTCAAGAGTACTACGACTATGCTTGCACCTCAATGTCCAAAGTGTTTTGATCTGTTCACCCCTAGTCCCATTATTCACCTGTTCCATTGACCCATGTAAAAGGTTCTACCTCCGTGCCTTCCCTTATAATGTAACTTACGGTGCCTCCAATGAAAAGGATCAAGATATACTCTCGGATCTTCCACTTATACTGTAAATTAACCCTGGGTTCTTTTAATTGAATGTCGGCGAGGTGAACAGAGAGATGAGACAAAGAGTCAGATGGCAGTCTGTATAGTTTACTGAACTCTCACAGCACGAATAGATCACAATCCGGACCACGCAATGCATGCACCTCCACACACGGAGCGAGCAATTGCCAAGTGGTGGTCTCGATAATACATCGTCACATAATTTATACATTTGTCGTGGCTACCCCTCCTCCTGGCTTAATGATTGATAGTTGTCGCGTCATAGCTTGAGGACAAAGGGAATATGAGCGGGAATAGAAGGCACGAGGGAGGGGGATTCCGGGGGATTTTCAGTACATGCTTCCTCGTAGAGGTGGGGGCTTGAGCTAAATGAGCCATCTGCAGTCCCCCGGTTGTGGGGGCCTGCATGTCTGTGCGTATATGAGTGTACTCATTGTCCTACCCTAGTCATTACTCTTTAAGTCCGTGCTCATCATGACACTTGAGGCAGATCATTGAGAGTTCGAAGCAATTATGCTTGTATGTAAGTGCGCTCGAGCTATGTGTGTGTGTGTGTGTGTACGTGAGTGTGTGTGCGTGTGCGCGTTGGAAGCGGAAGCTAGTAATGACTTAGTGGAGGAGATGTGTGTGGTGTGTGTGAGGGAGGCCTAGGGCCATGTGTCCGAGACTATCTGTGTGTATGTGTTTGTAAGTGTGTATGAGTGTGCGTTGTGTGTAAGGGAGACATGTGTATGTGTGTGTGTGTGTGGGGAGAGGGGTCCGGAGCCAAAAGGTCGGCAGGTCGGCAGGTCAAACCAAGCTGTGTGTGTAAAACAGACTGGGCCACGGCCTGCACCACGGGTCAAACCAAATGCAGGAGAGGAGAAAGCAGACATAGAACACAATGTAGGATCTTAATTCTATCACATCTTAATTCTATCACCTTATCAAAAGGGTATGACAGGAATTTGATGCTTGATATTCCTTCACATGTAAAATAAATATACCCGCTGTTGGGTTTTCTCTATTTTCCTCATCTCATCTCGTTTGTGTCTGCGCTTGGGTTCTGACATTAGAATATCCGTTACAGTTCCTTTCCCTAAATAGACCAATCTATCCTTTATCTTTAGTAGGGTAGATGTTTGTTAATGCCAGAGAGAAATGGTTTTTATGAAAAATTCCAGTGCCATTTCAACATCAGGGATTTCAGAAGTATTTTGCTAATAGTGAGAGATTGGACCTCATTCTCAAACATTTTCAAAGGGGACATGCATTATAAATGGCATTTTTCTGTGTTTAGCATGGTTTTATAGTAATATGGGTTAGTATCAATGGGTCTGTGTCTCTAATTACCATATTGACTCATCAGTCTAGTCTCGAGTTCACGAGATCCTCCCTCACTCAACTAAGCTGTTCTGATTTGATGGTTTTGCTGACATTAATATAGCACTGATTTGCAGTAACGCCCCCTCTATGGTTGTAGTGCAGTGTAACCTGACACTTCCTGAAACGGGTTTTCACAGGCAGAGAACGAGCGAGAGGGAGAGAGAGTGTGATTGATTGATTGAAAACTTTATTAACAGATTGCAGAATGGGTACAATACAGTACAGCTCAATACACACAATTGTTAAGGGGATGCAGACCAGAGAAGCCTTTGTTGAAGCTATGGAATTCAATCACACTTCTAAACACTTGATTTTCATAAAAGCAAACATTTTTGTTTTACTACATCCCAAAAGTCCCTCCTACTAGTACAACCTCCTACCCTATCCTACCAGCAGACGTTGCTAATAATCTTTTCCCTACTTTTGTCAATGCTGTACAGAAGCCTATTGTGGTAGAAATATGCATAATTAACACTATTATAAACACTATTATATTCATATTAATTTATTGTAATACCATATCCCTCCACTAGGACATGAAAGGTCATATTAAAGGTCACTTGCAGACATGCCTGTCTTTGAGTGTCAACAAGTAATGAAATGCAATGTCATGTTGTTGACAAAATTGAGGCCATGCCTGTCAATAACAAGTGTCAATAACAAAGTATAATGTAATTTGTGAATAATGTGTCATCATGTGTTGACACAACATGTTGAATTCTGTGTCAAACTGATACGAGAAGGGGCAGAGTGTCTAGCTGAAGAGCTTCTCCTCCTCAGAATATTCTCTTTTTTTTGGTTACATAATGTAAAATTACAGATTCATACCTTCAAAATAAGCCATCAATTGTCAAATTTGAGCCGATAGTTTTTAATCAACGTCCTATCAAACATTCTGGTAAAATCCTAACTACATTCCAGGATAGGACTTGAACAGGATCCAAGTTCATTCAGCTATCTGATGAAATAACTACACTCCCAGAATTCAATGTGATCAATGTCACTAGAACAATTCACACCTGGAGCAAAGGAGTTCCTTTGTTATTCCAGTGAATGGACCCAGCAGGAGGCCTAGCCCTAGAGTGACACACAAGCAAAGAAAGAAAGAAAGAAAGAAAGAAAGAAAGAAAGAAAGAAAGAAAGAAAGAAAGAAAGAAAGAAAGAAAGAAAGAAAGAAAGAAAGAAAGAAAGAAAGAAAGAAAGAAAGAAAGAAAGAAAGAAAGAAAGAAAGAAAGAAAGAAAGAATAATTTTCTATGGGCTTGCCGTGGTAGTCAGTGATACTGGTGTCATTCTGTGTTCAGGCAGCCATACTTATTGAAAAGATTCTCATATCCAAAAGTAGTAGATAGATATAGGTCATACATGTAGGTATGCATTTGGTTGGAATACTCAGGAGATAACATTGCAGTAGTTAATGTTTTAGCGTGACGTCATACACTGGTGGTGAGGTTTGCAAAGCATGTTAGACTACTTTTAATTCAAAGCCGGGAGATGTGGTGTATTCTTTGGGGGTCACGTATTGCATATCAATTCTGTTCAAAGATTTTGTGCACATAACACATATCATAACGTTAGGTTATGACTATAACCAAGTTCTATGAGTTATGGTGCGCTCAGCACCTGTCTGCATATATCTCGCTTCAGCGTATATACACTGAATACATTTCAAAATGTACCTTTACATGCCAGCATTCATCTGGCCACACCCCCATCCGCTTACCTACATAAGCAGGGGTGGGGCCACACACTCATCTCCTTCCCAACAAATTTCACCACAATGAAAAAATCAAGGGCCGCAGCGGCGTCCAGGTGCTGAGCGCACCATAACTCATAGAACTTGGTTATAGTCATAACCTAACGTTCTATTTCGTTATGGCTTCGCTCAGCACCTGTCTGCATGACAGGGGATGAGCGGGAGCCATAGCCCGACAAATATACCCCGCTGAGGCCCCCCACAACCATCAGACCGGGGAGGACCGAGCCCCCCCGACCCTCCCTAATGGAGGATACCCCCCCTATTGGAGGTTCACGGGAGGGCGACGGATCCGACCGTGCGAAGAGGCACTCAAGCAACTCAACGCACAGGGTGAGCAGACCGTGGCTTGACCCCACGACTACACACACGCACAACCCGCATGCCACCCGGGAACGAACGGAAGGAACAACCTTGTTACTGCCCCCAGAAATCACGGGGTTAAGAGCAAACCCAACCCCATGGCAAGGCCGTAGCAGCGGAGCGCGAAGGAAGACCCAGACCCACTTAAGGGACTGGATCCCCTGGAAAACGGGGGCCCGGAGAGGTCAATGACGCCAGGCATCAAGACCCCACCAGGTGGTCACTTAGTGACACCGCCCCCCACATCGCCAGCGTATTCGGATAAGGCCCCTCCAAGAGCGGGCCCTTTCCCCCCCAATAGCACACCGCCTGGCACACTGACCCTGCAGAACAGGCAGTCAGCATGGCCGTAAGCACACAAAAAGGTTAACCAACAGAAGCAGGCAGCGCACCGGGGAAACCAGGCAACAGACTGTAAACTGAGCCTGGAGCACTGCGGACGAGACAGGCGCCAAAGGAGTCAGCTGAAAACAGCCCCCCCGGCGGAAGGGGCGTATGCTGGCGTTGTTGCATGACAAAGCCTCCATTAAAAGAAACCCACCCAGAGGGGTCGAGGCAGAGAAGGCCGACATGATTGGCAGACGTCATGAATGTGCAGGGGCACACTCAACCGGGTAACCCGGGAGTCGACACTGCTCCAACACACCAGGGAATCAACCACCCTCTTGGTACCGACGGTGGTTGTTCCTATAACCCCTCAAGAAAAAACTCCAAAACACACCTGCGGGCATACACTGGCTATACCGCAGTACAAGTGTTTCAGTTTTCAAAAAAGGGTTATCCCAGGCCTACGGTATCAACAAAACTTTACTTCGGACCGGGCCCGGCTGCACGGGAAGCACAGGGTTACCAGAGGATGTCCAAGACCACCCCAACAGCCCCCTCTTCGCCACGCGTGAGAGAGGAGCGAAAATAATGGAGAACCAGCCCTAAGCACACCGCACTTGGTATTCCCAGGCGGTCTCCCAACCAAGTACTAACCAGGACCGAACCTGCGTAGCGTCCGAGATAGGACGAGATCGGGCGTGTACAGGTTGGCATGGCTGTAAGCCATTACGATAGTGCAGAGTACAACATGTACCCAACAAAGGGTCTCCATAGCGCCTAACCCTGTGACACCCGGACCGACCTGGCATTTTCCCCCCCAAAAAAAGCACAAGTCCCTCAGGGTACCAGAACAGCAGATCTGCATCCCCGGCGGACAACGGGTTAACTGACCTGGACCAGCGTGACCAGACCAGTCCCGTGTCCTAACCACGCCGACATGCCCACTCCAGGAGAGGGGGTAGGTATGCGTGTCGATCTAAAACATGAAAAGAGGGCGCCACCCAGACGGTCCCATTTGGACCGTGCTCAGCGGCCCACCCCAAGGGCGTGAGACCCCTCTACCTATGTTCAGATCTATTCCGTTAACATCCCCCAGATATGAACGAGAATTCATCGAGACAACCTAGTAAACTGGCGCTCGGAAGAGACAAAACTCCATCCCAGTTGCCCTATAAAAACGCTGTTTTAACAAGCAACCAAGGCGCACTTAGCCCCTGTGTGATTCTGTCACAGAAACACATCTGAGCCAGCACTATGTATGCGTCGAGACCCAAACACATCAATGGATAGTCTAGCAAGACACCAAACATTGTTCCTCCAAGTTGCCTGGGAGAACGACACGGAGCCGTCGTGCTTCATGTACCTTCCTCTTTTTATTCAAAAAAGAAAGAACACAGACTGACATGAATCCCTTGTGACGCCGCTGAGGGTAAATTTTTTTTACATTTTTACATCCCACCACCCTCCCATAGGGAGGAGACGGAAATCCCCAGAGAGACTTCCCACGCGAGCTGTATAGATTGAAAAGAATATATTGCAACATTGAGCCATGTAAAATTTGGGTTAGGGCTCTCCGAGGAGGAGGCACTGAACCAATACACACTCAATAATCGAATTGAATCGAATACACACACACAATAGAGCAGGACTCCTTTTTTAAGTCCTACTCACCTTGACAATCTGAGGAGGAGGCTCTGAACTCTGAGGAGGCTCCCTCACAGGGAAGGAGAGTCCTAACTCACAGAAGGCCAGAGTAGGAGCTTCGTGAGGAGGAGCCCTGACCACTCCCTGAAACAGATCCATCATATGGACCTGAACAACTCACGGAAGTCTTACCAACAGGCACAGTGACGTACTCTATGGCGGGGGAATTTCTGCGGTGCACACGCCCAATCTTCCAGGGCGTGGGACCAGGAAACTCCCCCCCCCCCCCCCTCTTACCCTGTAACGTGCCAACAGCAACGTGACAGGAACCTTGAAGGACAGGAGGTTTTAACCCCTGCGCATCAAAAAGGGGAGGGAAGGATTACCAGTTCACCCCTTTACGACCCCACACCCATGATACGATGTAATGAAAAAAAAAAAAAAAGAGCATGACACAGTCATAGTCAGCTACATGAAGTGTCTAACAGCTTCACACAGCTCATGTGCTAACCTGCTATCTGATTTTTACTAAGGAAAAAACACAGAATAGAGAGGGCCCCATTAAGAGCCCCGGTACCAGACTTACACATGTGCTTCTGTGGCCAACCTAACCCAGTTATAGATCACAAGACACACACAACCCTTTATCACCACAAAAAATGGCAAGTACACTCTTGCTACAGAGGAACGCCGTTTTTCATAACGAGAGAATACATAATTCTCAATTAGTATCGGCCACAGGCCTTGCTAAGCACACACGAAAAGTTACCAAACAATCTTTTCCTTAGGAAAATATAGTTTCTCAAGCGGTTTAGCACAACCCCAGCAACTAAGCTAAGGGTTACATCGTATCCCCACAACACAGTGATACAATATATTGTAAACAACATGTCTGAGAGAAGGGTGGGGAAGCCCCAGGGAACCGGGGGGAACACCCCTCCTACCTTACCCTTGATACGGCCCAGTTGAACAGGTAAACCTGTTAATATGTGAACACACTGTTCATTGTCATTACAGGCTGAGAAAAGAATTCATTCTTCACTCATATGTCACTAAGCATATAGCTTTATAGGTTAATTAACCCCCTTAGTTGTGAGTACACGGTACATGAACACACATGATGTTCTCAACATAACTAACCAGATCATTTTTACACACGTAACAACAACCCGATTTGTATGGAGAAGCTATACCAGTGACAAGACAATTCACACACAACACGCGTCGTATCCACAATGTATTGCAGCAATACCCGTTTTGGAAAACATCGTTATTACAAAACATTTAGAAGGTAAGGAAGAAGACGTGTTTAAGGTCTGGTCGGGACCTTCCTACCGTGAGTCACAGAACGTTCAACAGTGTAGCATTAAGCTAACAGCCGATCGGCTGATAGCAACAAGCTAACGTATACCAGCCTGGTAAACACAGCGAGCTAATGCCGCAGCTAACATCTGCGCAGCTAACAGCTGACTGGCTAAAACAGTAGTCCACAACTAGCACGCAAGCTTAAGCAGCTATCACCTGAACTGTATACAATGACATAACAAGCCACACTTCAGACAGGCCGCCGTCTGAAACCCTCCTCATCCTTTAAGAGAGAAGAGAAAAAGAGATGTCAACACAGTTTACAACGGTGATTTTACCAGACATCCGGCGGAGCCAGCACAAGTCCCTCTGGGCTGCAGCCGACTTGAACATGGATCTTCCGATAACGAACATCCATGCCCACATTTCCTCGTTAGGGTATACTCTCATTTGTATATGAAAGATGGGGCCTACACGGTGACAGAGAAGCATCCTCTCGTCCAGAGAATCCTGGGATCACCAGTTCCTGGTCGCGGCCCACTAGTTGCTATAATGGGCTTCAGACCAAGATCCTCCTAAGAGGCTGAACAGAGGACTCTAATCTGGGGCCGGCTTTCGTAAACATTGTCAGCTAGCCCTCATAGCACTAAAAGACAAGTGGTGCTCGCAAGCAAACATTACTCACCCAGGCTTGAAAACCAATCAGTCCCTCACAACAGACTTCCACAGTCCAGCTGCATAGCAGGAGGGTCAAACCCATCCAGCCGCAGCAAAGGAGGACTGCAGTTTGGGGAGTATATTAGCGACGCGAGCCCCTAATACGAAAAACCGGTGGAGGTTTAGAATGATCATCATCTTCCAGACACTCCAGTGACGAAGACAATATCGCCGTATTTTCTCGAAAATAGTGAGAGAGAAAATAAAGATATGATGTCAACGTATCTCCTTGTTCTTCCTTTCCTCAGACGAAATATTTTTCTCCACGTCAAGTGGGCATGTGAGCAGCACGTAGCTTGTGGATGAAATTTGAGAAGGAGATGAGTCTGTGGCCCCACCCCTGCTTATGTAGGTAAGTGGATGGGGGTGTGGCCAGATGAATGCTGGCATGTAAAGGTACATTTTGAAATTTATTCAGTGTATATACGCTGAAGCGAGATATATGCAGACAGGTGCTGAGCGAAGCCATAACGAAATAGAACTACCTCATCCTATAGTCTATCTATATATTACAGTTTACATACCTGTATGATAGCCATGTACAATAATACTATTATGCTGTATATACCATATATATCCGATCCGATATATCCCTAAGGGGGATATCCCTATATCCCTATATCGGATATCCCTAAAACTGTTGGATATATCTGCATATATCCATGTTCACATACCACTGGTCAGTATGGCTTACAATGATAGTATATTTATACCTGTATCACTGTACATAATTACATACTTATATATTACATACATAATTATACTGTACATCAGTTTAGCATTATTACTCAGTAGCCTGTAATATCACATTTAATCACCTATACATTGTATATTGATAATGCACTTTACTGTTACATTTGCACTCAGTTATTTTTGTTGTACTGTAGTTGCGCTGTGCAATGACAAAAAATCGGAATGTAATCGAATCATATCTCTAGATACATGGCGCACAAATGCAGTGGGCATGATGGTTATACACGTATCAACACACACACACACACACACACGCACGCACGCACGCACGCACGCACGCACGCACGCACGCACGCACGCACGCACGCACGCACGCACGCACGCACGCACGCACGCACGCACGCACGCACGCACGCACGCACGCACGCACACACACACACACACACACACACACACACACACACACACACACACACACAGACACACACACACAACAGACACATCTGAACAGATTAAAATTAGAAGTTGGCTGGTTCGGCTGCGTGACAGGGGGCTTGACGAGAGCATATACCCTATAAATAAGAGAGAGAGAGAGAGAGAGAGAGCACTTGTCATTTGAATTGAGAGAGAGAGAGAGAGAGAGAGAGAGAGAGAGAGAGAGAGAGAGAGAGAGAGAGAGAGAGAGAGAGAGAGAGAGAGAGAGAGAGAGAGAGAGCACTTGTCATTTGAATTGATGTTCTCTCTGAATGTAACATCCATAATGCTGGAATTGCCCACTACTGAGCGCTCCTTTCTATTTCTCTCACGGCCGAGGTTGAAAAATAACAAAGAGAGAGCTGTCATCACGTAGCCCGCCTGAATGAACTGCGAGAGATAATTCATAACTCGTACACACACGCACTCTGTCTCTGCCATACAGACAGTAGTTAATGTTTTAGCGCGAAGCTTTATACACAGGCGACTACTTTTAATTCATAACGTTCGGTCGGGTCTGTGTATTCTCGAGAATGATAATAATAATAATGCAGGACCTCTTCCTTCCTTCCTTCCTTGCACATAAAAAGCAGCTCGAGATGCGTTGTTACAGAGCTGGTCCACGCTGCTATTATGAAATGACCCGAAATGTATGTAAGCTTGTCAACTAAAGTGGTCCGTGTTTAGACAGCGCGGGTGAGCAAACTCGTCACACAGCAGCCCGCTTGAATGAACTGCGAGAGATAATTCATACCTCGTATACACACACGCACTCTGCCATACAGTAGTTAATGTTAAATAAAGCCCATTTGAATTGAGAGAGAGAGAGCGAGAGTGTGTGTGTGTATGGATGGGGGGGTAGGCTCTGACACCAGTCTCACGCCTCTGCGGGAGTGTAACACCTATTCACAGCGCACACACCGCTATTGTGTGTGTGCGCGCGTCCATGTATGTGCGTTTCGTGACGCGCTGTAGTTTTCCTCGCAATAATAATTACAGATAATTACAATCATACCATCTAGCAAGAATTAAACGTATTTACAAGTCGTATTACATTTAGCAAGTAAGGCGACGTATACATTACATGTCAAAGCACTAGAAATAATTTTTATCGATTTCTGAAAAGATGTACTTTTTGAGCATTTAGGAGCCATTCTAATTCTTTTGTTCTCCGCCGACGGGTCAGCTTAGACCCCTATGGGTTAAGGGTAATTTACATCATGAATCAGATGTCCAATAACCCACAGAATAAATGACACAAAGGTCATTGATTGGTTAAGATCAGATTTGGATTTTATTTATTATATAAGCTGATGTTACCGTGTGCTTTTTAGTCTCTCCTCCAGAACTTTATGGAACACTGGAGGTAGTCAGCTAGAAACAGATAGTTATCTCTGTTGGACGTAGCTGCATTAGGCAGAGGTAATGATGCGATATCTCTGATTAGCAGAAACCCAGAGACTCAGTTACCATGTGAATTGTCGGTATCTTTAATAAACTTCTTCCATATTATACTTTAATAAACTTCTTCAAATTCACCTTAAGGTAAGACTCTGTTTTTATATTATTGCTGTGTAATTATTATCACCGTATGGGTTTAACTGTGATTTACATAATTGTGTAAAATAGATTTGCATAATTGTCACGACAATTTTGGCACCCCAGATGGGATCCTAAACTTGACTTTTCCTAAGCCTGGAGTTGGGGCTGGACTTGTCAATACAGGGTCAAAAAGATAAAACGAACCAAGCCCATATTTAAAGGTGAGAATTCTCGGAGATGATGTTTGCCTCTGTAACTGTGAATCAGCTCAAATCTGCAATATTAAAAGAATATTTTCTGTATAGAACCACATCTGAGACTGAGCCCCAGTGGCTGAGAGATGCATCTGGCTGGAGTTTCTAGTCTCTAAGATCGGTATCAAAGAGTTTCGGCCGGAACACTTGGATTTTGATAGAGATGGGGATAGACTACAAAACTTAAGAGGTCTGACATGACTTGGAAGAACGCCAGTTTTTCGTGTGGCTGCAGTCTGTGGCTGAGATAAGAGCTGACTCACAGGGCCAGGGGCAGAGGATTCTTTCTGAGTAAAGCACGCAATGAGAGCAGAACTAATTACAGAAATATATTATAATGGAATAAGCTAGCATTTAAAATAGTGTAGAATCAGAAGATTATTGGTTGTGTAAGGGGTTTGAGGCCCTCTGCAGAAAAGTATTGCAGGAAGGAAAGGTTGAATAGAATAAAACCATTGGAGCTTACCCACTTACCATTGAAGGTATGAGTCAACCGCGGGGCTATCTTGATGAAAGACAGATGAGAGGAGAAGATGCGTAAATAGACTGACGCCGAGATTCATTATGTTGGATAATTGAGATTAGGGAAGCTGGCTATAGCACATAGGTATTAAATCCTGTGATCTCTGAGATTTGTTATCAGTCCTGAGGAGGCTGGATAAAAGGAACCGTAAATTGAATGCATAGAAATAAAATAATAATTATTAACAAATACGGAGGCGCCGGCCGAAAAAGATTGTATCTATAAACCAGGTCCCAGTATATATGCTGGCCGAAAAAGATTGTATCTATAAATATTCAGGTCCCAGAATAATGCTGGCCAAAAAAGATTGTATCTATAAATCATGGTCCCAGAAAATATGCTGGCCGGAAAAGATTATGATCTATAAACCAGGTCCGGACGTCCGGAAGATGGTACCCCTTCTATTGGGCGACTTCAACCTGCCTGACTCATCTCAGTCAGTCATAGTAGTCTCCCTCCTACAATCATTTGACCTGACTCCCACTGCCATGCCTCCCACCCACAAAGCAGGCAACTCCTTGGATCTCATATTTTCCCGTAACTCCAGCATCATTAACACCACGGTAACTCCCCTACATGTATCTGATCATTCCTTCATATCCTTCTCACTAACTCTCATGCTTAACCGAAAGGTCTTCACCCCAACTCAAACCGTCTCACTCAGATGCAACCTGCCCTCCCTATCCCCCTCCACCCTCTCCTCTGACATACTATCCGCTCTACCTTTGAGTGACAACTTCTCTGCTCTCTCCACAGAGATGGCAACCTCCACCCTCCTCTCAGCCCTTGCAACCTCCTTCGACAAGCTCTGTCCCCTCGTTGAGAAACCTGCCCGCCGTTCCCCACCCAGTCCATGGCTGACAGATCCAGTGAGAGAACAAAGACAGGTCCTGAGAGCAGCTGAAAGGAAGTATAGAAAGTCACGCCTCACTGCTGACATCGACACATATCACAACCTCTTGTTAACATTCTCCAAAACCATTACTAATGCCAAAGCTTCTTTCTTTCACCATAGGATCGAGGCCTCTGCCAAGAATCTTCGCAAACTGCATGCTACCATGTCCTCCCTCCTCACTCCCCCCCCACCCCCCCCCTCATCTTTCTCTGCCGAAGACTTTGCGATCTTCTTTGAGGAAAAAGTGGAGAACATCCGCAGCTCCTTCTCCCAACCCCCACCCATTCCAAATGCTGAATCGAGAACCTCATCCTTCACTCTGTCATCTTTCTCTCCCATTACAGAAGCCGAGACCCTGACACTGGTAACGTCGAACCGTCCGACTACATGCCAGCTGGACCGGCTACCTTCCCCACTCCTCCAGACCATAGCACCAGACATCCTCCCATTCCTAACTGCAACCATCAACTCCTCACTCAACTCGGGGGTGGTCCCCACCTCCCTAAAACAAGCCAGTCACGCCCCTCATAAAAAAACCATCCCTGAACCCTACCGTCATAGGCAACTACCGTCCTGTCTCTCTTCTCTCCTTCCTTTCTAAAACACTTGAACGTGCTGTATCCAACCAACTTACTGCTTATCTCTTACAGAATGACCTCCTAGACCCTAATCAGTCAGGCTTCAGGACTGGTCACTCCACAGAGACAGCCCTCATTGCGGTCACAGAGGCACTTCACTTAGCAAAAGCGAAAGGCCTCTCCTCTGTCCTGATTCTCCTTGATCTATCTGCAGCCTTCGACACAGTCAACCACCAGATTGAAGGAGAATGGGCTTCTTAAAGGAAAAGCAGACGAGGCTGGTCTTAATCACGTATCAATTGAAAGTTTATTCAACTTAAAGCATTGGTTTGAGAATACAGAATTGATTTAGAACAGAACAGGAGTAATACAGAAGTAATACAGAACCAGATGGATATGAAACCCGGCGCCGGTCAGAAAGGAGGAAGGAGAAGAAGAGACCGGTCCCTCCCCTTACATTGGCCTTTATAGACATTCTAGAACAGTTGATCACATGACAGCATGACAGGCTTAAACAGGCGTATCTTCTCCCTAACATCATACTGTTATGGTTTGACACCGACCCCAAACGCTAACGACACAGAGAGAGTAGTTTCAGAGTTAGCCAAAAACTTGGGCTTGTTTTATTTCACAGAATAGCAGCAAGAACTTGGTTGAAAACAGACAAAGACTGGGATACAAGCATTTGAGGAATGTTTCTCACGGGGAGGTTCGTCTGAGGAATCTGACAGTGACGTCAGAGCCGCTCTGCAGAATCCTCTCGGCAGTACTCCGAGGTGGTAGCGGGACAGGGAGAGAGAGAGAGAGGGTTAGCTCAGAGTACAGTTGGGAACAGACAGGTGACAGGTGAAGTGACTTGTCCCAAACAGATAATCCAAGTGACTGAATCTTCGGTGTAAATACACACTGTGAGCAATGTCCCAACAACAATCCAAGTGATAGAATCTTCGGTGCGAATACACTCAGTGAGCGATGTCCCAATAATAATCCAAGTGATAATATCTTCGGTGTGAATACACACAGTGAGCAAAGTTCAAACAATAATAAATCCCAATGAACAATCCAAAAAACAGGCACAGGGTGAGAGACAGACTGAACAAAAAACAGGATCTCTTCAGTGTTTACACACACGAAAAATGATAGGGTCAAAAGACTGTCTTGCAAAACTCACCCAGGCGCTGTGTGTAAAGAGAGCAGATCAAACAGGGCGAGCGCGATGTTACGGGGAACGGGTTGTCCAAGCGGAATACTTCTTGAGAGTCCTGGGAGGCAAAGCACAGGGAACAGCAGGCAACGGAAGGAACGGCAAATGCAGAGAATCTATCAAAACGATCCAACAACACTTGATGGGGAATCAGGGTATATATAATCAAAAGGAATGCTTAATGACAAGCTGTGACAGCTGCGGGATGAGATTGACAAGCGTGTGGTTGGGTAAGCACCAATCAAACGGCGTCTACAGGAAGAAGCGTGTGAAGAGGAGAATGCAATTAATTAACTGAAAACTTAAAGGAACAGAGCGAGTAGGCTTAAAGGAACAGAGCGAGTAGGTGAGCAGCGGACAAAAACCTCACAGTACCCCCCCCTCCACGGGAGTCACCCGGCGACCAGGCCGACCCGGCTCATCCGGATGGGCACGATGGAAGTCCGTGATCAGGCCGGGATCCACAATGAGCTGTCGGGAGACCCAGCTCCGCTCCTCCGGGCCGTAACCCTCCCAGTCCACCAGGTAGTGGAACCCCCGACCCTGCCGTCGAACGCCCATCAACCGGCGGACCTGCCACTGGGGGTGACCATCCACCATCTCGGGAGGTGGAGGATCAGGAGCTGGAGGCATCAGGGGACTGAGGGAGACAGGCTTAACCCGGGAGACATGGAAAACGGGGTGAATGTGCATGGACGCAGGAAGTTTCAGACGCAGAGCCGCCGGACTGAGTACCTTCAGAACCTAGAAAGGTCCGACGAACCGGGGGTTAAGTTTCTTGGCCGAGGACCGAAGCGGGAGGTCCTTCGCGGAAAGCCACACCCTCTGCCCAGGGTGGTACGTCGGCGCAGGAACCCGGCGCCGGTCGGCCCCACGACAGGCGCGCTCAGATGTCCGGAGGAGCGCGGTCCTGGTGATCTCCCAGACCCGTCGGCAGCGGTCGAGGTGGACCTGCACGGAGGGAACTGCCACCTCCATCTCCTGTGCGGGGAAAAGAAGGGGTTGGTAGCCCAGGGAAACCTCAAAAGGTGAGAGGCCGGTGGCGGAACTGACCATGGAGTTGATGGAGTACTCGACCCAGGGAAGGAAACGGCTCCAGGAAGCTGGTCTCTCGGCTGCCACACACCGAAGAGCAGACTCCACGCTCTGGTTCATCCTCTCCGTTTGTCCGTTAGTCTGGGGATGATAACCAGAGGAAAGACTGACCGTCGCCCCCAATCCCCTGCAAAAAGCCCGCCATACCTGGGAGGTGAACTGGGGCCCCCGGTCAGAGACGATGTCCTGGGGAAAACCATGAAGGCGGAACACGTGGTGAGTCAGGAGGTCCGCCGTCTCGGCCGCCGAGGGAAGCTTGGAAAGGGCCACGAGGTGAACCCCTTGCTGAATCGATCCACCACGGTCAGAAGGCAAGTGTTCCCCTGGGAGGAGGGAAGACCTGTGACGAAGTCTAGCGCCACATGTGACCAAGGACGGCTCGGAACGGGAAGTGGCTGTAACAGCTCGGAGGGTGCCTGGTGCGAGGCCTTGCTGCGGGCACAGACCGCGCAGGCCAATACGAACTCCTTGACGTCGTTCCGCATGGTGGGCCACCAGAAACGACGAGCCAGGAAGGAGAACGTGCGATGAACGCCCGGGTGGCAGGCGAACCGGCTGGTATGACCCCACAGCAGTACCCGGGACCGGACAGAGTCGGGGACGAAGAGACGATGAATCGGTACGTTGCCTGGAGCACGCTGGAAGCGTAGGGCACGTCTAACCACCCCCTCGATGCCCAAGGTGATGGCTCCTACCACCCTGGCCTCCGGGAGGATGGGAGTCGGGTCCTCGGAGGGTGGAGCCCCCTTGGAGTGTAACCGGGACAGGGAGTCGGCCTTCGTGTTGCGGGAACCAGGACGAAAAGTCAGCGAGAAGTCGAACCGACTGAGGAAGCTGGCCCATCTCGCCTGCCGACCGTTAAGGCGCTTGGAAGCGCGGATGTACGTCAGGTTCTTGTGGTCCGTCCAGATGGTAAATGGCTCCTCGGCCCCCTCAAGCCAATGACGCCACTCCTCCAAAGCAGCCACGACCACCAGCAGCTCCCGATTGCCGATGTCGTAGTTCCTCTCGGTAGGGAGGAACCGACGCGAGTAGAAGGCATACGGATGTACCTTCTGGTCCGTTGCCGAACGCTGGGATAAGACAGCCCCCAGTCCAGTATCCGAGGCGTCCACCTCAACGATGAACTGTCTCTTGGGGTCAGGGTGGAGCAAGATCGGGGCGGAAGTGAACCTCTTCTTGAGGGAGCGGAACGCAGCACATGCCGCTGGGGACCAGTCGAACGGCAGGGCGGGAGAGGTCAGTCTGGTAAGTGGCTCCGCCACTTGACTGTAGTTCCGGATGAACCTTCGGTAGAAGTTGGCGAACCCGAGGAAACTCTGTAACTCCTTCCGAGAGGTGGGTTCAGGCCATTCCTCCACTGCTTGGATCTTGCGAGGATCCGCTCGGGTCAAGCCCTTCTCCACGATGAAGCCCAGGTAGTCGACGGAGTCGGAGTGGAAACGGCACTTCTCCGCCTTGACGAAGAGCCGATTGTGGAGGAGGCGCTCCAGCACACGGCGGACATGCTGGATGTGCTCCTCGAGGGTCTTGGAGAAGATGAGGATGTCGTCCAGGTACACCACCACAAACTCCTCCAGCATGTCACGAAGGACGTCGTTCATGAACGCCTGGAATACCGCCGGGGCGTTGGTGAGGCCGAACGGCATCACCAGGTACTCGTAGTGGCCCCTGGGGGTCTTGAAGGCGGTCTTCCATTCATCGCCCTCACGGATACGGACAAGATGGTAGGCACTCCGGAGGTCCAGCTTGGTAAAGACGGTAGCCTGGGTGAGAGGCTCGAAGGTGGAGTTCATGAGAGGAAGAGGGTACTTGTTCTTGATGGTGATCTCGTTGAGCTGGCGATAGTCGATGCAGGGTCGAAGGTCCCCGTCCTTCTTCCCAACAAAGAAGAAACCGGCCGCCACCGGGGAGGAGGAAGGCCGAATGAGTCCTGCTTCCAAGGACTCAGAGATGTACTGATCCATCGCCTTCTTCTCCGGAACGGTCAGACTGTAGAGGCGGCTGTCGGGAAGGGGAGCCCCTTGGCGGAGGTCGATGGCGCAGTCGTAAGGACGGTGGGGTGGAAGGGCCTGAGCCCTGGACTTACTGAAAACCTCCATGAGGTCGTGGTACTCGGGGGGTATGGTCGAAGAGTCTGGAGGCGACTCACCAACGGGCCTCCGGGGCGGGGGACAGGATGCCGCCTGTAGACACTGGGCGTGACAGGAGGAGCTCCAGCCCTTGATGGTACCGGAGGACCAGGCGATGTGGGGCTCGTGCAGCGCGAGCCAGGGCCTACCCAGGACCACCGGGACAAGAGGGGAATGGGTGATAAGGAACTGGATTCTCTCAACGTGGTTTCCAGCGATGGTCAGCACGACAGGGCAGGTGCGTTGAGAGATGTCGGCCAGGCGGTGTTGGTCCAATGCGAAGATCTCCAAAGGCCTCACTAGGTCCTCAAGTGGAATGTTGGCCCGGGTAGCAAACTCGAAGTCGAGGAAACTCTCGTCTGCCCCAGAGTCGATGAGTGCCTCCACCGTGGCCCGTTGGTCCGCCCAGGCCAGGGTGACGCTCATCAGATGGCCAGGTGGTGCACGGCTCTGGGAATGAGAAAAACGGCTCACCAGGACTTCCCGGGGTCTCGGCGAGCCTGATCTTTTGGCCGGGTGGGGCAGTTGGCGATTCGGTGTCCCTCCCGACCGCAGTAGAGGCAGAGACCGGACCTGAACCTCGCCTCACGTTCAGCCTGGCTCAGATGAGAGCGTTCCAGCTGCATGGGTTCCTCCTCGCGAACCGAACGGGAGGGTAAGCTACCACCAGTCGTGTTGAGGGCAGGGCGACCAGCAGTAACGTCATGAGTACGGGGGGTCCGGAGTCCCTCAGGAGGTACCTGTCGGGTCCTCTCACGCCTTCTCTCCTGGAGGCGTCCGTCGATGCGAATGGCGAGGCTGAACAGGTCCTCGAGGGAGTCAGGCTCCTCCCGGGTCGCGAGCTGGTCCCTGACTGCGTCACTGAGCCCCCTCATGAAGGTTAGACGAAGTGCTGGGTCGTTCCAACCGCTCTCCACCGCCGCTAGTCAAAACTCCAGGACGTAGTCTGTTACCCCGCCGCTCCCCTGCCGGAAGGTACCCAACCGGGCTCCAGGGTCCAGACCACGGGCTGGATGGTGGAACACCCTGCGGAGCTCAGCCACGAAGTCTGGATAGGAGAAACAAAAGTCTGCATCCATTGCCCAGGAGGAAGTGACCCACTGGGCTGCCCGGCCTGAGAGCAAGTTTGTCATATAGGCCACTCGGGCTCCTTCTGAAGTGAAACGACTGGGTTGATGACGAAAAACCAACTCACATTGCATGATGAATGTGGCACACTCCTCGGGGTTGCCGTCGAACAGCCGTGGGACGGAGAGACGGGGTTCCCGAGGTGCGGGATCGGGAAGCGCGGGGCCTGCTAGGGCTGCGGGGGATGCTCCTGCCAATGTTCCTGAAGGAAGTGGGGGTACAAGCAAAGCATTAACGGTGTCGTTCAGCGTGTGAAGATGAAGGAGTATACTTGACTGTTGTCCTGCCAGAGCGGCCAGGGACCCTTGAATAGGCTGGACCTGTTCCCTGAGTTCATGTACCGCAGCCGCAGCCCTCTCTAGTTGGTGACTGTGATCCTTGGTCAACTCGATCTGACCAGCTAGTGCTGTTCTGACTCTCTCTGTGTCGGCTGGGGTCATCATATTTTGGTTGGATCGTAATGTTATGGTTTGACACCGACCCCAAACGCTAACGACACAGAGAGAGTAGTTTCAGAGTTAGCCAAAAACTTGGGCTTGTTTTATTTCACAGAATAGCAGCAAGAACTTGGTTGAAAACCAGTGATGGGCAAGCTACTTGGAAAATGTAGCAAGCTACACTACAAGTTACTCTCGATTAAATATAGCTCAACTACAATGGAAGCTATCCCCAGATAAATGTAGCAAGCTACACTACAAGAATATGGCAAAAATAGCTAGCTACATCGGCACTACTTTTTTTCTTTTTTTTTTTACTTCATGATCAAGTTTCCATCAAACAAATAGACAGGCAAAATAAATGCTCAGTTTGATTGTTTATTATAAAACTGAAACAAGCCCTCGGTCTGGCTTTTTGTGTCATCCTTTTAACATGAACTTGTATTATGTACAAAATCCAGGAAGGCAAGTTTAGCTGGGTGCAGCCTCTACAAAAGAAAAGAAAGAGACCATTTGGTTTGATCAGTTTTTATAGTATAGTTTGTTGATTACTTTTGATGCAGTAATGGTCTTTTTCTTTTCTATTCTATCTTTATGTATTATTTATCCCTAAACTCTGCATCTTCTGGCTGCCTGATACCCTCTCCTAGCTGAAACCTGCCCACTTTATCAACCAAAAACACACTTCTTCAATATCTGAATTTTAACTAATAATAACTGTCTTACTGCATTTTACTATTATGCTACCATGTCTATACTACCACCAACTATGCTACGATACTACTACAGTACAGTATGTACTCAAGAGTATAACACTCAAGCTCGACACTGCTAGACAAACAATACTACTTATCCTTGGCTGCTAGATGTACCACTCACTCCTGCTGACTTGTTGTACACAATTTGTAAGTAGCTTTGAATGAAAGCGTCAGCTAAATGACCAAATGTATTTAAATATGTAACTCACAAAACATTCCATGGCCCCAAAATCATGTGGGGACCCCCCCTGGGGGTCCTGACCCACAGGTTGAGAACCACTGCTCTAGGTGATATTTTCCCTCTTAGTGTATGTACTATTTATGGTAGTTTGTTTTTTCTTTTCTCCACCCCCATAATATTGTTCATTTTCTGCCTACAGTGAAACATGTTAGTTAAATCTGTTGACAAAAAGTGCACTGACTTGTGTGCTGTTTGGGAAAGCTTTTCATCAGCTTACCTGAATATATGTGTTCTCAAGTTAGTGCTGGAAGTGTGGGATGTTGAGAGAAGCTTCGTTTTTGGCGGACACAATAAACACATATGTTGTTGTTATTGACATCATCTTCATCAATGCCATCAGCCCTGGAAACATCGAATCCTTCTGCTATTTCGCGCGGACTAACGGTTCGTTCATTCATTCATGGTCTACTCTGTGTTTAGATTTTTTTTACTTTCTGGTTTGCCGAGCTGGAGTGGCATGTCCCGCCCTATCCTGCCTCTGATTGGCCTACCCAGAATGTTTTGGCCTAATCGTGAGTCGTCATACTCATATGTAAACCAACCAACCAATCATAGTGGGTTTTCTCCAATAGCATCCAGCTGCAGGACAGAAGAACACGACACTCTCAGGACCGAAGACACTTTTTTTTTTTGTGTCTGTTTCTCCGGATATGTAGCGTGTAGCGTTTTGCTGACGCTACGGCACTACTTGATTAGAAAACTAGCTGCGCTACAGAGATCACTACTTGATTCAAAAGTAGCGACGCTACCATCACGCTACTGAAAAATGTAGTTAAGCTATGTAGCGTCGCTACTTGTAGCTAGCTACTGCCCATCACTGTTGAAAACAGACAAAGACTGGGATACAAGCATTTGAGGAATGTTGCTGCTCTGCAGCTTCTCCCGGGGAGGTTCGTCTGAGGAATCTGACAGTGACGTCAGAGCCGCTCTGCAGAATCCTCTCGGCAGTACTCCGAGGTGGTAGCGGGACAGGGAGAGAGAGAGAGCGGGTTAGCTCAGAGTACAGTTGGGAACAGACAGGTGACAGGTGAAGTGACTTGTCCCAAACAGATAATCCAAGTGACTGAATCTTCGGTGTAAATACACACTGTGAGCAATGTCCCAACAACAATCCAAGTGATAGAATCTTCGGTGCGAATACACTCAGTGAGCGATGTCCCAATAATAATCCAAGTGATAATATCTTCGGTGTGAATACACACAGTGAGCAAAGTTCAAACAATAATAAATCCCAATGAACAATCCAAAAAACAGGCACAGGGTGAGAGACAGACTGAACAAAAAACAGGATCTCTTCAGTGTTTACACACACGAAAAATGATAGGGTCAAAAGACTGTCTTGCAAAACTCACCCAGGCGCTGTGCGTAAAGAGAGCAGATCAAACAGGGCGAGCGCGACGTTACGGGGAACGGGTTGTCCAAGCGGAATACTTCTTGAGAGTCCTGGGAGGCAAAGCACAGGGAACAGCAGGCAACGGAAGGAACGGCAAATGCAGAGAATCTATCAAAACGATCCAACAACACTTGATGGGGAATCAGGTATATATAATCAAAAGGAATGCTTAATGACAAGCTGTGACAGCTGCGGGATGAGATTGACAAGCGTGTGGTTGGGGAAGCACCAATCAAACGGCGTCTACAGGAAGAAGCGTGTGAAGAGGAGAATGCAATTAATTAACTGAAAACTTAAAGGAACAGAGCGAGTAGGCTTAAAGGAACAGAGCGAGTAGGTGAGCAGCGGACAAAAACCTCACACATACCATATGAGTATCCATCCTGACCTGTCATTATGCCTTTGTTTGGTGTAGACAAACACAGCCCTTCACAGAGGCATGTCAAAGTTAATATTTTACAGAATACTGTGGAAGGGCTGAGATCGATCGCTATGATGTAATTCTGATCTAATATCATATAGAAACCATACATTTTCCACTACAAGATCCTCCTCGCGGCCCTTGCAGGAATGGGAGTGGCTGGCTCTGCGCTGACATGGTTGTCATCATACCTCAATGACCGCTCCTACCAAGTGTCATGGAGAGGGAACCTTTCGGCCACCCGCCCCCTGCGGACGGGTGTCCCCCAGGGCTCGGTTTTAGGACCCCTTCTCTTCTCCCTCTACACTAAATCACTGGGTAACATTATCACGTCTCATGGCTTCTCCTACCACTGTTGTGCCGACGATACTCAACTCTTCCTCTCCTTCCCTCCCTCAGATATCCATGTCTCTGAGCGGATCTCGGCCTGTCTGTCCGACATCTCCGCCTGGATGACGACCAACCACCTCAAACTGAACCTAAGCAAAACAGAATTGCTCCACCTGCCGGCCAAATCCTCCCCCCTGACCGACCTTTCCATCACAGTCGAGAATGCAGCTGTGACCACGTCCCCGACCGCCAAGAACCTTGGTGTTGTCCTCGACGACCAGTTGAACTTCTCTGCTCACATCGCAGCGACAACCAGAACCTGCCGATTCCTCCTGAGCAACGTCAGAAGGATCCGCCCCTTCCTGACAAAAGAAGCCACCCAACTCCTCGTCCAATCAACAGTCATCTCCCGCCTCGACTACTGCAACGCACTGCTCGCTGGCCTCCCGGCCACTGCCACTAAGCCTCTTCAACTCATTCCGAATGCAGTGGCCTGCCTGATCTCAAACCTACCGAAGTCGGCCCATGTCACCCCACTTCTTAGGGACCTGCACTGGCTCCCCATTGCTGCACGAATCCGCTTCAAGGCCCTCGACCTAGCATACCGTGCGGCAAAGGGAACTGCTCCCGCCTACCTCCGGTCAATGGTCTCTAACTACACACCCTCAAGACCCCTACGCTCTGCATCTTCTGGCCGCCTCAGACCTACTCCTATCCAAGCTCCGGGAGGGTCATCAAAGAGAAGTCGCCTATTCTCAGTCCTTGCCCCACAATGGTGGAATGAACTACCCACCTCAGTTAGGACAGCCGAAACACGTCCAATCTTTCGCCGTCGACTAAAGACGCACTTCTTCAACCATTATCTGAATTAAAAAAATTAAAATAAATAAAAAATCTAACCCCAACTAACCATACTGTCATGCACTTGTCCTAATAAACTAACCTACACTGTAGCACTCAACACTTTGACGAACATTGTTACTCAGCTGATAGAGTTGTGCCCTTCCTGATGGCTTGTCGTACAGAACTTGTAAGTCGCTTTGGATAAAAGCGTCAGCTAAATGACTAAATGTAAATGTAAAAAACGTAAAAAATTCTTGAAAAAGAAATTATAATTATTTCAGAAATACTCCTGTGTCATATATACTATACATGTGGGTATATGTTTTAATGGCGAGAATTGTGGTGTGGCAATGTTTTGTCAATGTTTTGTCAATGTTACTACTAACCACCAGTGTTAGATACAAGGAAAATAATACGTATATGAGAGAACAGAACCCAACTTTGGAGGATGACAAGATCGCCTTGATCACACAATCTCTTCATCAAATCTGTTAAATTATCGGCACAACACTGCTGATGATACTCTAAAAAGGCCATATACAATAACAAAATTGCAAACAAAAGATATATATATATATAAATAATATATAAATATATAAATAAAACAAAAGACATGGGAAAAACCAATAGCAAAACCAAGGAGCCTAGAGTGATGAAAGCGCCGGCAAAATACATGGAATGCCAACATGGGCCTGAAGTTGTGAAGACAAAACTAAAGTCACAACTAGAAGGCCATGAGACCAAAATACGAACCAATCAGGCATTTCCCCTCCGTTCAAACTGGAGAAGGATAAAAGCCTGTAAACAACTAGAAAATGAAACCACAAGGGAGTTTTTGGATAGACTATGTGCAGTTTTTCCGATCACAGCGGCAGAGCTATGCCTCCAGCTGACATTCGGGGGAACACAGAACAGCAATTTAGAAACTGAGAACAAAGTACAGTAGTGCAGCTCAGACGTCTTGTATAGGGTGTGAGACAACAAGATTAGATGAAGTATTAAGATATGCAAGTCATGCAGAACAAGACCTGAGAAATGAAGTGACAGTGAGAAATCGATTACAGTTGTCCCCACGAAAGGCATTTGAGCGTCCAAATGTCCAACCTTTTGGTCTAAAAGGACCAGACCACACCAAAAACAGATACCATAAGACTCACCGTAATAAGGCAGGAGGAGAGAGTAGTCGCCTGGGAAGCAGGAATGCATGTTATAACTGTGGTAGGGAGAATGCCCTAAGACCAGAAGACGACAAAAGGGGGGGCCGGTGACAGTGATAGTGAGGGTGGCAGTGCAGAACCCGACAGGTAGGGGGGCGTAACTCTTACTGACAGAGTGAGGGAACAGACAGCACCTCAAAACTTTGTAGAATTAGTCGAAACAATTAAATACATCAAATGTAATTTACATGATAAAAGGGAAAATACAGAGATATAAAAACAAATTCTGTGAGTTATCTGTACAACTGCCTGAAATGGAATATAAATGTTTCTCTATTTCAGACAGCACAACTCACGGCTCAGTCTAAAGTAGAAAGGACAGACAGAAGGCTGGGCTGGTGGGGTTTGTGTGAGCGACCTAGAGGGCTCTGATAAGAGGTTATCAAGATCAAAGTGGACAAAGAATTACAGGGCCGCTGCTGTCACTGACAGACAGAGGCACAGACTATAAAGGGCTATTTCCCTATTATAACTAGATTGAGCTATGGTTAAAACCATTGTTCAAAAGGGGGGAGGATAGAGAAAATAGCCATTTGCCATTTATTGGGATACAACTAAATAAAATAATTTAAAGATTTCTCACAAAAAAAAAATTGTGAGAAAAGCCTTACTTATAGGAAGTGAGAAATACTTGTATTATCCCGAGGGAAATTTGACACTGCAAATCGCTCAACATCAAAGTGATCAAATTGGCTAAGATAAGAATAGAATAAAAATGGAATAAAATAATATAGTAACAAAATACTGAAGTCTACAGTAGGTGTAATATTGCACATTGCTGTTTCAAAACTAAGAGTCCAGGAAGATGGTAACCATTGTTTGTTTTACTGTTGTCTGTTCTCAAATTACAATTGTGTAAAA
This sequence comes from Notolepis coatsorum, assembly GCF_963971535.1. Taxonomy (NCBI): domain Eukaryota; kingdom Metazoa; phylum Chordata; class Actinopteri; order Aulopiformes; family Paralepididae; genus Notolepis; species Notolepis coatsorum. The sequence goes on from NC_140165.1 coordinate 195,576,283, forward strand.
CTGAAATACACAACAACAAAAAAGAATAATCACACAATTGTTGTCAATGACATTGCATTACAGTATACAATACAAATACATTGTATGTGTAAAATGACTTCAACTCAATGTAAGATGACTAAATGAGCTAAAGCCAAATGTCACTTAAATGCTGATGTGAATGTGCCTTTTAAATAAAGTATATTTACAAACTAAAATCAACTAACTCAACTAAAATATGAAACAGAAAGTCCTTTGAGTTGACTGAGAATTAGCATAACATTAGCAATGCAGGTAGCTTGAAGCCTTTTTACAACGCATCCGCGTTTCCGGGTTCCCGTTTTGCGCTCTGATTGGCCAGCTCATGTGACATGAGCGCCAATCGTGGGATGGCAAGTTTCTACACTGGTTAAGCTTAGGCACTCTTCGAAGTTGGTTAAGGTTAGAGTTTGTCTTAGAGCGTGACGGCAAGTTCTTTCGCCGGTTAAGCTTAGGCACTCTTTCGAAGTTGGTTAAGGTTAGAGTTTCTCTTAGAGCATGGCGATAGAACGCCAGGTAGTTTGCAGGCTGTTCGACGCGGAAATGGGCAAACACGCTATTGGGCGCACATGTCACATGACCTGGCCAATCAGAGCGCCGGAAACGCGGATGCGTTGTAAAAAGGCTACACGCATACAGGTAGGCTAACCAGGAGCTAACACGAATGTATCCAAACTAAGCAAACATGTTAACTGAGCATTCACAGACTCACACAGGTGAAATAAATTGCAATATGATGTTTGCACAATAATCACAGACTCACACAGGTGAAATAAATTGCAATATGATGTTTGCACAATACAAAAACTTACAAGCAATAATTTCCAAGGCTGGAAGAATAGGAACTGCATGCTGAGAGCAGACCTCATATCAAAACACCTTCTGGGGTAATGAAATAGCTGACCTGGCAGTGTCACATGACTGAATTAGCCTATAGCATCAAAGCTAGAACAAGCTAAAGAAAATGAGTGCAGGACTCAAAACATCCACAAGAGAAAAAGAAAAGAAAAACACAATGAGCAAAACAAGTTTGAATAGAACATGACACTGTCGCTCTGTGCTCAGTGAGGCAGTGAGGCACAGTGATGTATTGTATAGTCTGATGGCTGTACATGTACATAGATGTGTTACAAAAAGTGGAAGCAAGGAATAATTATTTCCATCCAAGTTATAAATAGCCTAGAAGGGATAGAAGAAAGAAAGCAGGAATAATGCACCAATCTAACAAAGGTTCTAGTTTTTCTATCCGCTCGCAGGTGAAATAAGCCCTACTGAAACCAGGGGAGGGCCCACTTCATAGCCTGCAACCAGGAGATTCGGTGGTGGTCAAAGATGGACCATACCAGGTCCTGCTCATCACCACGTCTGCATTCAAGGTTGCAGAACAACCAAACTTGGATCCATGCCAGCCACTGCAGAAAGGTTCCAGAACCACAGGATCTCCAGTCTTAAAAGTATCCTTGAAAAAGACGATTAAAATAATCACATTATAAAACCAACAAAAGAATGTGTAAAAAGTATAGGGAGGTATACCTGGATTAGGAAGAGCCGGCAGGTACTGATTGAACAGTATCAATTAATTTTTTTAATTTATTGTTTTTGGGTGGCGAGCTTGAGAAGGTGCCTGTGCGGACTCAAGTAGGACCGACGAAGATTAGAATAAGATCCAGAGAGATTAGAAAGACCATAGGCAGAGAGAGAAAGGAAACCAGGTATACTGAAAAATAAATATATAAATAAGATAAGGATATAGATAGACATGAGTTCAGACAAACAGGTATGGGCCTTACAAAGGAATGGGGGTATAAAATTCACTACCATCATACTCACAATTGTACTTCCCTTATTAATCCTCCCCCTATTATGGCAATTTAAGGGATGGCATAAC